>NW_025063692.1:12870000-13267500 GCF_018153295.1 Drosophila grimshawi | reverse complement strand
ACCGTTCAAGGCAGGCCCCGAACTTTGCGTGCTGTTGTTGTTTTTGTTATTATTATTGCTATGGCTGCATTTCGATGGTGTTTGTTGTAGTTGTTGTCGTTGTTGTTGTAGCAATCTCGACACGGCATACAGCAATTAAAAAGTTTTTTAATAATCGCGCCGTTTTTTTGTTTTTGTTTTTTTTTCTTAACTTTAATTTGATGGCTTGTTGAGCTTAGCTATGTTCTTGTTGCCATTTTGAATTGGCATGCGATTGAGGTTAGCTGCCACTAGCTATGACTACTACAGTTCTTCAATCCAATCCAATCTCAAATCTCGAATCTCGAATCTTTTCTAATGGAACACTTTGGAGAACGCATTGTTTAGATCGTATGTAGGTTGTTTAATCTTTCTTTCTCTCTCTCTCTCTCTCTCTCGCTCTCTCTCTCTCTCTCTTTCTCATTTATATACGCTTTTATTATAACGAAATTGTATCTTATTTGGTGTTTAGATTAAAAGATTTATGACTACAAATTATGGTACTTTATTGGGCGATAACATTTCCGTTCGTTCGCCCCGTTTACAAGCAACGAAAAAACCGAAACTACTTAAGCTCAACTTAATTTCTTGGCCAGCACCAAACGAAAATGAGACCAGCAATAAAAAATTAACAATTAATCTTGAATAAAACATCTAACGGCCACAAACCATAGCCATAGAAACGGACAGGGACCGTCTCACAGCTCTCTGGTCTCGTCGCCTCGAGTCTGGCTTATTTCTACTGCTCAGTTCTGCAGAGGTCTTAAAACCAATTGAGTGCCCATTATTAACGCCGAAGCGAGCGACTCATAAAACTGAGAAATTTATTCTCACACCCAATTTGAGCTCGCTGACTAGATAAGGGGCCGGCTTTTGATGAGCTACGTTTTCGACTGACCCGTTACACTGGAAACTAAATATGCCTAAGTATGCAATAGAATTTAGAAAATCACCATATACCATTTGGTGCTAAAAATACTTTAAAATTAGCATATAAATAAATACATTTTTAGAAGTTAAAATCTACATAGCTTATATATATAAATATATATAGACAATGAAAAATTAACTTCCAAAATTCTCTCCACATTTCTATTCTTACTTATCAAAAATATATTTCTAAAGTGTTTTAGTTAATAATAAATTATAAAGAATAAGATTAGAGATTTGACTTTTCAACATAAATTATATTTATATATATATATATATTTCTTAATTATTTCCTTAAACAAAATTATTTTATGGCTGTAATGCGATTTTCTAAATTCGAGGTCATATTTTTTTATGAGTGCACTCATACTCATATACTCATATATATATACATATATATATATACTTGCCACACCCCCGTCCAGCCGAAAATGGCTCATTAACGCGCCGCGGAGGCCGCTGCAAAACACACACCTTATTTTGTCATTAATTTGCATATTTGGCATAGCCGAAGACGCTGCTGATGCCGATGCCGATGCCGATGCCAATGACGATGCCGGGGGCAGCAACGGGATCCACCCCCACGCGGAGAAGCAGCCGCACCTCGCCCCCAAAAAGGAAAAAATTAGAAGAAAAAAAACCTAAACAATGTGTATAGTAGATTAGATTAAATGCAATGCTCGGCCAGCTCTCTGCGTCTCAGTCTCTCTCTCTCGGGGATGGTGTGAACATAACTCTTAAAGCAAATTACAATAAATCATTCACAGAAATTCCACTTTTCACCTACTGGCCACTGGGCAGCAGTTAATAGCCAGTGCCCTCAGATAGCCAGGTAACCACTCAAATTTGAATAATGTGGTAATAATAGACGCGCTTCAGTTGATGTAATGAGCGCTAAGCAGCAAGTCTTGTGGCTCTTGGGGTTTTTTTTTTTTGTGAGTCTTTGAGTCTTTGAGTTTTCGGTTTCTCGTTTATCTAACTGCCTGACTCGGTGAACACTTGTTCTTTGCTCTTGACCCTATAAATTAGTTTTTAGCAACAGCATTTAACGTGTAACGAACCGTTGTAGTTTCTTGGACGCATTTGAATTTTGAATTTTGTTATTTTTATGTAGCATTTTTCTCGCTGCTCATTTTTTCCGCCTCAGCGAACTTTTGTCCACATCTCCTCGCTAGACAATTAATCACATAGCCAAATTATCAAGACACACAAAAATGTTCAGCAATACACACATACACACATACACACACACACACACACGTGTGCATATTAACATTTCTGTTAAGATAAGCAACTAGTTAAATAGATGGTTCAACTTGTAATCAGAGATCGCTATTCATAATTATGCACACTTTCCGTGAGATCCGACAGAATTTCGTATCTTATCATAGTTATTGTACAATAATTGCTTATGCATTGCAATTAATTATAATCTTAACATAATATTATTGGTTGGTCAAATACGTGTTGTCTTAGAACATAATTTATATTTTTGTTTCAAGTATTCATCTACAGACCATAATTAGTTTAGTTGAAGAAGTTTTAAAAATATTAGTTTGTTCTATATGAAAATACGATTTACTGTATCGATCTTAAGGTAATTTCTATAGTTCATCTAGTCAGGAAATATAATATAATAATTGGTAGGCTTTTGCGGATTTTTTTTTTGCAATAGAAAATCGATTACCTTTGTTAATCGCTGAACGGTGACAGTTATCGACAGAGTAAATAAACTTACTTAAAAAATCTTAAACTCCTCGCGTTTTGTATATGAACTTAGATTAAAAATTCCAAACTTTCTACTTCTTATAGTCTCCTAAATCGACTTTATACATTCCTTTTGGGTTTGGGATACTAAAACATTTTTCTATTCTCGTTTTTAGGTTATGAAAAAATAAGGAATATTATTAGACATCCATTTAATTGGTGCAGTTCTGCAAACATATCGGAAGATTGAAAATTGTAATTAAAATGTTGATAATAACTTTAATAATAGTTTAATAATACGCAGCAATTGGACCAAACAATCTCCGATTGCCAATATAAACTAATGGATCGTTAAATTAGTCAAAAGTCTTGATTAAACGACTGATTTAATTGGAGCCAGAAATGAACTAAAGATTCAGAGTCAGTGGCAGACATGCAATATTTTGCACCTGATGCTGACCGACAAAATTGGCAAGACGGAAAATGAAAATGACGACGGGGAGCGGCAACTAACTCATTGAGCTGAAAGCGTACGCTTTTCCAACTGCTTCTGCTGCTGCTGCTGCGCATGCGCAAAACGACAACTGCGACGTCAGCAGCGACGCCAGCGACGACGCCAACAACGACGACGACGACGACGACGACGCTGGCAACTTCCGCTGGAGTCTGAAAATTTATGCAGTTTTAAGTAAATTTGTTAAATGCGCGCTTTAATGCTTCGTTAACGCTTCGTAAATTTTTCACAAAAACAAAAACAAAATAAGAAATAAAAAGCAACAAAACCGGGCAAAAAGAAAAACTGAGTCAAGACTTTAACAAGCCAACGCAACCAGACGCAAAGTGAGGCGTCGCTGGGGCGCAGTTCACTAGAAGCGAGCTGCCAGAGGCGAGAGGCGGGAAGCGAGTGGCGAGAAGCAAGAAGCGAGAAGCGAACAGAGCATAAAAGTCAACCACCTGTAATGAACTGACGCCACCGCAATTTAATTCACTCTGCACCACACTGCACCACAGCACAGCACAGCATAGCACAGCACAACATTCGACTGCAGTCCACTTGACTCTACTCCAGTTTTGAGTTGATGCAAATCGGAGCTTAGCTTGGACCTGCAATCCCAACGCATGCCAAATGGTCAGAGCCGTCTCTAAAGTTTTGCCACTCAACTCTCTGCTCTCAGTTGGCAGCGGTGCAAAACTGTGTGCTCCGCTAATGAGCGGAGCGAGAGCGGTTTCCCATATGGTTCTGGATGTGCATGTACACACATTGGATGTGAATCCCAATGTGGTTGGGGTTGTCGACGCAAGCGTTCTTAATTAGTCATAGTCATACCCATATATATATATATATATATGCAATGTATACAATGTATTTCGTAGAGTATAGAGAAGAGCACGGCCTTGCATTGCTGTCGTTGTTGTACTTGTTGTTGCTGCGGTTGTTAAATTCCTTTGAAATTTAATCTATTGTAACTAATTAAGCGGCATTCGTTGGGCCAAGGAAAACGCTTAATTTCCTGTTAATTTCTGTTGCAGCTTGCGGCTTTTTCTTACAATACAAAATGCAAATGCTGTTGCTGTTTTTTTTAGTTGTATTTTGTTTTTTTTTTTATTGTCCCCACCTTTTGCGCAGTGCCCACAATTGTTTGTAAATTGTTTGCATAACAGTTTACACCAGTTTTACTAAAGCGCACGAGCGCATCTCTGAGATAATATTTGCCACAATTGCCGCATACACACACACACACACAATTCATAATCACCATTAAATTTGAGCTGAGACTCGCTTAACCCCATGACTCCTCTTGTTGTTTTTACTCTTATTGCTATTGCTATTGCTTGGCATAAATACATAGTTAAATAGAAGCAGCTAACTCCCCACAGTGCCTGCTGCTGACGCAATCGATCCAACAATTATCCACAAGTTTGTCAGATTGATTGCTACAAGTTGCCGTATGGAAAGAGATACATTTATCTGCATATATATGTATCCAAGCTATTGTAGCTGGTATCCTCTTACTCTCTTTAGACTCTAAGGAGACGTGTTCATTCGTATATATGCAATATGTAGTAGTTCATGTCTCTACTTCTTTGTCAACTCTAATGTTCGTATGATCCCACACTCTACAGACTGTTGTTCTTAGTTACACTTATATCCCCGGGCACGTTTTGCTTTTAGAATGCATTTGTTCATTATATCGTTATTTTCACTTCTTCTTTCTTGCACATTCGGAAACGTTTTACTATCGTTATGTATATGTTTATTCTTTAGCTTCTTCTCTCAGCTTCATTTGCTTCTTGCTTCACTTCTCTAACACAAGTCAAATTGTCATGAAATCCTTATTACATCCTTATTGCCAAATACTTAAGTGTGTTGTTATTTTTTTGATTAGAAATAGTAAAACAATCACATTATCGTTTATATTTTGCGATTACCATATACTATAAATATTCTCATAAGCGTTTTACTGGGAGAAATGTCAAATACTCTTTCCCCGCTTCCCGCAAAACCATTGCATACTTTGCGTCGCGGCTATCAAATCAGCCAATTTAAATGAACCAATCGATTTTATCGCTGGCTATAATTGAGCACTGGCATTAACACCGTAACACATTTTGCGCCTCAAGTCGCCAGCTTTGCGCCTCGCATCGCATCGCTCCGCCTCGCCTCGCCTCGCCACGCCACGCCTCCGTCCCCTCTCCATCCCATTTTCAAGCTCTTAAGCTGCCTGATTGTAATTCGCTGCATGCATCCGCAATCGGAATCTGTATCTGTATCTGAATCTGTATCTGAATACGAATCGGTGTCTTGCGCTCTTCAAATGGCCACTTTTAGGCTGGCTGTCAATATTCGTTAAGCCATTTCATATGTCGTTTGTGTGCTAAAGTGTCAAGCCTGACAACAGTCCCGACTTTTGCTTAATGATCTTTCAGTCTCAGTCTCTCTCGCTCTCTCTCTCTCTCTCTCACTATATCTATTTCTTTCTATCCTTCTCTTTTTCTCTCTGGATATGCATTCACTTGGCAAAATGAATGAGCCCAAACCCAATTCACATAAACAGTTTTTCTTTAAATGCCAAACTATATACAATTAAATCGATTGAACATAAAAATTGTATAAAAAAAAATAGAAAAGTATGCTTTCTGGTAGAAAGTCAATGGTAGGTGAAAAACACTAATTAAACAAGTATTTAGAAATCTAGTAAATGAACAGTTATAATTAAGGAAATATCTAAGAAATTGGTAAGTGAACACTAATTGTTAAGCAAGTATTTAAGTAATTTGCTTGCAATAATAATTAAAAATGTACCTAAGAAATTGGCAAGTGGACAACACAATTTTAAGCAAGTATTTGGAAAATTGGCAAATGAACAAAAATGATTAAACGACTATTTAAGTAATTGGTGAGTTGAAAATAATAATTGAACAAGTAAACCAGAAATTGTTAGTTAACCAATTACAAAAGTATCTAAAAAGTATATCAAAAATTGGTAAGTTGGCAATAATAATTGAATAATCGTATCTTAGCCTATTTCCTTTTAAAACCAAATGTAAATTAGTAAAGTAATTAAATTTAAACATGAATTAATGAAAAATTAAGTTATTAATGTGCTTATGGTTGGCATGGGTACACGTATAGATATGTAAATAATTTTAAATAAAATATCCAGCTTTAACCAGCTAGTCTGTTGTAAATATTAGAAAAGAAGAGAAGACATGAAACGTTTATTTAAATTATTGGACTGTTAGTTGGAATTCAATTGATTTCGTTCAGTGTAGTTCAGTGTACACAATCAAGTTGACGCTTTTTCTCCTTTGCAATTATCAGCATTATGTTTTCGCTAAAGTTGCGCCTCGTTGCAGACCTCAATCCCAATCCACGCTCCACTCCACCACACCCCACCCAATCCAGTGATCCTCGTTAACCCGCACTTCCCCCACAGCCGCGAGAAATGAATGTTACCCCTAGCGAAGCGTTTTAATAAACTTGTTGGCATCACAGCAGCAGCAACAACAACTGATTGCTGTTCGAATAAAAAAGAGAGGCACAAAAAAAAAACGTATAAGAAAAAAGACCACAGCAGCCAAAGAAACAGAAATTATAAATCGTTTCTGACATTTCAATTGACAGACACCAATGAGCGAGTTAATTTTCCAGCCAAGACACAAACAGTTAAGCGTTAAGCACACAAAGTAGGCTTCATACGGCCAGAGAGACAGTGGCTGCAAAACAGCACTCGACGTTGAATTGATGTGTACTCTGTGTGTACTCCGTATACTCTGTACTCCATACACTGTCCGTTCTCTCCGGCTACTGTGTTAGCTGTCGCTCAAAGTGGCGATCAATGCCGTCCGAGGCGATGCGAGGCAGCAAATCCAAAATGTGATTAATTTCGTGCATATTAGAAATCATTTTTCAATTACCAACAACAGTTTTTTTTTTTTTTTATTTTTTATTTTTTAATCGCAATCCGGAGACTGCTACTTACTTGCTGGCTTATTTACCGGCCTGTTATGATTTCTGACAACTTATCAAATCGAACGACAGAAAATCAAAAGTGATATCAATAAAGAGATCAACGAGCCGTCGTGTAAAACTGTTAAGAGAAAGCAAAAAGAAAACCCAAAAGCCAAAGACCAATACAGCCACACATTTCAAACTGATGAATGAACGTGTAAGAAATTGTCGAAAAGGTACCCAGCAGACGAACTGACAAGCTGACTGACTGACTGACTGACTGACTGGTTGACTCACTGACTGACTGACTAACTCACTAACTGACTGACTGAATGACTCTCTGACAAACTGGCAAACGAGCATATGCCGACTCGATCGCTTCGGTCAAGCAGACAGCCAGGCAGCAGCAGTTTACCTTCAGTTGCCACTACCGCCACCCTCCCCTCGTCCATCATCACATACACTGAAAGAATCAAGAAAAATTGACATGTATGTATTAAGACCCATCAGAAGTAAGACAAATTTGAATATTCTTAAGAACAGTACAAAGTAATTAATTTAGATACGTTTTAATTTTAAGCCTGGCATACATATATACTTTTTAGTATGTGTCAAGAGAGTCAATGATTTTCATTAGCGAAATATGTCATATTAAGAATATACTTTTTAATGGAAACCATTTAATTTTTCACAGTGTATCATCTACCGTCACCGTCTTCAGTCTGCGGACTCTTCCTTCCAGCCACGTTTAAGACGCAACGCAGCGCAACGCATCGCGATCTTTAAGCTGCTTAGGGGATTAGTGTTTTGAGACATTTGACACGTTAACGTTGCACACACACACACACACACACACACACACACATACACACACACACAGACACACACACACTCAAGTAAATAAACAAGCGAGCGAGCGAGCGAGTGGCAACTGCCCCACTAAATACCAGAAAGGAAGTGCGTCGCGCCGCTTAAGAAATGTATCCAATGAATGCGAACAAAACTCAAGTAGCTTGCAGCAAAGAGCCCACGGTCCGAACCCTCTAAACAGGGTCACAGTAATTAGAAGGAGCGCCTTTTCACTCTCCATCTCTCTCCCTCTCTCTCCCTCTCTCTCTCTCTTTCTATATGTCTCGCTGTGTGTGTGTGTTTTTTTTTTTAATAAAAGCATCTGCTGCGTAGCTGCAGTAGCCACTAAAATGTGGCAATTTGTGGCAACTAATTGAAACCGAAGAAAAGTGGAACTGAATCTGATATCAAATATCTTTGAATAGCTTTTAGCTGCATTTACTACAAATACAATATACGCTATAAATTACTAACAATTAAATAACTACATGAAAATCTTAGTTGTAGATGATCTTTCAACTTTTAGCAAAGAGAATTATATTGCAGCCCGTCGGCAACTGAAATATATCGATAAAAATTAAATAATGCATTTTTTTTGAATTGATAGCAACCTATTTAAAGACACTATAGCAATAAAAATATATAAAATATGAAATTGCACAAACAATATGCACTGCACAAACAGAAATTCGAAATGAGCTCATTAATATTAAATTGTTAAATTAATTATGCATCTTTCGACTTGTAGTTCACAGTTGAACAGTATAAATTGAGAGGGTACAACTAGTCGATACACCCACCAGACTAAACTTTTTGCTTTTTGATTTCTAATAGGTTTTTAAAATTTGAGAACAGGTTGTGGTAAATACTTCGATTTTGAGGCAAGCATAATTACATAACACTTAATGCAATATAAATAAGTAAATATTTGCAACAGAGTGTAAGTGAATGACAGGCTGCTTAACGCATTGATTCACTTGTCTTTGGCACGAATGCACTCACACTGAACACTGAACTCATTCACACACTCATTTACCGCATGAATTTTTCCCATCGATCTTTTCTAAACCGACCACAGAGCAACTTTTGCTGACTCTGCCACTGCCACTACAACTGCGTTCGTCTCTACCTGTGCCCCTGCCACTGTCCCCCTATTTACCCTCTCGGTGGCTGTTGGAAAGAAACGTTTAAGACACCTTTTTGGTTACGCGCCAATGCGCAGCAATGCAGTTAAAAGTCCGCGACGCACTGCAGCCTCGGGATTGGGATCAACTGCGGCTACGGTTGCGGCTGCGGCTGCTGCTGCTGCTGCTGTTGTGAGATGGAAACTGCAATTCCTTATCTTAATCTTGGCAAATTTAATTTAAACTCAATACGCAATTTACGCAGAAAGCATTTTAGATAAAGGACACAAAAGTGAGCAGCTCCGAACCGTAGAACCGGAGCCAGAAGCGGCTTAAGACAGTCGATGCCGCCACTGTTTCCAGTTAATGTTGTTGTTTTTGTTGTTGTTTTTGTTGTTGTTTTTGTTGGGCATGCGCAGCGCAGCGCATGAAAGTTGACAAATGCCAAAATGCAAGCGGATTGTGTGTGACACTTCTTTGAGTGGTGCCCAGAGGAAAAAAATAAATACAAAAAAAAAACAATTTGAGGACAAAAGTCTCGAGTCTTGAATGTTGAATGTTGACTGCGACTTAAGTCTGGGTACTCGTTTTGCGATCGTTTCTGCATGCGAGATGCATTCAATCGTTCAAAGCATTTTGCGCTAAAACTCACGTGACGAGTGCAATGAGAAAGAAGAGTGAAGAAGCAGAAGCAGAGGGAGAAGCAGAAGGAGAAGGAGAAGCAACAGGAGCAGCAGGAGTAGAAGCTGCAGAGAAGTGGCTGGAATGATGCTCCCTTTTATTTTTTATTATTGTTTTTTTATTTTTCTTAGGTTTTTTTTATCAGATTTCTTAAGTGCAAAGCGAACTTGTTGGCTTTTTGTCATCTTTAATGTTTGAGCCACAAGTTAAATGTGACACTCGCTTTTGGCTTTCGACTCTTGATTGGATTGGCGAGCCGAGCGCGTTTCACATACGTGGGAAACGTTCAAAACACGCAAACAGCAAACAGCAAACAGCAAATAACAAAAATACAAATGGCAAATTAATTAGCGTACTTAATTAGACAACTCAACTACATATGTACATGTATACACATAGATACATATGTACGTAGCAATAATAATAATAATAATAATAAAATGGGCGCAGACAAAGATAGATGGGGTGTGAAAGAGCGGAATGAATAGAGCCATAAAAAGTCATGCTCGAAAATTGAAAAACCATGTTAAGCCAAAGATCAAAAAGGCGCGCAGCCAAAAACATTCATTTCTGATTGCTGATTGAGACAAATGAAACGTTCTATAAACTGGCAAAACAACCAACCCCAATGACAACACCAGCAACAACGACAAACACCAGCAACAACAACAATAACAGCAACAACAATAACAGCAACAACGACATCAGCGTTGGCCACACGCCGCTTCAGGCTGGAGCCCCAACCTTGTCAAAATGCATAAAAATTCAAATGAGAACCGCCGCCGCAGCGGGCAATAACAGCAACAACAGCAACAACAGCAGCAACAACAATAATAATAACAAGCCGAACATCAAAGCGCAACAAGCTGCGGCTCCAACTCCATCCCCATTTCCAACTCCGTCTTCAACTTCAACTCCGATTCCGATTCGGAGTCGCCACTCCAGCTATGACTCGGTCAGCGTTTCCATGGCAATGGACCTCAGCTTGCCACTATAGGCAAAATGTACACATTTTCGGGCACAAATTAATAATAACTTTATGATACATTAATGCCACAATGATTTGGCTATAGTCTCATCTGAATATTGTGTCCTCTTTTTTGAAAATCGTAACAATCAATAATGGCTTGTTATTATGTATCTTATATGTCGTTTATATATATAAAATGTTCGCATATTTGTAAAAGTATTTACAAATTGTATAGAATTTTTCTAAGGCGGAAAGTTATGTCTTTTTAAGAACTCTGGTTCTTCCATTCCATTTCAGGGTACACTTTTTTCAAAATATTAAAATGTATATATAAATTCCTGCGATATTAAGACGATTATCAATATATTTAATATTATATTTATTTAATGCGATTTCTAGAATTTTAGGTATATACAATTTAATTAAAGAGATCGGCACTTAAAATTCAACTTTCAAATTAATGTTTCATAACCTGATCAATATTCAAAATATAAACTCTATATAAATAGAAAATTAAGCGAATAAAAATGGAATTTTTTGACAGAAATAATTCAATATTTTCCTACAGTTTACATTGGATACAATGGCATTTGGGGTAGGGTCGCTGGGATTTGTTTTCAGTTTCGGTTTTGCGTCTGAGATCTTGGAGGCATGGTTGGTGTTGGCCCAAAACTGTGAGATTTAATGCTTATTTGCGCAAAGTCAAAACAGATCTTGTTGTGTGTGTGTGTCTTTTTTTTCTGCCGCAGCAGTTGGCAAAGAGTTGCGCTAATCATGACATAAAAAAGCGCAACAAAACCGATTTTCAATTCAAGGCAATTTAATTAAAGTTTTTCTTTTTTGTTTCTTCATGGCAGCCACTTAAAAGAGGGGGCACAACAACTTGGCCAAACCGTTGAGGAGTCATTATGCCATCAAAGAGACTACTGATAGAGTATGCCAAGTTCGAGCTGCGTTTTTAATTTTCTGTTTATTTTGTTTGCTGATCTCAAGCCAAATGCATGCAAATCGCTGCGAATCGTGAGCGGTGTGCTAAAAGTCATTAAATTGGACATGCGATTAACATTATTTCACTCTAAATGACATTAAATGCGGTTGCTGCGAAATGACTCAACGCAATAGATTAGCCTAAATGTGTGAGCTGTGACTTTAAATATGACTGCGACTGCAACTGCGACTGCAACTGCAACTGCAACTGCAACTTCAGCTGCAGCTGCAACAGTATGCGTGAGCTGAGCTTTCGCTTGAAGCATTTGGCGACACAGGCAAAGCTTTGGCGTAGGTGAGTCGTCTGCGTGTGAAAGCTACTTAATCAGCTCTCTTAATACCTGAGCTGACGTTGCTCAACTATGAACAATAACTTAACTGCTCATCAAGCACGACAATTAAAAATTAGCTAAATCTCTACAAAAACAAGTGCGAGTGCTTTTTTTTTGGTGAGAGTGCCCGGCTGGGAGATAATCTGTCCACCCTGAAAGGAACGCCTTTCTAATGTAAGTTCCTTCGGTTTGTAAATCGATATTGCTACGTGCCTTTCTTGAAAACCTTGTGTATAATTTGTAGAGTTGATCAATATTAATGCCAAATCATATTTCCACTGAATATTAGTGCCCTATTAGACAAATAGGGCTAGTTATCGATTACCAATTATTCTGGGAAGTTCGTCTGTAAACCACCTTCAAGCTGATTACTCTTTGTCTGGTCTGGTCAGAAGTGTTGAGGGCAAGCATACAGAGGATGTATATGTTTAGGTAGATTGGGTCTGTCTGACCTTGGGGGGACACGTGGCTCCTCTGGCAATTTGCAATTCGATTTGGTGATGTATATCACTTCACTCATCGTGCAATTTATGTATTGCATTCCGTTGAACAATGCCCAGCTTCCCAGTAAATAGACAATATATGTACATGGATGTGTGTGGGGCTGCAATTAAAACTGAAGAAGATGGCGGGGGAGTGGGCTTTGGGGGCGATTGTCTGAGAATGTTGTGGTGCACGTCGCAACGGGTAATTGGCAACGGGCAGCGCTAAACAAAAGGAAATGTTTAAACAAATTATTTTGAATTAAACCGCAGGTATTTATTAATGTTTTGCGCTCGGCCAAGCATAACGTTTGTAATGCGTTCAAGCTTTCAATTCAACTGAAGTTGTTTCAGTTTTGCCAATTCGCCAATATATATTTTTTTTTTATTTATTTTTTTTTTTGGTGCCGTACAAAGCGGCGTATGCGTAATGTTAATTTTGCTGTTAACGCTGCTGCTCTCGTGCCACACTGACTGCAAAAACGTTTCAATTTCGCTTATCGCTCACTCGCTACGCGGAAGTGCGCTTCAATTTTTTCGTTTTTCTTCTTGTTTTTTTTTTGTTTTTTGTTTTTTTTTTTTGGCCACAAAACACACATAAAAGTTGCCACTATCCCCTCAGCTATGTATCCTCACCCACCTGTATACACACCCACTCCACACGCAATCCATTCACCAGGCAGCCAATTCGTGCCACATGCAACATGCTTGCTGCAGCAATTAAAGCACTGCCGCAGCTTATGCAATGCCTTAATCACGGATTTACACAGATATACATATGTATGTATTAATGCATTTATGTACATACACTCGATATATATAGGCGCAAATACTTAAGTATTCCGTTTAGTTGAGCGCTTCAAACCCACACACGAAAGATGACTTTGATGCACAAACTAAACTGTTTAAGTGCTTAATTACAGCTACTTTTAAGTTATTCCCTAATTATTAATTGGCAAATAATCAGAGACCATAATAATATTAAGTGTTTAATGTTATTAACAAATTGTCTTTTGTTGAAGATGTTTCAACAAAATATTCCCAAAAAGCTGCAACCCATTTCACAAATGTGAGTCTCCCAGCATCATAATGGCATATCTGTGGTTCCTGAGAAAGGAAACGGAGGCAAGTATTGATTGTGGCCAGCATTTAAATGCTTGTTACGCAATCAACGCAACAATTGGCAAGTCTACTGACTGACCCACTATTGAGGAGAGTAAGTAGCACCTTCAGCTCTACTCCCAACCACAGCGACTCTCAACAACAATAATATCAGCAATTATTTAACACATTTTGTAATGCTGCAGCAGCAAATAAAATTAAAAAAAAAAAAAGCAGCAGCATCTGAAAGATGACAGCGAATGAATTGGGGAATGGGGAATGACAGATGAAGACCGGTCAAAGCAATAAGCGCAACTAAACAGTCGAGAAAAAAGCTTGTATTTATAAATATATTTATATATATATATAGGGGTCTGTGTAACTGTCATAATTAAAGTAATTTGGTAGAAAATTTTTAGCCAATTAACCAAAAAGACGCAGAAAATGCGAAGCGAGAGTCGAGAGCTGACGAGAGAAAAAAAACTGACAGGCCACAGACAAACAGAAAATTGGACAGACAACAAATGCTACTTAGTTTAATACTTTAAAAAGCCATAATAATATCTTGAGACGATGACGCCAGCAAAAAATGTAAAAACTAAGAAGCCCAATGATAGAGTCGATAGCGCTCGACCTAGAGATACCCTGTTAACGCACACACGTTCTCAATAATTGACATCAATTGATATACAGCTGGATGCAATATATAAACTAATGCAAACTAAAAATAATCACAAAAATATATTTTTAGTGTTACGAGTTGAGTGATTCTTCGGTTTTCAGCCATCATTTAATACTTTCTTTCTGAATGGGCACAGGGTATATTGAAAAATAAACAAAAACCAGCTCAAAGAGAAGTACCACAGAAATTAGTTTACAAAAATCCATAGCGTTGCGCATTTTTACGCATTTTATTAACGCCCATCGCTGAGGCGTATTTCATTTGCAGATGTTCAACATCAATTTATATATACATATATTGCTTGAAGTTTTCGACACATTGCGGTGACTTGTGGCGATTTTTGTTGTATTTGTTTATTTTTTTTCCCCTGAAATCTTCGACTCCTTGATCAACATGGACATCGTCGTCTGCTTCTGCATCTACTTCTGCCTCCATCCGTGGATCCGACCGCAAAGTTTTGACGCTCAATCAGCAGAAATCAGCAAAGCGTTAATAATGCCACGCCTTTGTCTGGCGGTCAGTCAATTGCCATCAAAGTGTCACAGGAAATTAGTCAAAATGTGCAGATTGAAAGTGCAGCGAGCAATCGCCCAAATGGGTGAAAAGCTGTATGCTTTTTTGTGTGCTTACTTCACGTGTCATTTTATATCTAATTAGCCATTAATAATCTAACACTTTTCTTATGGGATTAATTAAAAACGCCTTTCGGCATTCAAATTCAAAGGAAGCATACAATTTCAACAGTTTTCAAGTGCAATTTTTTATTCAATTACTTAAAGTATAATTTGAGAAACTAATTGAGTAATACATGACCATATTACAAATATCTTGGCACAAAGATTACATCTATTTTACAAATTCATGGTTAGCTTTCCGAGCCTGTCTCAAATCATTTCAATACTTGCTCAACTTGGAAACCACATCTTCATTTTAACCAAGTTCTTGGTCGTACTTCAGTTATTATTAATTTTACATTTAGAAAATTTGTGCTAACTTCAACAATCTTGATCAAATTAATACAAAATATTAAAGTGTTTTAAAGATTGTTGATAGAAGCTCATAAGCTACATTTTAAGATAATAACAGTATTGAGTTTTATTTTAAAGTTATTTGATTTTAGCTAATATAGTTGAACTTTAAGCCGATAAGTAGTATTAACAAAGTACACAGTATAAAAACAGCTTTATATTAACTAAGTTGCTGATTCTACCTTAATCCTATTTAACTTATCCGAAAACAGTCTTTCGCTTTGAGACTTTGGGATTCATGGAAGAAACTCTTTCTCAGGCCAGGGAGTTTCGACCTTGACCGTACTCTGACATTAAATGAAACGATATTCTTTATTGGTGTCGAACACTTTTGAGACTTTTGAGTAATCGAAACAGAAGGGAAAAAACATTGATAGGTACACATGTGTGTGTGTGTGTGTGTGTGTGTATCTCTAGTTGGTTATTCATTCAGTCATGTGTTCATTCAATTTCATTCGATTCATTCATTCATTGATTCAGACAAACGAATTAAACACAAAGTGCGCTCTCATTGTTTTTGTTGACCCACAGTTTTGTCACACACAGCTGACCTACGAATGGATCTGGCCGATGGGTGCCCAAGGCAATGGGGCCCACTTGGCTACTGTTCCAACTACTCTACTACCACCAAACCCCCCCCTCCGCGCCCACGTACATGCCATAATCCAAACACCTTCCGGCAGTTCTGTCGAACGCTTCGCACAAATTACAAATTATAATCACAGCCATAGACAAAGGGCAAAGGAGAAAGAGACATGCCATAAAAATCAAAAGAGACAGAAACTCACCACAGTCACTCTCAATGTTTCTATGTGTGCGTGTGTGTGTGTTGGGGAGGCGTGAGGAGGGGAGGAGGGTGAACTGCCGAAACAAACCAGTTGGCAGGCAAATCGAAAGACAACAACAACAACAACAACACAACAACTCTCTGCGCACGCATGTCACTTAACCCGAACTCTGCAGTTGTTCTTGTTGTTGTTCTTCTTGCTTTCGGATTGACATGTTGACGGAAGGGGCGGGGGGAGGGGTGCCAGGGTGGTGCTGTGTGCCGCTGTGAGCGCAGCTCGCTGTGGTTGTCGCTGACGCGACGTCTTCTTTGTCTGCTAAGCTGGCTCGTTTAAACTCCGCCTTTTATTTTCTAATTGATTTAAAGTGTGTTGACTTCCGCTGTCGATAATTTTGGTCCAGCCAGCGTGAGAGCAGCGGCGGCGCTGCTGCCTTCGATATCTCGCTTGCACTCACTCACGCTGACGCTTGGCCATCGTTGCCGCATGACAGACGCGTCGTCTCGCTCTGGCGCACGCATCAATCGCTAGCTGAACTTTCGCACCAATAAGCAGCCGCGACGGCAGCAATGTTGACGACTGCCAAAAAGCAAAAAAAAAACTCGCTTGGCTGCCTTTTTACAGCAAATTGTTAATTAATCTTTAAGGTGGCCACGGTACCCGCCACCCGCTTCACGCTCCCACTCGCCCATCGCCTTCGTCTCGCTCTCTCTCTCTCTTTCTCTCTCTCTCTCTCTCTCTCTCTGGCTCTATGTCTGTATCTTGCTCTCTGAATAACTTTATTTCTCTCTCTCTCTCTCTCTGTTTCGCTCTGCGTGGGTGGATGGTGTGCAAAGGAATTCGTTCGCCTGCTCTCCTTAGTGGGTGGTTGGGCTGCTTGCTGCCTTGCCATTACAATTTTGACACCTCACGCGTCTGGCGCTGACGTTGACGTTGGCGTTGGCGTTGACGTAGGCGTTGGCGTTGGCGTTGCTGTGCCTCAGCTTCTGCTTCTGCCTCAGCCCCTGCCTCTGTCTCAGCCTGTACAATTGCCTGCTAAAGCTAGCAGGATGTTAAGTAAAAAGCATTTTAAAAGTTATTTTATGGCATTTAATGCAGTTTTGGATACAGAAAAACTGTGCGTTTAGATACTTTGACTTGAAGTTTGTACAAACAGGAGAGACGGAGACAGAGACAGAGTGAGAGAGAAAGAGAGAGAGAGAGAGAGAGAGGGAGAGGAAGAGGAGATGGAGATGGAGATGGATACGTGTAGTCTGTCTCCTTCTGGCGAGGACTTAGCAGTTTCTCTCTGCTCTCTATGTGAGTTGGCGTACGTGTGTGTTTGTGTGTGTGTGTGTTTTTGTGTGTGAATGTGTGTGTGTGTGTGTATGTGTGTGAAAATGGCGTACGTAACGGAAACGCTTTTATACAATTAGATGAGAGTACGTGGCAAGGATTAAGCATCAGTTGCAGGCAGCCTGAAATTGTGACCGAAGCCTGACTAGCTCTTCTGGCCGATTAAGCGATTTAAAAGATATAGATGTTTATATATATGCATACTATATATATATATAGTACACTTCTCATCCGGTTGAATTGGCAAGCTTTGCGGCTCAAGCATGGCATTAAATACGCATTACCAAAGAGAATCTAATAGCTATAGCCGAGTGTCATATAAGGGAAAATATAATAATATCTTTGATGAAAGGGGAAAGTAAAATGATTGATTGATGCTCATCATATTCCTAAGAATTTATCAATCATAATTAGCAAAGACTAATTAGAAAATAATACGAACCATAAAGGTAGAATATCAAAAACATAACTGGAGAGACGTCATTTCATTTCACATCAAAGACTGTTTTCTGTCACATCAAAATGAAAATATTTAACAACAGTATTTTAAATGGCAGCAGAAATATCTTAAATTTAAATATACTTCTTTTAATACATGGTACATGGACTAGTTATAATTTCTTTTATATACATTGGTCTACCCATATCGAGGATATTACAATTTTGTAGCGAAGTTTGAAGTCAACGTCGCCGACCCCACAATATATATGCTTGATCAGCGTCACTAACACTTCTTCTGTCACCGAGAGGAAGACTTAAATTCCTAGGATCTTACCTCCTAACAGACATATCGGAACTCTCCGATACCCAACCTAGGAAGCTAGACATATTCATATAACATAACCTAACCATATGAGCTAAATTCCCTCACTTTTAGAATTTGTCATATATCTATGTTTTCTTGGACCATGATTTTTTCTCGTATGAAAAGATAACCAGACTAAATTCACAAAGTATGGGCTAAAAAGAAAATCCGTCATCGCACCCCTATACCATATTTCTGCCATGGGAACAAACGTTATAAAAGTTGCGGCATCGAGATCTCGATAGGCATTCATTCTGATGCACTGTAATTAGACAAATGTGGCATGTCCAGTTCGCAGTCAATCGTAAAACAGAAAACTTATAAGCCAAATTTGTTTAAAATTTCGAATATTTTGAACATATTGGCAAATTGAATACGGTTTACAAGAATATGTAATCCTCGGCAGGCTGAAGATTTTCTTGTTTATAAAATGTAACTAAATAAATTGGACTATTTTCAATCGAGCTCATAATTAAAATTATTCGGTAATTGGTCAAACTGGGTTGTTGGCAAACAAATGTTTCGTGCGGACGTTGTGAATAATAAAAAATCGATAACTAAAACACATTCTGGGGCCATAAAATTGCTTACAATATCAACAAACAAGCGATATCCATGCAATGGCCATGCAAAATGACCCATTACCATTAATTAGTTGCGTTTAAAACAGCAATGACAACACGAACAACAACAGCAACAACAACAACATCAACTAATGAAATGGCCACAACCGATAAAGCGATAAACAAACAACAACCACAACGACAACACTAAAGTTGTTGCGGCAGTGACAATTTAAGTGCAATTAATTTTTTTATATTTTTTTTTTATTTATTTTTTACAATTTTGTTCTTATTTGTTTTGTTTGCAACCAGGCAGCAACATGCAACAATCTGGTTCGGCCCGACTGTGGGCGTTGCAGCCTTGACAATTGTTGATGTTGTTGTTCTTGCTTTTTGGTGTGTGTGTTGCCAAATTGTTTGTTGACTTTTCGCCCCAGTTGCAACTGCAGCAGCTCAACGAGCTAAATAGCAGGGGTAACTTTCAACCTAAGTCCCCTCCTCCTCGCCCCACCCAACAAGCTCTTCGTCGAATAAATATAATGGCACTATTATTAAATATAATTTGCTGTCACGCCATGCCGCACACGTAATGTTGATTATATTTTAATTAATTTCTATACTTTAATGCCTTAATAATTTCATTTTCATTTGCAAAAAAAAAAAACAATAAAAAACAATAAAAAAAAACGTTGAACTGGCTCAGATAAACAGTTTCCTTAGCAAATACTTATTCGAATATTTGTGTTAATATCTTTGTATCTTTGTGGCAAAGAAACTAATGAAACTTCAATCAAATGAACACTTTTAACATAACACTGAGAAAAAGAAGTGCCATGAAATTAAGAAAATTGCCTAAACATGAAAATCACTCTGAAAATTCTTACAATTAGAACATTTGAAATAAAACACATTCTTTTAGAACAAGTACTTATTAAAGTGCCGAAAGCAGCAATGAAATTAGGCCGCTTAGCACGGAGAGAAGTCACTCAAGTTGCCTACAAATTGTAAGCTCTTTTAAATCAAACTTTTAGAATTTTATAAACTTTCTAAAATGTTTATAAATTATGGACTTACAAAAAATTACTTCCTGAATAATAAGGTGAGTTACCCTTGAAGCCAAAAGTATGGCGATTTTCTAAAATGCCGATTGTAGCCATTCACATTTTGTAGAATTATATGGTAGGTGGTGGAGGATTATGGACTTGGTACGGTTTCATGCCAATCAGTTGCAGCACATAACAGTTAGTTAAATACTGGAGTCCATAATTGGAAACGGAAATATGTTGATCAACACTTCACTTGGCCGCTTAAAGTGGCCTAGAAAAAAACCAAATTGAGTGCCGAAAATCGAAAAAAAATAAATAAAAAGAAAAACAATACCAAAAACGAAATGAAACCAAATACCCAAAAAAGCAAACAAAGTGCTGAGGGTCGATGGACGGACGGACGGGCGGACGGACGGAGGGACGTAATAACGTGTAACTGTAATTAAACGAGTCAGCGATACATGATTTTAACGCTTGTCGCGTAGCCTCAAAAGGACGATAGGAAAACGACAGGACTACGAGTGGACTACGAAACACCTGAGCCAAAAATAACAACAAAAACAAAATAAAATAAAATGAAAAGCAGGCAAGGTTCGCGTCGCTGACCGTTAACAGGTTTACATTACCCTGGAGCGCTCATTGCGCTAAGCGGCTTTTAAGGACTCGGCCTTAGACGCCAACATGGACAGGGACACGGACAGGGACAAGGCAAGGGACACGGACACGTTTGTGTTTACCTAGTCAGACTGCGGGCAAGGACAATGACGCCACAGAAAACACTTCGTGCACCACATGTGTGCAGCTCTATGACTGCTGCTGTTGCTGCTGCTGCTGCTGCTGCTGCTGCTGCTGCTGTGTCCTGTTGTGTCATGTCCTGACCAGTTTTGTTTTCATTGTGGCAAACATAAGTGACCAATTTTATGTGTCATTAAAATTGGACGCAGCCAGGACAAACACTCTGCTGCTGCTGTGGCTGCTGCTGCTGCACATAATTAAATTACACCTGTCCCTGTCCTATTCGCTGGCACCTTGCCCCTTGCACCCGCAAACCCCTTGCTTCGTGGCAAGCGCAACACAGTAGCAACGCTTAAAAGTTCATTAATGCTGCTGCGGCTGCGCAACTCAACAAACTCGGAGCGAGAGACAGAGAGCTGAGAGAGAGAGAGAGAGAGAGAGAGAGAGAGAGAGAGAGAGAGACAGAGCTGAGAGCGCTTACCGGAAATGATATCCCTAGTCACTGGTCTGGTCTCGGAAAGCCCTCTCACTCGATGTGGATATACACACACATGCAGACATGCATACATATGTAACTGCATATCTGATAATAATTAGCCCATGCTGCAACAACAAACATTTACAGTATACAGTAGCCGCGTTGCATGCCCCGAAGGCATACGCCGCACAGCGTCAGCAATTGCCATTGATAAAACATGAAAGCCGGGATCGAGATCGAGAAGTAGAAGTAGATGTAGAAGTAGAAGTAGATCGAACGGGTTAATGAGAAACACACACACACACAACATACACAAGCACACACACTTACACACATGCACTAACTACACCTACTCTGTCAAAGAGTTAAGCAACTTGTATTTAAAAAGGCTAGGCCAAAAATGATTTGATTCATTTCTGAAATGTGTAAATGCAGTTTGTTAATTGACTAGCAGCAGCTGATTGACTTATTTGTATCTGAATTCGAATTGGATATATAATAAATAAATAAATGAAGAAAATAAAACAGATTTACAAATTCAAAAGTATTTCATTTCCATTTTGCTTTCATCATTAAAATATAATAAATTATAATACAAAAAATCAAATTAATTAAATGTTAACAAATAAAACTGATTTTCTTTCTATTCCATTCTATTAGCTGCTTGTGACATTGGTATCAAATTACTAAAATTAGCTACAAACTTATGTTTTACAATTTTGATTGTGGAATCAGGCAATAAGAGAAAAATAACAAGTGTCTGCAATCAGTATGTGCTTATGCGAATGATCATTGCTTCAGATTTCCAGAAGAGTAATTCCCAAAAAAAAAAATGATAACGTTTAAAATAATGCCAATTCTTCTTTAAATAATAATAATTTTCTATTAATTTTCCAATTTTATTTAGGTAGTCCGTTTCGACTTAAAAAGAACTTGCATAAGATTTAATTCAATAAACTATTTTTATATATTCTTTTTTGCCCACCTTTTGCTTGGCTATGATACAAAAACCAAAAAAAAAGAAAGAGTTTTGTGGAGCGAACGGGAAATGTGTTCCGCTTAAAATTGATATGACTTGATTCGATTCGATTCGATTTGATTTGATTTCGTTTTATGGTCGGACTCTGGCTGTGGCTCAGGCTTTCAATTTAAAACCAATCTTGAGGCCCAGACCTAAACGCCGATCATTAAAGGATCATTAGTGCTCATAATCTGATTATAATGCGCTCAGTTTGGCTCTGTTTTAGCTCGTTTTTTTTCTTCATCATTCTGTTTATATTGACTCGTGTGTGTATGTGTGCTTTTTTTTATATTGTTCGTTTTATTTTGTTTTCATTTAGTTTAGTTTTCGTTTTATTAACAACTTTTACCTGACTTTGGTTTTCGGATGCTGGAAACAAAAGTCAAAGATACATATTTTTTATGACTTGGACGCCAATTAATGAAGCACATCCCGTTGGCTCTCGGATCGCGTGTCAGCGACAAATCTTCAAGCTATATCCGAAGGGGGGACAGGGGACAGGGGACAGGGGACAGGGGACAGGGGAGAGGGTTAGAGGGGATAGGGCGGGTGCTTGCAGTCACAGGCTGACCCCTGCGAATGGGCATGGGAATGCGTGGTTTCATTTTTGACTGTGGCTTTGGCGTTGGCTTTGGTCGGCGGGGTTGAGTTAATGTGCCGGAAATAGAATTATGAATACGTTGGCGTGCGTAATTTATGCCGTTCAAAATGGCTCGGTTCGACTTGAGACTTGAATCGAGTCGAGTCGCGTCGAGTCGACTCTTGGCTCGGCTAATTGGTGGCGGTGATTGTCGGATCGCCAAGGCTTTTAGATTTATCTATGGCCTAGCACTAAATAAACTGCGACTCTCCACGGATCCTGCATCCATATGTATGTGTGTGTGTGAGTGTGTGTGTGTGTGTGTGTGTGTGTGTGTGCTGCATACAGACACGGGGCGTTATAATTTACACTTGAGCTAAAATATTGATACTCGAAAAGCAATTTAGATAAGCCCGATCCGAAGGCTCCGGCGACGCACACTGGAAATTCCGCTTCACACCTACCAGCCAACCAACCGCAAGGTGTGAAAAGTTGTCCTTATGTGTATGTGTGTGTGTGTGTGTCCGAACTGTGCGTAATAGCCTCTAACTGTGTGTATGTGCGCGGCTAAGTGAGTGCACTCAGCAAAAAAGTGTATCATGTAGACAAGAAAACATTTTTGAAATTTGTGAAATAAACTTTTATAGATAGATAATCATTAATTAATAAAAAGTCATGTTAAAATCAGAAAAGTAGGTAAAGAAAATGTATACAGATATTTCCGAAATTTTATTTCCCCTTAAAGTTAGAACAATCTTAAATATCATGTATATATATAAATATATATATTTTTTTTTTATTAAGTCATTTTATATCTATACAGATAGTTCAGAAATATTTTACGCCTTAAGCGGATAAGCGATTTATTAATGAGAATTTTTCGAATTCTATGTCATATTTTTCTCTGAGTGTGTCAGGACGCACAGAGCCTCTGACTCAGGCTGGTTGGATGGCTGGCAGGCAGGCAGGCAAGCGGGCAGCTGTCACCTAGCCGAGTCTGCGCAAATAATAATGAAAAATAAAATAACAACAACAATGCCAACAACAACAAGCCGTGTTTCGTCTTGGCCTTGTTAGAGGAATTCAAGTGCTACCAGCTGTCAACAAATGGTAAGCTGGCGTCGCTGCCACGCCTCCACGCCTCGTTGCTGCACTCGTTGTGGCATTAATGAGTGCGATAACATCAAAAGGCTAGACATGATTTGTCAGACATATACGCGGCTAAGAGTTCAGCAACAGCAGCGGCAGCGGCAGCGGCAGCAGCAGTGGCAGTGGCAGCAACTCATCAAGTGCAACAGCTCTCACACCCGAAAGGAAGTCGCTGCTGCCAAATTGTGAAGCGTATAATTAACGTTCATTTATTTTCAAATTAACATTCGATCAACGTGCAACACATTCTGAATCGGGAGCAACAAAAACAGCAGCAGGAGCAGGAGAGGGAGAGGCAGTTGTAGCAGGAACCGTAGGCGGAGGCGGAGGCGGAGGCGGAGACGGTAATCATTAGCAAGTGTTGCCTAGCTTCTAATTTTGCAGCCGTCTATTTTACGCCGTTTTCAGCTGATATTTTCTTTAACAAACGTTCAATTTCCCATTGCAGACTGTACTTGCTGATGTTGATGCCGATGATGATTACAGAAATCAAACAAGTGACAATTTATGAAAGTAGCCAAGAAATGGCTATGTATAATATACCCCGACAAATTACTGATCAAATTTCATTAAGATCGGATAAGAATCACTGATTTTGTTAACCAAAACATATTTTCATTTTCATTTTATTGAACTAACTTATAGCAGCAGACCTACTATGTATTTGAAAGATTTTAAATTCAGGGTATCTCTTAGTCGAGCTACGCCGACTATAGCATTCTATCTTGTCATTTGTAGAAACCGAGTAACTTATTTACTGTCTATATGTAAGGCTAGCTAAGACTATATACATATAAAGAAGGAGACACTTCTAAGTCAAAAGTGAACGAATAATTATTAGTCTAACTCTGGGTGTTAATTTTTCTTATTGAAAATAACCAATACATTTTTACTTTGTAACATTTACAGCATGCTGCTACCGCTCCTTATTTAACCTAAAGTTGAACCTAATATTTCACTTATTGGAAATCGACTGATTTCATTCCATGAAAAGCAGAAGTTTTTACAATCAGTTGAATATGTAATATTTCGAAAATCATTGAAGTCATTGAGTGACTTTTCCACACAAATAAATGCAGAATATCCCAACATCAGTAGAATATATCTGTTCATGAATCATACGCAATCATAGTGTTTTTGCCCGAATTCTGCGCACATTTTCCAGCATTGTGGGAATTGCTTCTTGTAATTTAAATGTTTGTGGATATCAAGACTTCTGCTCAATACTCAACTCACCCACTTTTACGTCCAACTAAAGTCAGAAGTAGCTTGGATACATCGATCAGACTTATATTTAAGTTCCAAAATGAGCTTCTCAGAAGCAGCATAGTCGACTTTAGCCGCAGCTTAACTAATGGTTAACTAGTTGATGGCAAATTGAGTGCCACTTCAGTTAACTTTTAAGAGGCACTCGCCCTACGCACTCCTGCTCAACCCCCGCGGTTGTTTAAACTGACAGCTGACTAATGACAAAGTTGTTGTGTGTCCTGTGAACAAAGCATGAAAAAAATTCAGTCGAGCACCCCGAAAACTTGACCGTGCTTAAAAACAAAGTTGCGACGGTTTCAGCCTCAGTTCTATACCCCTTACCCAAGCCAATGTAAGCGAGGCAATTACACTAGAACAGGGGGCATGTAACACACTTCAAAAAACTGTATCATAGTCAAGAATATTCATAGCGATCAGGCTTAAAAATGGAGCGCTTGACATATTATAAATATATTTTATGTGAATCATCTCTATTCTTTGCTGAGCATATGAGAACGAATGCCGATCCCTTGGCATACAGAGTATCTGTTAATCTGGCACTACCGACTGAACATTTTGTTGCTGTTGTTGTTTTTCGCTGTTGCCCAAGTGCATTTCACGGACGGCAAAAAAAAAGTGGCGCTAAAGAAGGAAGGACAAAAAAAATGCAAAATGTTTTTAATGCGAACACTTTTAACACTAATGGTGCCGGAATATTTAATTTGGAAAAGCCAAACGCAAGTGCCGGAGTTTGCGGGTGCCGGTGCGGGTGCGGGTGCGGGTGTTGGCCAAAAAGTACCGTTGAAAAGCAACGGCCCGAAAGCACATTAAGAGCAACAGCAACAGCAACAGAAACTGACTGGCAGGTGGATGGGACAAGAGCAACAACAACAAACCGGGCAAAAGTACACCGCAAAACATGTCAAATGTGAACACAGCCAACGCACCCCCAAATCCCCATGCCTTCTTCTAACACATTCTCTCTCTCTCTCTCTCACACACACTCTCTCTCGCTCACTCACTCACTCTCATATCTTGTGGCACTTATCCGACACGCAGTTTGCCTGTTGGCAGCACTTTTGAGCCGGAGATGTTGGCGTAAATTTGTTAATTTGGCACCGATGACAACCAAAGCAAAAGCAGGAGAGCAACCAACCAACCAACCAACCAACCAACCACCCACCCACTCAGTAAGCACCACCCAACCACGTTCCAGCAACAGGCAATAGTCGCACTTACATGCCTCCCCCACAGGCATAGCAAGGAGTGAAGCGTGGTGTTGGTTTAAGGGGGAATTAGAGGGCTGCAGGTTTGGGTTTATTTTTTTATTTATTTTTTTTTGTAGCTTGGTGTTGTTGTTGTTGTTGCTGTAGTTGTTGTTGTGCGCGTTGGTGTTGCGAGTTAAAATTGTTTTAATGCTGAGGCAAATTTATGCAAATTGCGCTCTTTTTGCATATTTAAAAAGCGAATACACGAGCACTTTGCCAAAGTAATTTGTTACATAATGGTGCTCCAGCTCCAGTTGCAGCATTGAGATGCTGTTGGCGAGCGGGAGACGGAGGTCAGAGGACAGGAGACAGCAGAGAGACAGGAAGCGAGCCGAGCGCCATGTTGGAAAAGTTTAATTTGCCATAAGTGCGAGCCATTTTGCAGCGTTTTCTGAACTTTTTAATGGAACCTACAAAAGCTGTCATCGCCAGCAAAACCGAAAGAAAGAAAACCCCCCAAAATGGCCAGCGTTGTATGTATGTATGTGTGTATGTGTGTGGTGCAGGCATGTCACAAAATTATGCAAATGCCGTTTGCCTGTTAAAATATGTTAATGCTCTTCGCTATCTCTTTCTCTCTGTCCCCCACTCTCTCTCTCTCTCTCACTCACTCTCTCTCTCTCTCCCGCTATGCTCACTTTTTATACAGTACTCAGTCAGTTTTCAGAATTTTGCTGCCTTTGATGCTTTCAGCATTTTAACAAATTAGAGCAGAGACACTGAACGAGCCACATGTGATTGAAACAAGGATTTAAGGCAGGAGTGCAGCACAAACAGCAATCAATTAATCAATTAATGTATGCCCACTTTACTCTTTACTCCTTAGCAAAAAGTACAAATGTTTCCAAAAATAACAAGTAGAAGATATTAACTTAGTAGATACTCAATGATGATTAAACGATTGACTTTCCAAAAACTGCAGCCATTCATTTAATTTGTAGTTGTAAAAATAGTGTAAATCTTGTGGAATGAATAAGTATTACTATTAAAAATTTGTCTTAAGTCTTAACAAAACAATGACAATGAAACATTTGTGATGAAACTTTACAATTATTCACTGAAGTTCGCCAAACTATAAGTTTGCAGGCATTATTTAGTCGGCCGCTGCTTATATTTCTCTATTTTTTGGCTTATATCAATTTATGAATAAAATATATTAGTTTCAGAAATAATACAATTCTATTAACAAGTTTGCTAAAACAAACATTACTATTTAAGTTTGATGCTGGCTTAAGAATGAATTGGCCTAAGCTACTTTGGTTCCAATTACTAACTAACCCAAAGGAAGCTTAAACATACAATTTTGCAGTTTTCTTGAATTCTACAGCTTTCAGGAGATACCATTGACAATAATAATTTCAAACAGATTTCTAAAGTCCATGAAAAATTACTTGAGGATACTGCTTATGCATAATCACATAAAGAGATTTTCATTTTGATTAAATCACTACTCAAAAAAATTTTAAAAAAACTCAAATTAAGATAAATATAATATTATTTAACAAGACTTATTCGCTGGCCAGTCAAAATGCAACTTTTTAAAACACCTACAGCGAGAAGGTGCAGAGATTTAGTAGATAGATAGATGGATGAATGGATGGATGGATAGATGAATGGTTGGATGGTTGGACGGGGTGTTGGCTATGGGGACACAGCAATAAATTGCCACGCCCCAGAGACAAAAGCATAAACAAAGGCATCATGAAAAATAATAATGTGAGCAAGATAGAGAGGCAGACAGAGAGACAGAGAGGGAGCCAGGCTTAAGAGAGGGGAAGGGGAATAAAAAGGGGGCCTAGACAAGCTCAATGCCAGCATTAAAAGCAACGGGCAACAAAACTTGTCAACCTCTAACGATAATTGAGTCATAAACTTTATCTAATGACAATTTATGCCATTGAAAACAAAACAGAGAAACGAACTGAAAATGCACTCGACACCGGAAAGATCGAGATTTATGTATATATATTCATATATATATATATATATATATGTATATATTCGTATGTACGAATACAAATAGGTATTTGTACATACATAAATTTTATTCTTGCGGTTTTAAATCATAATTTCAAAATGGATAACAATAAGAGTCATAAAAATGGTGTCTCATTAGCAATGCTGCCATTACTTACAACGAACCGAAACTGTTGCCGTTAGACTCGTAAGTCTCCCGACCTGGGGCTGGGCCTTTACGAGTGTTACGGCCTCCAGTCGTTATAATTTGTATGTGTCAATTAGAGAAACCGCAGCTTCAGACTTCAAACTCAACTCGGACTCGGATTGCTTTGTGCCTCTCTCCAAGCGTAAATTTCTTTGGTCAACAGAGTGAGTGAGAGAGAGAGAGAGAGAGAGTGAGAGACAGAGACAGAAACAGCAACAGAGAGAGAGAGAGAGAGGGCAACCCACACTAATTAACTTAAATTTCAATTAAAATGTCTTTTGTTATGTGATTTTTATGTGGCCGGGTTGCCCATTAGTTCATAGCCGTGGCGAACCGGAAACTTTTGTCACCCAAAAAATGCTAATGAATGCGCACGTCCGCTGTGCCCCTCTCTGCCTCTGTGCCGCTATGCCCCTGGGACCCTCTATACCGAAATGTCACCTACCTGGAAATCTATCTATCCACGCATACACAAACAATCAAATGGATAGTGGAGTGCTCGTTATATTCATTTGAATCCATTTCATTTGGGTGTCTCGTGTTTATTTGTTAATTTTTGGCCTTTTCTATTTTGTTTATTTTTTCTGTTTCTTTTTTTATTTTATGAAAATTTCTTCATTAGCACATAAATTAAGTTTAATTACATTTTAGTTGGCTTTATTAAAAATCATCTGGCTCAACGACAACTACAAACAAAAATGTTACAATGAAAATATAACAGTCGCAATTGAGTGCAAAATGGCGTCAGCAGCGGAAATGCGCCATGAAAAGTGGCGTTTTTCAAGTTATGGAAATTGTTCTGGAAATGGAAGGGGGTGCTATATATTTACTTTGTTCTTCAACTATGCACCGATATAGTTATGTAAATATACAGTTATAAATAGTTTATACTAACGCGAGTTGCTCGAGCTTATAAGCAAATTTATCTTCAACTATAACAAAATATTTTGTTTACTTACATAAAATGTAAATAATGCATAAGTTTGAATTTTCCAGATCATAAGTTGATCTTTCTTAAATACGTCTTTAATATTATTGGTAAGCAAAATTTAATATTTTAATTGAAGCTTGAAAGTCAATCGAATGAAAAATGTTGTACACTTTGTAGATCACTTTCCCCAGTTTGTTGAAAGATTGACTGAAATTGGGTACTAATAACATTTCTACCAATTCCTTATTATGCTTAATAAATGAATGTAGACTTCAAAATAATATATTAACTCCAGTCTATCAACATTTTTATAATTTCTAATCTCCAATCATTAACATTTTTTTGCCCGATTGAGTTTTTTTTTTTTTTTTGGCTTTTGCCAATCCTTGTAATACATTTTGCAGCACTTTACATTTTAGTTACTCGGATATTTTATATTCCACATTTTGTTTTATGTGCTACATTTCTGATTTTAACTTAGGTTTTCTTCTTAATTCTAAGGCAATTATTTTTAACTTTATTTTGAGTTTTCTGAATATATTTTTAAAATTTGTGGTCAATATTAAATAAGTACAAAAAATTGGATGATAAAGTCCATTTGGATAAACTGTTTTATATAAAAAGTTTTCTGAGCAAGCGCCATTGTTCCAATTACGAGTCGGTTAAAATATGGCTTATTGTTCAGATATGACCAAAAGCTGCTGAAAAAAAAGTTAAACAGGTGATTTTTTTTTAGGCGAGTACCTGTGAGAAAGACTCATAATAAAGATTGCCTTTGGATTAGTATAGCGAACAAAGTTAGGTACGTATTTATATACAAATATGTATAATGTAATGCTGGAGGCATTAAAAATGCATCTAGCTGCAATTACGCAGTAAGCACGTAAACACATTGACCATAACTCATTGTGCGCCTGGCAAGTGGCTATAAAATATGATAGCATTCCATTGTTATTGTTATAGTTGAGCGGCAATCTCTTAGAGTCGGTTGTAAAGCTGTTAATGGAGCATAATTACGTTGTGGTCCCTTGATGTTCTCACATATTATTTTATTATTTGCTCTGAACGAACAACATTAACCGCTCACTTAAAGTTTGGTTTGCGCTGTAACAAGTCGCGAATTACATGTCATTATGCGCTATACCCCAGTGATACTCTATCCACGTATGTGACACTCATTGCGTAATGGGGAACGCACCTGTGAACCCCTTTCTAATTATGCCCCATGACCGTTCTATCACTTCATTAATCACATACCATTAGCCTGGGTCGGGCCAATCGATTGTCAAATGCTCAGGCAAAAACCAAAAACAAAAAAAATAAAAAAAATCCACGAGTAAGAAAAACAATTATATTTATTTATTTTTATCGTTGCGTATTTATCTTAATTACTTTTTCTCTATTGAGTGGCTGTCCTTACAACTGTCACAGCTCTTGCCCCTGCCCCTGCCCCTACCACCATCTCCTACCCCTTCTCCTGTGTTGTACAATTCAATTTGGTTCGTCGGACAGCTGGAAAACGACAACAAATACACTAAAACAAAAACAAAGCCAGAGACGACAACGACAAAACAATTCAATCAACTGTGGCTTACTTGAAACGCTTGTTGTTGTTGCTGTTGATGTTGCTGTTGCTGTTGCGGCTGTGTTATCACCTATTGATATCCTTTTTAATGATACGAGCTGACCAAACCTTTTTCAAGCAGCTCAACAATTAGAGAAGCCTTCGATCCAACCGATTCAACCGATTGACTGACGGTTAGCCTCATTGTCGCGTCATCGTCATCGTCGTCGTCGTCGTCGTCGTCGTCGACTCGTATCAATTTACTCTGGGGCGGTGGCGGTAATAGAGACGGTAACAAGTCGGGGGCGTTGGCGCGGGTGGTGGTGCCGGGTAGGGCAGCACAAATATGTCATCAAAATGTGAACGAGATAAAGATAGAGAGATTGAGCGAAACAGAGAAAGAGAGAGAAAAAGAATGGTGTAGTTTTGATTCACCGCAAAACAAAATAATTCATCAATCATGCACACTTGACCGGACCGGACTGTGTCCGTTCGACTAACCAAATGCACACTGTACAGTGGGTTACATCGGTATGCCACCAGACTGGGATGAATGTGATGATGAATACTGCAATATATATATATATATATATATATATATATATATAAATAGGTCTATCATTCATTCTAAAATCAGTCCAAAGTTTTATCCATATCGCATTTATTTAAAAGAAGAGATTTTCAACAATTTCTATCGAAAGATATTTATATTTAATTTAATCAATCAGTATATCAATCGACATAACAAACAATATATCCTGTATCATTAATAAATATATAGATATTGCATTGACAATCCCTAATTTAACTTGCTTACTGGCATTTAGTTCCACAGTGCCACAATTGATTGTTCATCGATACTTAAGTTTAGTTAGGTATAGGTATCTATACCGTCCTATATATACACATATATATATATACATATATATATTTAGACTGTAGCTACTTCTCGTCTGGCATTCAGGCTGTGATGGGGGTAACATTAGAGAGCAGTCGTCGCATCCTTTGACCAATTTGATGGCTGGGCCGTGTGACAAATGATCATCAATCACATTGAGCGCAATGCGTGGGTCGAGTTTTAAGGTTTGTGTTTTGAGTTTTCAGGTATTGGTTGTTTGTTGTTGAGTGTTGATTGTTGAGTGTCCTCGAAAGTGCCACGCCCCACACTTAAATATGAGCTTGAATGGCTTTCGCACGCTTAACGACTGAGTAGTTTTAATCAATTTGAGACAGTGCCAAGTGCCAAGTGGCAAGTGACCAACTAGCCAAGTGGCCAAGTGGCCAAGTGAATGGCATGTTATGGAGTTTGGCTACACAGTGAGAAGCCGAGTGCTCTGCGTATTAATGCCAAATTGGCGAACGTTCAAAATGTAATCAATGCGGGAGATGCGTACAATGTAATTGAAACCGATCAACACTGTGCTCTGTGTGTGTGTGTGTGGTATGTGTGTGTGTGTGTCTGAGGAGAGGGGTTAACTGTGTGGAGTATGTGGAGCAGCAAAGGCACTGACAAGGCTTTTTGACCAAGTTAAGTGCTCATTAATGCGTAACACGGAGATTGGCTTCAAAAGCCATGCACCGAATGCCTTTAATTGTTATTAAATTACCACACCAGGCCCAAAGCCACTAAACTCAAAGCCCAAAGCCCGAGAGCCAAGTGCGTTCACATGAAGCAAATGTGAATGTGAATGCGAATGAATGTGAGTTGCAAAAAAAAGTATGAATAAAAAAAAAAACACCAAGAAAACCAAAATCAAAAAGTGCTTCAGAAGATTTAACACCCTTGCTCATATATATATATGTATAATAATATGATAATTTGAGCTCAGGCAGACGCTTGTCAACGACATCCAGTTAAAGACACTTCATAATCAATAAGTTTTTTCTAAGAGCTTAATATTTAAATATAATTACGGCCAATCTATCTTACTCTAGATGCTGACAGATTTGTCTATATCTTCATTTTTTCCTTATTAATCTTATTACTAACGTTCAACAATTTTTTATTTTAGTTTTTCTGGGTTTCCATAATTCTTGCAATAAATGTTACATTTGCTTCATATAAAACTCGATATTAGAACATTGAATATATTTACTATAATTACAATAAGCAGTGGTCAGATTCAACCGGATCAAATTAATATACACATTTGTAGCAATTCTGTCTACCGATGAAGAATCCGTAAGCATTTAACATTTCGTATATTAAATATTGCATATAAATTCTATAAATTATTTTTGTTAATTTTTTTGTATCAAATTACATATTTAGATTTCAGGCTTTACAGTTTCTGCATATATTAAATATGTCTAAGACGCATTTTACAACAAAATGCCAATAACTATCTTTGGTAGGGTATAAAAGAATATCGATCGAATTGAGGACTGGCTCGGACTGAGGCCTTTTGGACCACATGGGTGGCCTGAGAGCATTTTAATATATTTTGATATAAATATTATTTAGCGCTCTATTGTTGTTTGGCTTTCGCTTTAAAATGCGATGATGATTTTGCATATTTGCCAAGAGCACAGAGCCATTCAAAGAGTTTGCATAGCGAGAGGGCAGCCGTGAAGTTCATTCAACTGTTCAACTGTTCAACAGCTCAACTGTGGTCTGCCCCGGGGACAAGACGGGGTCGGTGTTGCTGCAGCACAGTAGCACAAATGGAACAACGACGGATAGAAAATCGAAATCCAAATTATTGACACTTGAGGTGAGACAAACGAAGGGCCAGATTCATAGTCAGAGCCAGAGGGCAGGGCAGAGTATAGGGCAGAGAGGATAGCAATGCCTGAACACTCAGCTGCTTGTATTCAACTCATTTTCGTGCCCAAGCTACCGAAAATTGTTCATTAATGAAACATAATTGATTTCATTCATTAATCATTAAGCGTCGCCCGATAGACGAGCATCGCGTTGAGAGTTGAGAGTTGGCTAACCGAACGCAGACTGCAAACTTCAAGAGCTGCAGACCCGGAGACCCGGAGACCCTGAGAGTGCGTGTTAGATACTTCCGCTCTCAGCTCGCAAAAGGGTTAAGCGATGACGCAGCTTACATACTACAAATGTATATATATATATATAAATTAATGTGTGGATTATTATACATACATATACTTGTATAGATTTGCCGTGCTATGAACTATGACTTTCACTTGACAAACACACACAGAGATACACGAGAAGCATCTGGTATGCTCAAATTACAGCCAGGCAGATCCAAGCATTCACATATATCATCTTCCTAAACAGTGCACATTATTTATGCCATAAGCTAACAAATATTTTATGTGAAAATATCTGTTGTCGTTGCTGAAATACTCTTTCAACTGTTAGTCCAACATAACGAAATAAATATCATTAAAAAAAATGAGAAAAGTATAATTTGTAAATTATGGCAAAAGAAGAAAGAGAAAAATTCTTTCATTCAGTAAGATGATGTAACAAAAGAATAATAAAACTATTTGAAATGTTGCGCAAAATTTAAGTTTAAATTAATACCATTTTTAATGCATGCCAAATTTTATTGAATCAAAGAAAATCATATTCGAATTTATTATTTTCGTATATTTAATTGTGCTTGTGTCACAAGGTTGATCAAGTAACTGGAATGCCCAACGCATGGCACATGCCCAAAAGGAGGGAACTTATTAATTTTGATTTAAAATGTGCGCAGGCGCAGCTCAAAGCACGCCGCAGTTCAAAATGACTCCACATGGTATATGGGCAATGTGACAAATTTATGAGACGGCGATCCCCAAGAAATCACTTGGCCTGTGTTGTGACAATGAAAACTTTTTCGGGGCTACAAAGGTATGGGTCTATTGAATTACCCGCACGAACACTGCCAGCAGTGCAACGGAGACCGAGAGAGAATGGGAGAGAGGGAGAGGGAGGCAGAAAGGGAGCAGCAGATGGTGAAGGAGACGCGGAGATGCGATAGCTTCAAGTTGAACTTCAGTTTCGGCTTTGGGGCCCTTTGTTGAAGTGTGTTTTGTGTTTTGGGTGTTAAATTTATGTTTGGCTTTTAGCTAAATTCAAATTCTATCGCTCAATTATGTTGAGATAAAAGGAAATTGCTGCGACATTAACACTTTCTTAATCTGATGTTCTGAATTTATATGCGGCCGAGGAATTTAAGGCGGCGTCTCCAACGCAACAACGCATCCCAAAGTCAAAGTCGTATTAATGCCACGCGCAGCTAGCGGGGCCGACAGATCTTAAAGGGTTCCAGAGCAGAACATAACCAACTTGAACTGAAACTGGCCTGAAATGAGCCCGAAAACCGAGCGCTGTTTATTTTAAAATTTATTACCAAAATTATCGACTAAACGATGCAAGCAAAAACAATCGATAAAAGTGAATTCTTTTAGCCGGCTCGAAGCAACGCTCGGAGGATGCGCTGAACTGGGACTGGCCCGTTGCCAGTTTAAAAGCCATTGCATTAAACGTCAAGAAAAACCTTTTAATTTGCTTGTAACAAAAATTTGTTATCTCCTAAACTGTGCCATAAAAAACGAGAACGCAAACGAGCCAGCGGCGAAGCTGAGCTCGAGCCCGAACCCGAACCCGGATCCATTTTAATATATCACAGGGAATGGGCATGAGAGACACACACACACACTGTGTGTGTGTTTATATATATATATATATATATATATATATTTATATATGTATATATTGGAAATAGGAATGGGAATTGGAATGAGTATGGAGTATCGAGGAGCAACAGTCGACATTCAGTCTGGGCACGTCTCAGGTCTCTTGATTCTCGACTCTCGAAACTCGACTCTCGGCTGGCTCTTAAAAGGTGTTGATGTTTAAGTTTAACATTGTTTCTCCTTATCGTTATAGTTTAGTGGCAGCAACAACAAAAGCGGTCCAAGCCCAAACGTTAAACCCAAAAAAAAAAAACAACAAAAAAATAAATAAAAATAAAAACAAACAAGAAACCAAAAAAAAAAATAAAAATTAACGAAAAGATCAACTTTAGCTTTGAGCCCGGCTAATTGATGCAACTTTTATGGCAGAGCCTAAAGAGCCGAGAGAAATTGTAGAGCTGGAGTGAGTATTTTTAGCTCACGTTTACAACTCGACGATAAGCATCGCAGCACTTGAGATAACACCACCAGCAACAACAACAACACAACAACAACCACAACAAGAACAACAACTAGCTGAAGTGGCTTGTTGGCATCTTGTGGAGTATTTGGAGCACTCGCGTACAACTTTTACATTATGCACTTTGAATACATCTTGTGCGATAAGCTCGACTCTTGTTCCTGTTAGTCCAAACCTTTGGTCTCCATTGCCCGCCTTCCCCCCTCCCCGCGCCACTCCGTTGACGGTTGTTGCTGGTTGTTGTCTCCGCTAAAATATATTCATCACAGCGCACAACTGATAGTCGCTGGCCGAGACGAGCAGCGCTTTAATGAATGACCAGTTCCAGTTCCAGTTCCAGTTAAAGTCTCTGTCCCAGTCTTGGTCCGAGTCCCGATCATCGGCTGAAGGTAGGTGTGCTAATTGATGTGCCATCTCATGGCCAGGGCCTGACGCACGTTGCACGTTGCACATCGTCGTACATCGGACGTCGGACGTCGGACGTCGGACATCGGACATCAGACGCCGAACGACCGGACGACCGGACATTGGACGTTGGCGCGTGGGCTTATCGCGCCCAAAGTTGGGGCGTCATAAAGTTGCACGTTGTCAACGCGCCAGCCTCCAGCCCATGGTTCCAGCTAAAGCTCCAGCCTCAACCGTCCACACATACGCACAGACAGACAGACACTCGTACGGACACTCAACGCACACACAACACACACACACAGACAATTTCTGGGCTGGCTAATGCATCAATTTGTGCGGCAACTATTTGATTTATGTGCTGTAAAAAGCGCCTGTGGAATCAAATACGGAATGCGGACATTCAAAGCAGGAAACAGAGCCTTTTAAAGCCATACCATTGGCAAACATTGTTTACACATGTTTGTATTTCACAATTTGCTTGTATTTGAACTATTATTTAAATATTATTTTGAAATCGGTTTATTTAATTTTAATTGAAAATCAAATTGAAAAATATTAATCTATGTTTTTTGCTAGCTACAATAAATCAATATATCTATATATATATATATATATATATATATATATAACTGAATTCTGATTACATACACAAATAAAATTTGTAAGTCTTAAAACTTTAATTGTAATCTCTGGGCTTTTTGTGGATTTTCTTAATGCATCCACGAAATGTTGCTCCAATTCTGCATTAAAATACCATCAGAAATCTTCAAAATGTTTCCTATTTTTGTTAATTTAGCTTTAAATATAACCTTTTATTTTTTAATTAAATTTGTTTCTTTTTGTATTTGTCTGTGTCGACTGATGTTGGGCAACATTAAACAAATAAATAAAGTGTATTCGCTTTTTTATGCGAATCATTTATACTTCAGCATAAAAATTAATTATACAATAATTAACTAAAACTTTGGTCTGTTACGGTTTGGGCTTTAAGTTAGAGAACAGTTGAACTGGCCATGAACCTGTTTTTAACCGGAGAATCACACAGAAATATATTCAAATTGCATAGCAATTTTAAAAAACCTGTACTAAGATCAACTTATGTAAGCAGTAGATGCATAAATATCTGATTAGATTATGCGAAATAATTAGTACTGATCACAAAAATACAATATAAGGTAATTATTCACTATCACCCTAACCACTTTGTAATCTACAAGATGTTAATTCGCCCCGAAATTGTCATTAGTTAGAGACTTTTAGGAGTCAAGATTACCATTAGTTCTAAGCTTACTTTGTTCTAGAATGTCAAAAAAAATATATAAATAAATAACTTAAGCTAATATTAATGCTTACTATTAAATGTAGGCAAAGCTTAAATGTGTGCACACAATGACTAAAAGACCTAATATGCTGTCATTATCAATGCCATTCATATCCTACACAATATTATTTCTATTTCCGTCTGTCTGTTCATTCAACTATTTATCTAAAAAGTATTTTTCTACATGTCAGTCTCGATTCGGTTGCCATACAAAAGACCACTTAAAATCGATGCCAATACGAATTTATATTAAAGGCACACTTATAAAATTATAGACAGAGATGGCGATGGCGATGGCGATCGAGAGAGAGCAGAGAGCAGAGAGGGGGTCTCAAATGGAAAACTAGATAAATGTTGTACAAATTGTTAACTGCTTTTTTATGTTAATCGTCGCATATGTTTATACATACTATAACAAGAGAAGAAAAAAAGTGACAAAATCAAAGCGCACGACAAACGCTGTTCAAAACGTTTGAAATTTGTTATGTCCCAAACGTGGTCAAACAAACTAAAAATAAATAATAAAAATAAATTATATAAAACAAAAAAAAACACAGATCGTCAGGTGAATTTGGATTTCAATTTTAATTTATTAAAATATAAAGCCATTTATCCAACTTTGGTTTAGTTCGATTCTATTTCGCATTGCTGAATTAGTCGAACAAAAAGCCTGAATTCGCACTCATCTGCCTCTCTGCCGCTGGCTCCCTTCCTCAGCCGCTGCCACTGCCGCTGCCACTGCCACTGCCACTGCCACTGCCACCGCCACTGCCACTGCCGCTGCCGCTGCCTGTGCGTTTGTGTTGGTATATCTGTGTTCAGGTCTGGCAAATGGCTTGCTAAGTGGTTTTAACACTTTTATAGCGTTAAGTTTTTAATTTTATTCGCTAATAAATAATTTAAGTCAATTTTCAACATATAAAAGATTGTGCGTTCATTAAATGTGGTGCCCTCCACGTTTTGTTTTCGACTCGAATTCTTTTTAATTCGATTTGATTTCATTTCACACAGATACACCGATACACAGATACAGACACACAAACGAACACACTCCACACAAACCATAGATATGAACAAGCATAGATCTGCTCATTCTTAGCAGGCTAAGTTGTTGTTGCTGTTGTTTCACAATTCATTCACTAAAAAAAACCACTCACGAGTGGTAATGTGAATTGGCGTTAATGGCTCGCATTCGAATACAAGTTATGGGGATCCAACAAATTTGACGACAGTCTTTGTTGTTTTGTTTAAAATGACATTTAAGTAATTATCTAATTAAGTTAACATTTTGCTTAAAGATAAGTGCTAAATTATTTATTTTCCAATTTCAATATATTTCTCCTCTCGTATATTTGTTTTTCCCGATACCTCTCCATCCACGTAAACTCTTTTTTATGGCATTTCATTCACCATTCTCTAACTCTGAGTATTACAAGCAGTCTTATGAAACTTGGCACAGGTGCTGGTTTTCAGCTTTTAGATCATGGTTGAAAACGAGTTTTTGCAGATCGAGTATATTAGTCTTGACCCTTTAGGTGGATTGCAATGAACCTCAAAATAGTGTGGCCAAGAGTATTTAATCTTCGGCATGCCGAGATTCATTTTATATTCGTTTTCGGTTTTTTTTTTAATGCATTTTTATGGAATTTGCTAAAACGCCACCTAAGATAAATATTGTTGCCGATTATCTTTTGTGCTGCTTTTATTTAAATTATGCTGTGATCCATAAGCTGTGTTGCCATAACTTTTGTTTCTGTGCTCGCTGGAAGTCGCATATTGATTTGCTAGGTGCTTTTGGTTAGCTCCAGTTTGACCGATCAGACAGAGCAAAACGAGTGCTCGACTGGCAGATATCCTGTATTCAGGTGTCAAGTGGCGACACTAAAGCGCATAAAGCCATTATAATAATCTTATATTATCTGAAAAAGCCACTTAAGCCATTTCATTTGTATTGGTTGGTCGTACAGGTTGTCATCATTTTTTTGGCTCTACTCCTTCTCTTTTACTCTTTCACTCTCTTAATATTGCTTAATCTCTCTTTCGTTGCACCGGGCAAAAAAAGTATTTTAAAAAATGAATTTTATCAAGGCCATGTAATCAAATCTCTATATGGATTCAAGTGTATGCAACAATTGCCTTAATTCGTTAGTAATTCGAGATGCTTACAAAGTTTCAGTTTGCTGAATGGCAGAGGAAGGATGCGGCGGGGTATCCGGCCCGCATTGCCGTGACACCCGCTCGACATTGCCAATGAAATGTACATCAAAATAATAATCAAAAGTAATTTGCAACAGCAGGAACAAACGAAAACGACAACGACAACGACAACGAGAACGACGGCACTTGAACCAAAATAGGCATTAGAGTCACATCCCCATCCCCATCCTCATCAACATCATCATCATCATCATAGGCCTCATTCCCATTCTAAAAGCCACATTCATATCCTGACAAGTGCTGACGGCGGGCGGGTTGCTCTGGTCACATAGCGTATGCTATACGCCGACGGGGTGCTCCTGGGGTGCTCCTGAGCGGCTGCTGCTGCCCCCCGACTGCTGCTCCTTCCACTTGGTTTACCGCGCACATCAACACCCTCGGCTAATTGATGACAAATCATTATGAGCCAGCCAAGCACTCGCACCCAAAGCCAATTTTGATGAATGGAAATGGAAATGAAAATGGATGTGGAAATGGAAATAGAAATTGGAATGGGAATGGGAATAGAAGTGAACATGTGGATGTTGCTCTGGCTATGGCGCTGTGAATGTGGATTGGCCAACTGACGTCGAAAATTTGTCTGACAACTGTCAAATTAGCAACCGAGCAAACGAGCAGCCAAACACAAAAGGAATTAAGGCCAAAAATTACATTCAAAATACAAAAGTGCCTGTTAAAATCGAGAGGACAAAACAGCAGCACGAGCCAAGGACGTCCTGGACGGTGCTTACAATATTCAAATTATTAACATGTTCAACTCGGATGCCCACGAGGGTTGCTTCATCTTTTCCCTGACTAAACTGACCTGAAAGATTTGTTGAATACTACGTAATAACCAATTTATACTTTAAAATACTTCACGAGTAATTCAGAATCATAATTTAGAAAATATATCAGGTGAGAAGCTAAATAAATTAAATATCTGCAATGCTGCATTAATAAATAAATTTAATGATTTAAAGAAAAAAAATTGAATCTTTACGTAAAAAATTATTGGAAATATGTTAAAAGGAGCTTGAATGTCATCATTTATAAATTATTTGAGCCATAAAACTGGCATTAAGTAATAAGAATGTTAATTACAAAACGACTGTGAGCAGTGCCCAAAGGTGTATTAAAAAGTATTTAAAAAACCGCTTTTGCTCTTGCATACTGAAAATTTGTACAAAAGGGCTGTAAAAGTGATTTAACATTTTATCTTATATGATATCAAAAATACGATCAGTGCAAATAATTACTTTAAAATATTTTTATTTATAATCATACAAAATAAAACTATTAATATAAGTATAAAAAGTCATAAAATGTATGATACTGAAACTCTACTAATTCAAATGTGTATTTAAACCAATGAAAGTATTGTGTGAACAGCTTCGAACAACCCTCGCTATTCATCCCCCGATGCTGATGCGGACGGGGAAGGGAACGGGGAAGGATTTCGTGTCAAAGAGACTGTGTGCCAGGCAGAATCGATGCTTTCATTGCCAACGCATCGCATCGCATCGGATCGCATCGCCTGCTGTTGCCATTTGGGCTGTGGCACAATTGAAAATTGGTTCAGCTCGAGAGTCGACCGAACCGAAGTCGGAGGCGACTTGAAGCTCGAGTAATTGGATCCCATGTGCAACTGTTTGTTTTATTTTTGTCCTGGGCCTTTTGTTTGGCCATTAACGAGTGCACAAATGCCTTGCCTTGCTGGATTTTGGGCACAAGCTATAGTTGCACTCGTCGGAGTAGTGAATGTGCCGCTGGCACCTCGCACAGCTTGCGGTCCATTTGCACACGCGGACAACACGGCGTTGAGGGGAACCTGGTCTGATGGAACCCTTGACAGCCCTCGATTGGTAAGTCATGTAGCCGTAGGCGCAGTTTAGTCACACTTCAGTTGCCGAGTCGCCAGTTGCCCGTCGACAGTTGCCAGTTGTCGCATTTGCCATCATAGTCACAGTCACAGTCACAGTCCGTTACAAAAGTCTTGCCACGTGCCGCAACAAACAAAAGGCTTGACTTTTGGCGCTCTCAACACAACGGCACACTCACTACCCAAGGGGGTAGACCACACACACTCTCACACACACATACACATACACACACACACACACACACACACATATACACGCACGAAGAGACACTTGACTAACGGCACTTGGCCCTGGCGCCCCTGAAAACCAAAGAGTATCGGCTTACCCAGCCTCGATGAGAACCTTTGGCATTGGCGTGTGCCTGGGCCAACGACTCCACCAAATGCCATATGGCATACACTATATGCCATACACTATATATGCCGTATGGCAGATGAACTCAAGCATTGGGGCTCTGATTGCGCTGCACAGTTAGAATTGATTGAAAATTGGTAAACCGCAAATGCAATTGCGAGGCGAATTGCAAATCGATGATGATGATGATGCCGAAACTGAATTTCTTTCGCTCTGCATCCCAAGCTGCACAGCAACAAAAATATTTATTTAATTAAATATATTATACAACAATATACATAAGAGTATACATTTATTTTATCTCATTTATGTTATACAATTCGATAAAATTTAAATATCATTTACATTACATTGAACAGACATTTATGAAATCGTTAAAAGCTAAAAAAAAAAATTACTAAAATAAAACAATTGGGATTTTTCTTTTACATATTTACTTATTTGTTTTTTTATTGTCTTTTTATTCAAGAATTATAATAAAATTGTAATAAAAACATTGCACTCACAATTTCATATCTCTTTGTTATTTGCCGCAAGCAATTCCTTAATGTGCTCATGGACCTGAATGTTAATTGCTCTTACGCTATCTGTCTCTGTTTCTCTCTCTCTCTCTCTCTCTCTCGCTCACTTCAAGTTATTTGGGCTTTTTTAAGAAGAAGTTTAGTCCTTTCAGTAACTCAATGTCTCACCTAGCAAGCGAACGATCTTAGATACACTTTGCAATTTTTCAAAATTGATAAGAGAGAGATGCTTTCGGTTGGTAAATCACGAATAATTATAGTCTCATGTTTTCACTTTTGTTCTCAATTTTTAATTTTTATTTTGCGCTTTGTATCGTTTTATGTACACACCAAAAGCTGTTACAAATTAATCCAAGCTTTTTTCTTTTTTTGCCGTGTAAACAAACGCATGCAAATTGGGCCGCAGGTTCAAAACCAGTAGCCGCCAAAAGCCGCTGTTGCTGTTATTGTTGCTGTTGCTGTTACTGTTGTTGTTGTTGTTGTCGTCGTTGTTGCTGTTGCTGCTGTGAGCCGCAGACGCAGTCAGTCTGAGTAATTTGCAGCGTTTAACTGGCGACGAGGGCCACCGGCAAATCGATTTCTGTAGCTGCTGGCGCCACAAAGCCATTTACAATAATTTAAAGGCAGCTATGTTTTTCTGTATGTATGCGAAGTAGGCGGCACAGCTACAACTGTGACTCAATATTGATTCAAAGTTAACCTTGTCGCAGCGCCCCGCAGCCCCCGTCGCAGCAAATGAACCCTTGACCTTCAGCTACATCAATTTCGCATGGCTTCCGCTTGCAGTTAGTGTTGAAATGTGGGGTTCGAGATGGGAGCAGAGAGAGTTGCTGCCTTCCGGCCATTGATGGCTTGAGGGATGCCTTTGGCCAGTTGTGTCATCTAATTTGATAAACACGCATTTAAGCGAGCACAAATTTATTGATAACGGAAACGGGAACAGGAACGGGAACGGGAACGGGAGCGGGAGCGTCCACAACTTGCGCCATTGTGCGCAACAAATTGTGTGTGTAATGAAAAGAAGCAGCAGGAACAGGAGCAGGAGCAGCAACGCTCCCAATTCACCTCCCTTCCCCCATTTCTTTTTTAGTGCTTAGTATGCAGTTGTTAGACGGCTCGTGTCCTGTGACAAATTAGCTTGACAAAGAAACGGCAGCAGCAGCAGCATCAGCATCAGCAACATAAAAAACGCACAGGAACTGAGAAGCATAACAAAAGTTGTCAATTAGCCAGGAAAAGATGCGACGACGCTGAACGCATTGCAGCAGCTTCCGGTGTGAAAGCATTTTGTCAGCTCGAACGCACACAAAGAATAAGTTCACAGCATTCACCGTCGTCTCTGGACACAAGATGGCCCACAATGGCTCACAAATTTTATGCGAAGATATACTACATAGTCAGTGCAGAGAGGAACCCAAGCAAATGAAATTATTTAGCTATCACAACTCGACTCGACTCTGCCGTTTGCCCATTCATTATGCTAATGCCAACTAAATATTCAATGAACTGTGATATGACAACTAAATTATGCACAAAGTTTCCAACTTGATGGCAATTACTGTGTCTCCAGCACAAAAAACGATGCCTAGCTATGATCATTTTTAGTTTCAATTGCTGGTGCGTGGTGTATTATTGTTCGAAATAATTCAAACGGGACAGATTTATGTATATTGATGGTAAAGTCCAATATAGGCTAGACTATAACATACTCTGCACCACTGTCCAAAATTATTGACAACCGACAATTTATTGAGAGATAAAATGTACAAAAAATTCACAAAATTATTGTTTGTTTTTTTTTTTAATGTGCATTTTCATTGTCTACTTAAACACACAAAGCCTTATTGAAATACTTTTTAGAATATTCTACGAAGAAGATTATGCGAAAGACAATTCAATGTGAGGAACATTTGTAAACCATTTATCTAAATAGGCACCGTTAAATGGATCTTATTTTTTATACAACTTTTCATCTGGCAAGAGCAAAGGAATAATTCTGTTGGAAAGGAATAATTCTGTCAAAAGTTAAATACGACATTTTATTTTTACTTCTTGCATTTTTCTGTGTTGGCTGATATTAGTCGATATTTAAAGAAATGAATAAAATGAATGAATAAAACTTGTTTACATTGACATTCTAATACATTTGAAGTGAGCTGTATTAATGTATTTATCTGACTGGTAACATTTACCCATCTTGCATGTGAGCACAATGGAAAAGATTGACAGTGATAGATAGTAATAGAATTAATATGTTTATTGACAATTAACGAAGTGGCATTTCAGATTCATTTGCAGGCTATTTAGCCATTTGAAATGTACGTAAATACATCCATAATAAATCAAGCCTTTAAACTAACACATTAACTGTCTTAATTAGTGGCAGAGCCTGCTGCATGCATGTACATATTACGCATGTATTCTCAATGATCTGGTGCTAAGCTGCGCTGCAGCTTGTGATCCGAGCTGATGGCTAACGAATTGTAATGTCTGTGAAAAGTTTCGCACGGTCGTGCGGCACTCATAAATTTATGAGTGCCACTCATAAAAATTCAAATCGCTGGCAAGAAAATAAAAACCGCAACAAATAATCAATTTGTTACAGAGGCGTTATGCATCGAACGACTGAACGACTCCCAGGACCAAGGATCACAGACCTAGTTCGTAAGTTCTACGCACAAAAAATCGAACCCTCTCTCACACAACACACTTGACAACAGCTTTGGAGGACGTCGCAAAGTTGCCAAGTTGCGTTTGCCACTTCACGCAGCAGCCAAAGTCAGTCGATTGAGTGGCATGAGCTATAAGTTATGAGTGCGTGTGTGTGTGTGTGTGTGTGTGCGTGTGTGTTTGTGAATTGACTCTAACTGTTTGGGGGTTGAGCGCGTTGAGAGGCAGCGCAAATTGCATTCGCTTAGCCGCAACCCCATAAATTAAGAGCCGAAGCATGCGGCTATGCAAATTGTGATTGTCATAAAAGTAGCGAAAAAATGGCAAGCGGCATGTAAACAGCCAAAACAAACAGCGGGGTAGATGCCACCGTATCCGTATCCGTAATTCGTATTTCGTATTTCGTATTCAAATCCAAAAATTCAAAGCAAAGTCCGTAATCACCCTTTTGCGAGGGTTGTTGCAAGTCAATTAGAAACGTTTCGGCGACGGCCACTCGAAGAGCTCACAGCGCCGTCTTAGCTGCGAATTGTGTGATTTGTGTGATTTAATTTTGCCGGCCGAGTTAAGAGCTGAGAACTTCAAGTTTGGTTTGGAGATTGGCAAATGTTAACAATTTGTAAGTGGCACAGTTTAAAGCACGTTGCGGCCAAAATGCAACAGTTCTTCAAGTGGCCCATTGATATACTGGAGCAGGCAGGCAGGCAGGCAGCAGCAAGGACTCGTGTGTCAGCTTGCATTAGGCTCAGCGCTCAACTTGAGGATGAGAAACCACTTGGCAAGCCACTCGCGCAACCACTCGACAGCCCCTCGGCAACACACAGTTGCAAAAACAAAAGATCTCGCACATTTTTTTTTATCGATTGCTCTTTTTCTTGTTCATATTGTTCTCTTTTATTTATTACAACACACACAATAGACGTCTTAAGACTAGGCACAAAAAACTTTTTCAAGACGAAAAATAAAAAAAAAAAAATTCATTCGGAAAAAAAAATAGCTGCTTACTATTTACAAAAAAACATTTACAAAAATTTACAAAAATTCATTAAGCTACATTTTTAAATAGTTATAGTTATGAAAAAAAAGATATATATATATTTATATATATATATATATATATATATATATAAGATATACATATGTATTGTATATTTGTTTAATGCGAGACATTTACGTGGGGCAACTAAAAATGTGTGCTTGGATGCCAGGAGAGTCATCTCAAAATCTTCTCAGTTCAGTCACTTTGTCCACACACTTTGTCCCGTCGTAATCGCCGTCTGAGATCCAGCTTAACGCACACAAGGCGCTCATACATCCAGCGCCAACTCCTCATCATCCTCATCATCAACATCCTCCTCCTCCTCACCCTCAGCCTCGTCCACCTCCACGCCGACAGTTGGAGTCTCACCGCGTTCCAGCGTTTTGGCCGCAACTGCTGTCAGTGGCAGTGATGGTGGTGGTTGTTGTTCTTGATGTGGTGTCGCCTCCTCTGTCGCATGCTCCCGTCTAGGCGGCGGACTACCTGGATTCAGTGGCGGACTTGGCGTCTGCAAGCGCTGTCGACTGCTGCTGCTGCGCTCGTAATCCGCTTCGCTGTTGGCGCTCTGGCTGGTCGCCGGTGAGCGTTCACGTGGTGGCAGCGACGGTGGCGCATAATAGCCGCCCAGCATGGGCGCTCCACCAGGCGGTGGCGGCATGCCCGGCAGACCCATGCCTGGCGGCATCCGGCTGGGGTACATATAGCTCGCTGGCAGCGCTGGCTTCTGCAACGCGGCGGCTGCGGCCGCTTGCCGATAATAAATATCAATCGCCGAGGGAGGTGCACCGTGTGGCGATTGGGCAGCGGCGGCTGCCGCATACGGCCAGGCGCTCAAGTAGGGCGTGGCACTGCCGTACAGACGCTGAAACGCCGCATAGTTGCCAGCCTCGGCAAGCAGCTCCAGGCCAACAGCCGTTTGGCGCTTCCATTTGGTTCTGTGCACGCAAAAAGGACGAAAATGAATAATAAAAAAAAGCCACTCGATTAGTTGCGTGTGAGAAACCGCGACGAATGCTAAAAAAGAAATAAAATACAATAATAATATAAGGAACTATGAGGAATTGATCTAAGCCAAACTAATCCGCAATGGCTGCCAACTATTGTTCGCTATTAATCATTGCTCAAAATATGCCGACTCATGCCGCTGACTGCGCGTGTCCTGGCCGCCTGCTGTGTGGCGCAGCCGAGACGACTGCCGCTCGACGCTCTTTGCTATTATTGCTGTTTATATTTCGCACTTAATTGTTTTGTCATTTATCTTGCAGTCCCAAACGCTCACACGCCCACCAAAGCGCTGTAGGAGTCAAACGGAAAAAGAGAGAGTCCAGGTTGCGGCCTAATTGGCAAAGGCACGCCTGTGCAATGGATGCGAGAGTATCTTTGGCAAATCCTTTAATTGCATCTAGGCGCCAGCCACATCCCAAAGAAAACAACAACCAAAAAAAAAAAGAAGAAATATGCGAAACCTCGACCCCGATCCCTACAACGATCCCGACCCCGATCGGAGCTGAGCTGCAATTTTCGCACATTCATCGCATGCAGCTGTGAACATTTTTCAAAATTGATGAAAATACTCTATGGCCACTAATCATATTGACTTGGATCTACTTTGCGGGTTTTCAACTTGCAAACACCAAATCTTTGTTGTTTATGTTAATATGTAGTTCAAAGCAAATCTACTCTCTCTCAATTTATTTTCATAAATATTCAATTTATAGTCGGCATAAATTTAACTCTAAACGTGACTCAAAACGACGTGTGGAATAAACATACACTCAGAAAAAAAAACCAGCCTTAACTATACAAAATCTAAAATGAAAATTGCCTTGTAAACTAGAAAGTTATTTCACATTTATAATTTAGAAATGATTTCTAAATATGAAAGAAAATGTTCTACAAATTAGTTGAGCAGAGCAGAACAGAGCATTCACTAGTCGTTATGCACCAACTACAACATGCGAACCGTTCTCAATATCCGGTCCAGTGAGCGGCCTGGAAGATGCCGACGACTCTGTGGAATGAGTTTGTGTCGCTGCTTGAGTTTCTTGGTCGAGTTGCTGCTGCTTGTGCTGCTGCTGCTGCTGTTGCTATTTTTAATGCCCGACCAAATGTGACAAGTCATTGGGCAACAATTAAAAAAAAAAATGGGAAAATAAAATAAAAAGCTATTAAACGTAATAAGGCAGCGGCTTTGTCAGCTATTTTTAAACAGCAGCAGCTACGACAGCAGCGGTCGCGGCAAATGCTATTAGAAATCGAAGCGATTGAATAGCGGATGACGCCGAGTAGTGCCCCTGATAGGAAGCTGGCGAGTAAACGATATACGAAAGACTTAGGCAACAAACTTGCGACTTGAGTGGTGCGCACACAAAAAAAAAAAGAAAAAAACCAAAAAAAAAAACAAAGTAAACAACTCATTTAATAAACAGCAAAAGCATTTTACGACTCTTGCGCAAAATGCAGCAAATTAAGCAATCAGCATAAAAACAAAACGCATAAACCGCGCCAGCGTTGATTCCGAACCGGTCTTTGGGCCATTGGCGGGAGGGAACGTTTGCGAAGATAGGCCATTAAACCGAATTTTATTGGAAAAGTGCGCGAAGAAATGGGCGGTTCCATAAAAGGCGCTGATTAGCAACACACAGTCAGTTCTACTAATCTCCAACCAATTCCCCCCACCCCATCTGCTTGTGGTAAATTAGGCACGCTTGAAAGAGACCGCAACTCACCTGCGATTCTGGTACCAGGTCTTCACCTGGCAATCACTCAGCTCCAGTTTATTGGCCAGCTCCATGCGATCCTGAACACTCAGATATTTCTGCCGCTCAAACGATTTTTCCAGGGTCTGCAGTTGATGATCCGTGAAGGCGGTGCGCGCCTTGCGCTGCTTCTTGCTCAGGCTCATACTCAAATGGGAGTCGCTGTTGCCATTCTTTAGGCTGTCCTCGCCGTCATCGTCCTTGCCACCTGTTGGGCCAAGAAAAGCAACAAATTAAAAATATATAAAACAATGTTTCAATTTCAATTCAGTAGTCAATCATTTCTCTTGCAATCCCTCACACGCCAAATTTCTAGAGCATTTTAGTTTATGGCATGAGCACATGCAACATGAGATAACAACAATACAAGAACAATAACAAACTTGCTTTCAAGTTTGTTATTTCGCCTGGTGGCATGCCATTGCTAATTTGCAATTAAACACTTTATGAGCACAAATTACAACAACAACAACAGCCATACTTAGCTCTTAGCATTGTTTTTTGTGTGGAACGTGTGAAGCGAAGCTCAACAAATCGCAAAACGAATTACTCAAAACTTAATTACTCAAAATTCTACTCGTATCTAATTTATGATTTAATTCGAGTCTTTGAGATCCACTCACGAAAACTAAGCCAAGAATGAACCGTTTGTCAACACGGCAAAAACGATCTTAGCCAACATCTTTCTTTATATATTAACTGCATTTTCAATGTAAAAGTTGTAAGCTTTATACATATGTATATGCCAACCGCATAAAACTATTTATAGCTGATGTTTTGTTAAAGATTTAAAAAAAAAATAGATATATATTTGAATATAAATTATTGAGTTTTAATTATGTTTGAATCGAATCTAAAAAAACGTTGTTTGTATTTCTTAGATATGTTGCCAGGTAATCAAATTTAGAGTCACCATTTTAAAAATATTGCTAAAATACATATAAATATTTTAAATATAACGATCGATTAATAGGATTACTAAAGTAGATATAAATATCACTTTAATCATTTAACTATTTATAGAATTGTAATTAATTGTTTTGTATATTCTTCATTTGGATATTTTACTGATTACAGGGCATCGTTTAGTCTACATACAGTTAGTATATTCCTACATTCATTCTTGTAAAGCAATCCTTCTTTACACATGTTCAGTTCCCCTTTCGCCTGCCATTTTGAATAAATTACAAATATCTTCATGCAAAATCTTACGAGGCTCCCATGTTTCTCTCCCTCTCTATCTCCCTCTCTCTCTCTCGTTCTCTTTCAGTCTCTCTACGACTCTCACTCTCTCTCTCTCCCTCTCTCTCTCCCTCTCTCTCTCTCTCTCTCTGTGCCAGAATGTTTTTCTTGACATTATTACTATTTGCTTTTGCCATTATCGGCCAGACAAACACTTGACCATTTGAACGAAACCGGCTGCCATCAACTGCATCTTTTCACGTCAATGCAATCCTCTTTGCCACAGGCGCTGTCTGCTGTCCGTGTCCGTTCACCGCTCCCTACGCCAATCTGTGTTGACTGTTGTCACAAATAAAAACCGAATTGGCAAGTATATTCTTCAGTCGAGTTTTGGCCCGACTCGAAGAAACTTTGTATTAGAATAGTCGACCCGAGGTTCACGTAAAATATAAGTCAAAATTTTCCTTGAATATTACTTATTTAACCTAAAATCGACTTAAAAATTGGTGCATTTATTATTGTGAACAAATTTGATTAAAATTCATAAAATTCAGTTGTCTCACTGAATTAACTTCATTTAATTCGTACAAATATCATACATGTTATCAAATACTTTCTATATTTAGTACATCTGATATATATTTTAAGTGTTATTTTATATACCTTTCGTACACCTATGTGCTGCTACAGGGTATATAAAACCAGTCAACAGCTGTTCCCTCTGCTGCTGCCGCTGTCGCTGCCGTTGTTGTTGCTGTTGTTGTTGCGACTTGCGCTAGTCAAAAGTCAGCCAGCAAAACATTTCCGCAATATCTCAAACTCTCTCATAACTATACCCATAGTCCTCTCCCCCGCCCTCGCACGTACCCTGCACTCTTTGCATTAGTAATTAAGTGCTTGTGGCTAAACTGTATTAAACATGCTTAAGTGTGCAGACAACAACAACAGTAACAACAACAACAGTAACAACAACAACGTCGGTGGCAACTTCCTTCTGTCTTACTGACTGCCTCACTGACTGACTGTGTTGGCCAAGTTTCTGTTGTTGTTGCTGCAGTTGCACTTGATGTTGCTGTTGCCTTCGTCTGCATTTAATTGCGCATGGCAGCAACTCATTTACAATTGGCCTTTTTGCATTTTAATTAAAGTAACAACAACAACAATAACAACAACAACAGCTGCATCAACAGCAAAAACAACAACAACATTATTGCTTTGGCTCAGCTTTCTTTAGTTTTTTGTTGCTAAACGTTTATCAGCATTTTGATAATGTGCGCGCTTAAATGCAGTCAGCAACAACAACGGCAACGAAAATGTTAATGCTACTATAATGCTTGCATAACGGTAACGCGACTGTATGCATTAACATATAAGTATGTATAACAATGCATTACGTCTAGGATTTTCTTCTTCGCTCTTCTTGCGCTACATTTCCGAAAAACAACAAAAATCGCAAAAGCAAACGAAAGACTTAGGCAACGAACTTGTTGCTAAGAATATGTATGTGTGTGTGTGCGAGTGTGTGTTTTTTGCACTTTGTACATGCAGTTCTAATTATTGTTGTTGTTGCTGCTGCTGCTGCTAATTTTAGGGCCCACACGCTTCGCTTGGAAGCCACATTGAAGTTTAAGAAACGAAACGAAACGCAACAAAATATTAATTTCAATCAGGTAAAAAAAAAAAAAAAGAGACGAAGCGAACGAAGTGGAATGTGAGGTGAGGCAAGGCAAGGCAAAGCAAGGCGAGGATAGGAGAGGGAAGTGTGAGTGTGAGCGAGTGTCTGCATGTCGTAGCGGATCAGCACACAGTTCATTTGACAGATGTAGACTCAGCTGAGTAGCGACTCGAATCAAGCTTAGGCTCAATTTCAAACGCGCTGCGCGACGGCGAGATTCGAGGCGCTCCTCGTCGTCGTCCTCATTGTCGTCTTTCTTCATCGCATCCTGATCGATCCTGGCAACTGTCGCTCGCACGCGTCTCAAGTGACACGCGAGTGTCACCAAAGCCCAAAGATGAGCAACAAATTTGAGTTATGAACAACAATAACAACAACAAGAACAACAACAACAACACGAAGCGCATTCTTATTCTTGCTTTTGGGCTTCGATTAAGCCGTTAAAAGCTACGTTCTTTTTTTTTTGCAGCGTTAAAAATATATATATATATAATAAAGGGAAAAATAATCTGAGTTTTTTTCTTTCGTTGGTTTTTCTTTTCTTCTTGGCTTTTTTGTTTTTTGACTGCCTCGAAATCGACGCTCGCAGCGTGGGCTAAAATCTCGCCTCAATGGTGAAAGAGAATCGATACCCAGCTGATTAAAAGAGTGTGTGTCTGCGTGTGCGTGTGCGTGTGTGTGGGCTGTATGATGTGTGCTGTTGTTATTATTGGTGTTGCTGTGGCCAACACATTTATGGATTTTAAATTTCATTCATTTGGCTTGTGTCTCAAATCAAAACAAAATTTGTTGAATTGACAGCAACGCGGGGCGCATTTCTCTCTCTCTCTCTCTCTCTCCCCCTGTCTCTCTCCCTGTCTATTTATAAATACACATATATTATATACATACATACATTTTATTTATAAATGTTTGTATATATGTTGTGTGTGTGTTGCTTTGATTAATTTTAATTGATTTTGGCACAAGTCTAACGAAATTAGAAATGTGCGTGAAATTGCTGAGGATTCACAAAATTTGTTGAGAATTTAATTTATCGAAACGAATTCTTAATTATTTTAAACTTTAAACTCTAACGATTATCGTATCTATAGATTGGCTATGCAACTTTCTATATAAATGCATATTTGAAAAAAAATAAAATAAATTAAAGTAAAACTGCTCAACAAAATGTTTATTACTGTATTACGCTAAACGGATAAATAATTTCGGCTTTCAGTTCTTCTACAATGTTGAAGAAATAAGTCTACAAAGCATGTAATACATCCAGAGAAATTGTTATTAGAACACTTAAAGTCCAAGCATTATAATTTTTAAGTCTTGTGGAATATTCAAACAAACAATAATACCATATGAATACAGTATTTGCGTAATGCCTCCAATACAAAAACCTTAAGGGAATTAAAATCCATGCAACTTTCAACTTAATTAAAAAACAATTAATATTTGTATTTAAACAAAATTGCAATTGATTGCCTCTCAATTATTATGCATAATTATATTCAAATACATTTTTTCTTTTATTCTCCACACAATTAAATAAAAATCTGACGATATGTTTGACATGAACTTAACTTCAATGCTGCTTACATAAACAAATTCATATGAAATACTGGCAAAATTGAATTTGGGGCTCTCAATTGGCCGATGCCGATAAGTATCCGGACACTAAAGTAAATTATACTATATTGCAATATAATATTACCAGCACTTGTCACTCGCAGTTTTAATCGCTGACTATTTAACTGTCTGTTGGTTATGCTCTCTCTCTCTCTCTCTCTCTCTCTCTCTCTCTCTCTCTCTCGCTCTCGCTCTCATTCTCTGGCGCATGCTCTTTCTCGCTGTCTGGGATTGGAGAAACAACCTTTAAGGTGTGGGCTGCTACAACAACACACACTACTCACAACAATCGCGAAATAATTTCCAACGTGGGTTTCGACTATTTTATAGTAATTTGTCATAATTTGCATAACGTTTAAAAGCGCTTAACAAATAAATAATAATAGTGAAAATGGAAATGGAAAAAAAAATCATACAGCAGCAGCAGCAGCAACAACAACCACAGACAAAACTTCAAATTGAAGCACTGCTAATAGTAGCAGCAATAACAATAACAACCACAGCATTAAAAGTCATTATAATCAATTAAATTGTTGCATGCGAAAATTTGACATGGGGCGGGGCACATGGTGACAGGGTGACTAGGCAGTAGATAAGGTAAGGGGATCGGTGGGGAAGCAGGGCACGGTCTATTTGGGGCGATCTCTCTCTAGTCAAGGGAACCAAGTTGAGCCACTAATATCGCATCGTATATAAATAGCAACAATGTACATACATACATACATACATACATACATACATACAACTCTGATATGTTGGCCGTGCTACTAATTGTGTCGCAAACATGCTCGAAAAATGGCCAAATTAATAAACACTTTGTAGTACTTTGTTGCTAACTCGCTGCCACCCTCAGATTGGTATAAAAATGTATGTATGTACATGTATATATATATATATATAGATATATATATATATATATATATATAGATATATATATATATATATATATATATATATTTAACACTCAAACTTCACTCAGTTTTCTGAGTGCATCTATCTGTCTGTCCGTCTATCTTTCTGTCACTGTTCACCTGGCTGAGCCTGCTGCCCTTCTTGTTGCTGCTACTATCGCTGTTTAGCTGCGACATGTCTGGCTTTTCCTATGAGCGTTTGGTTTGCTTTCTTGTTATGTTTTATATTTATTTTATATTTTCAGCTTTGGCCACAAACCACATTTCTTGTTGTTATTGTAATACAGTAGGTTTTATATTAAAACCTAACTGCGTGTGATGACAATTAGCACAGGCGCTAAACCGAAAGTGGGAGCAAAATTTCAACATAACAACAACAAAAATTTAGCTTACAATCAAAAAGTGCTATCACTCAATAAGTACCCTTGTATTCATTACATAAATTTTATGAATGGAATAGTTGTGGACTTAGAACGGCTATGCTAACTAAACTTCCAGATTGGCGAGGAAAAATCTTACTCAAGGCTTGCTAGAACTCATTCAAGTAATAAACAAATAAACATTAAAAACTGAACGAATTGCTAAAGAACTGATATACTTATCTAAATCCATAATTTCTTTATACGAACTTATTTAGTTTTAGTCGAAACCATGCATTGATCAAAATTAAATATTTGATTTTAAATACATTTTATACCACATAAATGCTGGACTTCAGCAATATAAATCTTGGTAGACTATCGAAGGCGTTCATCCAACTAAAGAGTTAACTTATTGTTGGCTTTTTAAAAACTAGGCCTGTCATTTCTAAGTTACAAGCTAAATTTTTAAATATTTGAAGTTTATACAATTTTTCTCCATTTCTTTAAGAGATTGCCTCTTAAGAAATATAAAGTATTTTTGATCTTTTATAAGGCAAAAAGATTTCTGAATGCTAGGTTGATATTCAATTTAGGTATATTTTTTCTTCTAAGTTGGGAAGACGGAGAGTGGAATGGAAAGAAAAAGGGAGAAATTGGATTCTCTCTTTGCTTCCATTGAGAACTTCAACTTACCGCAATCATCGCTGTCGCTGTCGTCAATTGTGCTCGCCTGATCCCCGCTGATGCTGCTCCCGGTGCCGCCCAGCAGCAATCCGCTTGTATTGCCGTTATTATTGCTGCTGCTGCTGTTGTTGTTATTGTTGTTGTTGTTGTTGTTGCCATTGCTGTTGCTACTCCCACTTATATTGTTGTTGTTGTTGTTGTTGCTGCTGCTGCTGTTGCCGCTCAGCGAATGCAGCACAAGCGGCGAACGCGAGCGCTCATCCTGGCTCTCGTTGTGGCCAGTAGCAGCGGTGCCAAGCGGCACATTGGCGCCATGACGATGCAACGCCTCGAGGCGTTCCCGCTCCAGTTGCAGCTGGTGATGATGCGGATGCGCATGCGGATGCGGATGCGGATGATGGGCAAGCGGATGTTGCGAATGTGGGAGTTGCTGCCAATTGGAGCGAAGGAAAAAAATACAAAATAAGTTGAAATATGTGTATAGGCAATCAGACAAATCAATTTAATGCTAAAACCTTGCCCATTGACATCCTTGGTCCGAGTTTCTCTCAGAAAGTCCAAAGGTGCCCTCAAATAAACTTCTATGTTTATCTATACACCAGAAAATATCTTAAAATATCAATAGCTATTCCTAGTTACTGCAAGATACCAGAATACCAAAAGAAATTAATGCCTACAGCCAAATCATATTAACAAGAAGATGGAAAGTAGCACCCATGAGAAAGTTATTTATATTTATTATATTTGATAGGCAATTTATTTTGCTTATTAAAAATGGCAATAGGAAATATATGTGAATTTATTCGAGCACGTGAATGATTCCATATCTTAGACAAAACAAAAACAAATTCGATTAATAGTTTAAACCTATTTTTACGGAATAATATAGACAAATAGAAATAGTCAACATCTTCTATGCCACAACTTGCATAAACTTTAGCAAGATTAATTTATATATGTCGTATTATTAACATGATAGTAATGGGTGTTATCAGATTGGTTGGAATACAAGCTGTACAAGCTACCAATCCAAGTCTTCCTTGGCTAAAGACACACTAACATCAAAAACTTATCATTGTTGATTTTTAATTCCGTTAAACGAAGCACTCAATATGATTAAAATAAAACATAAAATGAATATTTGTATGGTTCTAATTATGACTGGCACAAAACACATAATCGAGAAATCGAAATAAATTAATAATAATCTGTCGCTTATAAAAATGCCTCAGGTCAAAAACTGTGATTGTTCACTTTATTGTTAGCTCAAAGCAAATCATTAAATGTTAACGTGATTATTGTTAATACAGATTTTTCTCGACACAATTCCCCCTGGCTTACCGTAGTCCATGGGGCTGTTCCATGGCAATCCTTAGCCAGAGGTGGCGATCCTTCGCGACCGGCCTGCCGCCCAAACCGATGTAGATGGGCGTGTGGATGCTGCTGCTGCTGCTGTTGTTGCTGTTGCTGCTGCAGTACCGCATAGTGGCTGGGCGGAAAATGGGCAAGCAGTGGCGCCACATGATGGTATTGCTCCCGTTCCCTCTCTCGCTCGCGCTCCCTCTCCCGTTCACGCTCAAAGCGCAACAGCTGCTGCTGCTGTGCCAAATAATGCTGCAGAGCAGCCTGCTGCTGCTGTTGGTGTTGCTGCTGCTGTGTCTGTTGCTGTTGCTGCTGCTGCGTCTGTTGCTGTTGCTGCTGGTGCTGATGGTGTTGCAGCGGCGGCGGCGGTGCATAGCAATCTTCGGATGGACTCGCCGAGCTCCGTCCGGCGGCGGCGGCCATTGCCGCTGCGGCAGCGGCAGCAGCTGCCGCAGCAGCCGCAGCACTGCCAGCCAAAATATCGGTGATCATGAAACGGGAACGTGGCGTCTGCGTGGATGATGGCGATGGCGTAAGGGTACCCGGTGTGTCCCCAACGGCTGCCGTAGTTGTGGACATTTCCGGTGGCATTGTGGTCATGTATATGGTGGCACAGACTCCTCTCTTCACTCCACTTGCCTATCTCGCGCACTGAGCTCTCGGCCAAAGCCTTTCAAAGCCCCTTTGCCGACGGCACAAAATCAAAATAATCAAACAACAACAAGAACAACAACAAAAAAAAATATAGTTGGAAAATTTCACGAATAATTTGTGTCAATTTGTGCTTTGGAACTCGCGCGTCTTTCTGCGTATATCTTATTATGATTATTATTATTATTATTATTCGTTGTACTTGAAATGAACGGTTGCTTTTATTCGACAAGACGAAAGCAGACGCGATGAGACGCGATGAGACGAGACGAGCCGAGACGGGTCCAACAAAAGCCGTAAGACAACCGCTCGCCTTTGGCTTTCAACCGAAACTGAGCTAAGCCAAAGCGGGCAACTGCTGCTGCTGCTGTTTGTGCTGCTTGTGCTGCTTCTGGCTGTTAGCGGCCAAAACAAAAACAGTTGAAAGCGTGGGGAGAGGGATAGAAAGAGAGGGCGCGAGAGAGAGAGAGGACAGCAAGCAGCAGGCAGCAGGCAGCAAACAAACAAAAACAAACCAGTCGAGGGCTAAGCGGCGCACCTGTCGTCGTCCCGCTCACACACGCACACACATCCGCATGCCGCGTGCTCTGCTCTCGCTGTCGTGGTGAGTTTCGCTTATTGTGTTGTTGTTGCCAAGTATTGCCTACATTTATTGGTCGTAATTGGCAGCAATTGACATTCATTAGGTTTCAATCAACGCCAGCGCTCTCTCTCACTCTCTCTCTTTCTCTCTCTCCCAGCTGGGTATGGTGGTGCGAGTGTGGTGAGTTGAGTACCTTTGGCAATGGCCGCGACGCGACAGTCCACATAACGGTTAGTTGATGTGCCATAAAATGTTTATGGCAACTTGAATGTGGTCGCTGTTGTTAATCATTATTGTTGCTGCTAGCTGCTAATTGTACTTAAGCTACACACGCTCAATGTGTTTGCTATAAGAACTGGATATCAATCAAATATATGTACTATATGTGCAACTTTTTATGGCAACTGCCTGAACCCAACACTCAAAACTTAGCTTGCTGTTGCTGGGATGCTGCAACCCCATTGTGACCAGCAGAAGCAAGTACAATTCAGCATCTGTAAGCTCCGCCCCAATAAACTGGTTAACAGACACACACACACACGCACACACACAGGAGCACACATCAACTGAGAGACTTGTGAGCATATAGCGCGCCTGCTCTAACACTCTTACGACAGGCTCTCTCTTTTATCCGTGCGTGTGTGCGTCTGTGTGTGTGTGTGTGTTGGTGTCTTTTGTTATTTTTGCGCTTGTTAACACTTTTTGTTTGGCATTTAAACAGTAAATTGGCAGCAGTTAAATGATGCCCTCTCTCTTGCTCTCTCTCTTTCGCTCGCATGCTATTCCCCTCCCATTCTCTCTCACTCTCGCTATTAACACATACACATGCACATGTATGTATGTATGTAGTTGTAGTTGTAATTTGTATTTTGTAGTTTGTAGTTGTAGTTGTAGTTGTAGTAGTTGCTTAGTATCGATGTCAATTTGCTGCCTAATGTGCAAGTGAATGACTCTGGCTACATAATATGGTAGCAAAGGATGGAGCCAGCTGGGAGAGTAGAGTTTCCACCTACCCAGTGGGTAGCCCCCTTAACTGGTGCCGAGCCAGACGCTCGGGGCGGAGGCTGCTACTGCTGCTGCTGCTGCTGCTGTTGCTGCTGCTGTTGCTGTTGATTTTGTTGCTGCTGTTGTTGTTATTGCTGCTGCTGCTGCTGCTGCTGTTGTTTTGATGATGGAGTTTTCGCTTCAGGCAACTGCAGTTGTTGTATGTGTTTTTCTGTGTGTGTGTGTGAGTGTGTGTAGTTACTTTTAAAAATGGCTTCATTACAAATGACAGCAATTGACAATTGCTATTGTTGTTGTGGTTGTGGTTGTTGTTGTTTTTACTGCTCACGCTGCTGTTGCGGATTACATTTATTGTTGCTTTGCATATAAATGCGTATTTTTATATGTATATGTATATGTATATGTATATGTGTGCAGAAATGTCTGTTGAGTTATCCTTGTTGTATTGCATTTAAAATAAAAATTGTATTTTCTTTTAATATGAATTTGTTTTCTTTTTTAATTACTTTTTAGGTCATTTTGCTATTTGATATAAGCTTAAATTTTGGTATTAAAAGACATACATTTATGTGTCAATAGTTCTAAAATGTTCGAGCTAGCATCACTAATAACTTTAAATAAAGTAAAATTTATAATTTAAATTAAGGATTACATTTTTTTCTGATATCAAATTTTGTGATGCTATTTGAAATTTTTAACTTTGTCCAAGAAACCTCTCTGCTGCTTTGTACTTAATCATAAATTTAAAATAAGTATCAGAGTGGAGTTGTTGAGCTACGCGTCTTCGAGACATTTATTACTCTGCATTTTGAATAAAATTTTGAAATAAAAGAAATTAATTTAAATATGTATTACAATGTCAATTGATAATTCACATGGAGCCAGCAAAACACATTTATAAATTATAAAAAGAGGTCACCAAACAAGAAACAAAAATCATCCATCAATTCTATAGAGGCAGTCCTTTTTTTAGCTTACAAATATAATATATAATTCCAGCAATTTGACATAAAATTATATAATAATAAGAACAAGATGTCTACGAAATCAGACAGTGAGGCTATTATAATTCTTTCGAAGTTAAAAGAATTATCGAATTAATTACCGAATAGATTTAAAATATATAGCGAAAAGATTCATTGTTCAATTTTACTTTAGTTCAAGTAGGTTGCACATTCTGTAAACTCTTCGAGAATTATTTGAAATCCATTAAAAAACATCAGAAAATGATATTATTATTAAATAAGTTATTTAAAGTCCACTAAATTAAAATCGATTATAAGCAAAATCGCAAAACTGCATTAGTAATTTTAAGCCAAACATATACAAAAAAGTAATGTTCAATCTTAAATTAAAGAAAATTTCTTGATTATAATTATATTATTTGCTGGTGGCCTTTAATATTTGGAATTAAATTAAATGTAATATAACTTATAGTTATAGTTATAGTATACATGTACATACGTCGCTTTGCAAGCGTTTCTTCTTGTTGTTTTTATTCCAAGCTTAACTTTCACTGCCGCCATTTTGTCGTGTGACTCTCTCATCAACATCCAAAACAGTTCATCTTCTTTTGGAGCTGCTCACTTAATAACTGCTCAGCCCACAACGAGGAGACAAATACACAAAAAACACAGACGCAATGGTAGTTCATTAAAAATTAAAAACAAAAAAAAAGTGAGAAATTTTTCACACTCGCACCATGCTCAAATGATTTAAAAAGACATTAAAAGTGACACATGAGCGCCGAAGGCATGAGGGTGCGGGTGGTGGTGGTGGTGGATGTGCGACTGTTTGGCCACTGATTGCGTCGACTCATTAAAGTCGGCTACAGAAATGCACAACTGGCCATTAATGTGATGATGGCAGGCAGGGATTGATGCTCGGTTGGTTAGTTGCGTGTAAATTTTCACACTGTTGACCAAGTTATTTTAATTAGGTTTTTGCCACACTCAGACGACGCAGAGAAAATGAAAACCACCCAACAACTCCACAGCACAGCCACCCACAATTTGCCGTGGGGTGAGCGGAGGATGCAGGGTGGTATAACCCCCTCGGGGATGCGCTTAAGTGGCTGTGGGATGGGCATGGATAGGCTTTGAAGGTGTCGTAACTGCACTCAGCTCGCCTGATTCTCGATAAAAGCCAGCTCAATGCTGCGAGGCCATCGAGAATGGGGTAAGGGGCAAGGGCAAGGGCAAGGGCAAGGGATAGAGGAAGAGGAAATCAAAGGGAAACGCTCCAACACAAACAAATTAAAAAGCACTTAACAGACAGAGCGAGCAGCAGCAGATGAGAGGCGAGGCGAGGCGAGACAAGGAGAGGAGAGGCAAGGCGGGGCGGGGCGAAGGTTGGGCAGCGACTCCTGCTCCTGATAGGCGCCGATGCTGATGCCGCTTTGCCACTTTGCCGCTTTGCGTGAGCTGCCAGCAAGGCTGAAGATCATTTAGAGGCTCTGTCAACGCCGCGAGCGGCAATGCGGCGATCTGTGCCGCTGCTGCTGCTGCTACGCTGCTGCAGCCCCGAGCCCGTAAATTTGGAGACTTTGGGTTGGCGTGTGGCGTCAGTCAAAGCGAATTCAAATTGCCCAAGTTAACATCCTGTTTTCGACTTCGGTTTGGGGCCCTGTTGCTTAATTGAGGTTTAACACAACATTTACCGCTTTTTGCTAATCGCCTTGATGCCGCCGCCGACGACGCCATCGCCTGCAAAGTCAAGGTGTGGCTATCCAGTTTCGAAATTCACCCACAGCCTCTGCTTCAGATCTAGGTGGCCGTATCGAAAACAAAACAAACCAAACCATACCAAACGAAACCAAATGAAACCCTCCCTGAACGTGATTTCATTCATAAAAATCGCGCTCTGTGTTTTCCTGTTTTCTGTTTCAATTTCGGCTTTTGGGTTTTGTTTCTATTTCTGTTTCTGTTTTTGGATTCGGATTCGGATTCGGCTTAATAACAACACGTCATGTCATTTCATTTTCGGCCAGGGTCTTGGACAGTGTTTTACTCTATGCAACGTCCCCCTAAGCCATTCTTCTCATCCACAAATATATATCAACGACCCGGCCCCAGTCCATCCGACCCCGGTTCTCCACAATTCCGATACCCATTCACAAATGTTTATCACGCAATGTCGCGACTGCGTTTTTAACCGCGTACGCGGCTCTTTTCATCAGCATTCGTCGATTATTATTGTTATTGTTGTTGTTGGTGTTGTTGCTGATGCTGTTGCTGATGCTGTTGTTGTTGCTGTTAGAGTTCGTGTTGTTGCCGAATCTCATATTATATTTATATTTAATAATATTGACGTTTGACCCTCGTTAGAATCAAAACGTTCATCTAATGAAATTTATTAATGCCTTAACGAAAATTTGATTTCTTCTGCATTTTTTTTATATCCATTACAAATTTGAAATCGAAATATATATTTATTTGGTATGCCTGTATATCGAATCAATCAATTCATCGACAAGAGTATCTTGAAAAAATCTTGTTTGCAAAAGAAATTTGGCTTTTTTTGCATTAATTTGTCTTGCAAGTGGAAAAAAAAAATCAAAGTATTGGAAGCCGTTGCTTGAAGCAGTTTAAAAATTGCAGTTGAAAATACTAAACAAATAAAGGAAGCCACACGATGCAATCGAGCTGGGCAAAGACACCAGGACTCACACAAACAGCTGAAATCACAATTGATTGAATTAGTCAGAATAAGATGGAGAAGAAAATAGTCGTGAATTTTGAAAATTCTCCATACTTTTGGCGCCATGGGTAACTCAGCTTATTATTCTAAAAGTCTATTTCAAAAACGGAAAGTGTCTTTCTAAAAATCAGGGCTTTCCTGTCCTTAATTCCACGGTACATTTTTCTGAAGATTACAAAAAAAAAGTATGTGCGATTTTCGAAATTTCAAGGAATTTTTTTTGTTTTGTTTGTGTTTTGATTGTTAAAAGTTCCGCAAATATACGAGCCCACGAGACACCGACAGTGATTTTTGATTTTATCCAAGAATTGGGGTTGATGGAAGAACTAAATTCTCAGAAGGGGCACAAAAGATCGAATATATCGCAATGCATATGTAATAATTATTAATGGGAAATGTTGTTCTTAAGATTTTTAGCACTTGTCATATATTGTAATCAGAGATTGTATTAGTCGACCTGCTGACCTGACAGAAATGCGATTAAAATATGCATCTATGCTAATTAATGACATATTATGGAAAGCAAGCAAAACGTTTAAAATTTAAGTGCAAAATTATTGTAAACAATTGACCAACCGATTTACTAAGTGGATGCCATAAAACGTATGTTACAAAACAACATCAATTCCTACATTGAGTCCGAATTCAAATTCAAACGTTTTTCATTTCTTTACAAATTTGGTGAATTTATTTATGCGTGTGCGTTGGAAGCGATTCGACTATATCTTATCGCTAGTTATATATCACGATGACAAAACAAAGAGCGACCAACAAAGACCAAGACAAAATCATACAAACTTTAACAGCAATAACAAAAGCCAAAGCACACACGAACACAAACACAAACACACTCAAAGTTGTTCATTTCTTGTGGCTTTCTGCTGTCACTGGTCTCCTCTATCAGCCAAATGGGCCGAGACCAATGACAGCAACAACAATAACAATAGGAAGAGTAACAGGCGCTGAGTTGAAGACGATAAATGTGCCAAGTTTTATGCTAATTTTGGGCCTTATTTCTATGTATGTACATACATATGTGATGTGATGTGTAAAAGACCCGATAGATACAGATAGATAGATATATGGGATGCATAAAAACTGAACCGAATGATGCGACAAGCAAACAAATAGAAATCAAATTAAATCAATTTAAATATGGCATAAAATAAAAGTACAAAATCATGTATGTCTAAAAGGCGACAACAAATGCAAATTAGGAAGAGACTTGGTATACTTCAGTGATGAGCTCGAAACGAAGGTCCAGCAAAAAGTTGCCGGAATGGGCTGCTTCGCTAAAGGACTTTTAATACTGCCGTCTGCCTAGATACTTTTATTATAAAACACTGTAAAGAAAGTTTTGTATCTTGTTTTTTAAGTAATTTTCAATTTTAAGCTTACTAAAACTAGCTATTAAACATATTAAATCGATTGAAAAATAGGTTTCTGTTTTGCACATTCAAATTTAAAAAAAGTAATTATGTAAGTATATAAATAAGTAAGTATATAATAATAATGAAAGGCATGTCTTTAAGCTGTTGGTATCTTATTTATATTTATAAATATATACACCGTTATATATATATTTATGTTATTACTAATGCATATGAGCTAATATTTCAATATATTTTCTTTTAAGAGTAGACTGTATCCCCTTCCCCTCTGCCCATCCAGCTTGCTCTCTATCGGTGAGATAAGGCGAATTTATATGAAATTAATTGAGTTTATATTTATCGCCACACTAAACCGCCGCAATTGCCACATTCGCTGCACAATTTGTGATATTAATTTACAACTGGAGTCGAGTTTCGAGAACTGCACTTTAAATGCGCATAAAACGCGTCAAGCAGCGCTAATTATGTCCAAATGACAACGACAACAACGCAACTAAGCACCAATCTAAAGGAGACACACACACACACACACACACAAGACCACATAGGCACACACACGCAGAGACACACACAGTCCACCCCTTCACATGCCACCCACTAAAATGAGTTGATTGTCACATGCAACAGATAAGTTAAAAGTGCAACTCTCCTCTTGCCACAAAACAAGCTGCTGCATAAATCGCAGCACTCGCTCAAAATCTTATCGCAAGAACACATCAAAAGTCAAAGTTTTTGCTTAACAGCAACACGGCACCAGCAACAACAATAGCAACAACACCAGCAACAACAACAGCACCAACAAAAGCCTCCATTCGACAATATTTTTCATGCTAAAAGACTTTTAAGCTGTCAACGACGGCGCTCATAAAAATCGACCACCAAACTGGACAGCCGGACAACTTGGTAACTTTGCCAAGTTTGCCAAGTTGCCCAACTGCTGCCCAACAGCGTCAAACTGTCTGCCATTGTTTCATGCATTTAATGTGCCTCGGACGGAGCAGACTGACCGAACTCGTCCCAGACTACTAACCATGTCCAGATGTCCAAAGATCAGCGTCCAAAGTGGAGGAGTCCATTGTCCGACACAGTTGTGTCTAAGTTCTTTAACGCAAAATAAAATCCCAAATGCAATCTACAAATGTGAATTGTCAAAACACTGTGGACACTTAAATATATATGTACATATTGATCAACCCAACCCACAATTACAAATTTTTCATCAAAGCTCATAAGTAACATCAATAAAATCAGACAAAATAAATATAAAAGATTATGACACCATTCACACAACTAGAGAACTTGATTTGAAGCAGTTGGTGCACTTTATATAATAGTACATTTTTCTGAATAAATTATTGTACACAATAAATAATATCTACGCAGACCACTGGCGACTAATTTTTTTCTTCTTCTATTTTCCTATTTTGCATATTTTTTATATTTTCATTTTGTGAAGAGACTATAAGCTACCATAAATTGCATTTAAAAAAGTTTAGCAAAAAATAGATAGAAGTTCGAATCTAGTATTGACATCTGTGAGTTATCTTTATTTCTGCTAGTTTTTAGTTTAATTGCAAAAATATGCTTATTTATTCAGCTGCTGCTTTGTTTAGTTTCAACATTTCGTGCAGTGACTGCATTTATCGAAAGTTTTTCGGTTTCATTTCGATACTTGATAATGCTTTCAAATGAATAAATGAAAAACAAAAACAAGCAATTTACAAAACAACTGAATTTGCCTTTGTGCTTCATAGCTCTCTCAAAACCAATAAACATTTTATAACATTGTTTTGAATTTGCTGTGAAAAATATTGTTTTCAATGTTGCACCCAAAAAAATCCAACAGAAAGATTTTTCGAAACTTTATTGCAAAAGCCAAATAAAATAATGTCAGATAAAACGCAAATATCCCAGCTATATGGGCTCAGAAATAAAATCATTCTGATATTTAAAAAATCGTCCTGATAAATAACAAGATTTTTCTAGATTTTATTTAAAAAATATGTTTATTTTATACAGAAAATATTTTATAACGTAAAAAAGGCATACTCTTATTTATAGAAACAATTTCTTTCAGAAATTCAGAAAATAGTAATGAAATTTGCTCCCTCAACTGCGTTTGAGTAGAGTAGGTTTGCCTACTGCCCAATTTAAATGCTATTTATAAATTGGCTTGTCAAAAATGAGACTCTAAATCAAATCTAATTGACCAATCTTTAATTTTAAGTTGGGCTCTATTATTGCAAGTGAATGTGACAGAAACAGCTAAGTCAGATTTCAAATGCACAAGTCTTTCAGTGTTCATCACGAGATTTATATGATCTTGCTTGATGGAAAAACGGTTAAGATTGTATTGGAGTTGTGCTAAAAAGATGAGCCATCTTCCTGAAATCAACAATTACAGTAACATCAATCGATCATAAATGTGGTATAAGATTTTCGAAATATTGTCTTTAACCTGTGATTGTGATTGGATTCTTGTGAACGTTTATTCAACTGACATGAGCAATATTTTCTACGATCACTATTTCTACATTAGGATGCGTCATAATACATGTATGGATATAATTTATCATTTATTTCAATTATTTTCTAAATTGCACAGAATAAGCTTTTTTTGGAGTAGTATTTTTCTGTTGCCCATTTTATCTACCATTCTTCCTCTCTCCCAGTCTCCTCACAATTTTCCACTCAAGGATGTAACAAGTTGCCATCAACACGCGCCTATTGCAGAATGACTGCATGTGTGTGTGTGTGTGTGTGCGGACGGGAATGGGGATGGGGGTGGTGGGTGGTGGGTGGATATATGTGCGTGTAAAATATGTCGACAATTGCCAATGGCTGCTTGTAATTCCCAATCTATGAATAACAAATAGGCCCGTGCCAGGCAACCGGCGCCAGGCCCCCAAGCAAACTAAGGAATTTGATGACTGCAGAACAGTGTCGCATGGCAAGGGGTGGAAAAGGGCAAAGATGACTGTTGCTGCGAAATCAAATCATAATCTGAATTTTAAAGCAACCGAGATGGCAAGAATATTGTTGTTATTGGTTGTTGTTGAATAGGCAAATGCAATTTTCCAGCACGTTGTTACATGAAACGTTTGCCATCGCCTTGTTGTCATTGGGGCAGAGTTCATGATGAGTGTATGTGTGTGTTTCTGTATGTGTGTGTGTGAGGGGGGCGAAAAGGAAATGGCGTCGCCGTTCTTATGAGTATGCTACGAATCATTTGCTTGTTGCTGTGTGGGTGTAAATGAGATGGCATGCATTATGATATAGGACTTACGCTTTGACGCCTTTTGATTTGATTGTTGATATGACATCAGTGGCACGCCCCTCACACCTTTCCCCTCCCCTTCCCTCCTGCACACACCGTTGCAGTGTAGCAGTAGGAATCCCTCAGGCGTGTGCGCCATTTGTAATTCAAGTCAAAAGGCAGCAAAAATAGCAATGTTGTTGCGAAAGACTACAGGATTATAATTTCTTTTCCGTTTCAATGCATTTCATTTCCGTGCACAACGCACGAGCTAACACAGACACACACACACACACACACACATACACACATACATATATATATATATATATATATATATATATACAAATGGTAAGTCTGACGCACTTGTGTGCTTTGCATTTTTGACTCAATTATAATTTTTCATGCAAAAATGAGTGCCGAGTGGGGCAGTCAACATAAGTAACGATACTTGTAATCTGATTACATAACGTGATCAAATTAAAATGCATACAGTTATTCATATTAGATACGATAGACACCATCACACAAACCCACACACACACACACACACAACATCTGCCTCTCATGTGTGTGTAATTTCAAATGGAATCTCAATGAAATGCATGTTTTTGTATTTCCATCAATATCTGTACGATAAAATGTCATAAGTTGAAACAAGTAAGAATGCTCTAAGCGAGATTACTCAACGAAAAAATATCCTATTTAAATTTGAAGTAAACTTCAACTGCGAATATATATATATATATAATGGACATAAATTACAAATCAGCATCACAAGTCAATTCATTAATGTTAGGTTCATACATTCAGTCAGTGTTATATTTTGGTTTGCATTGTAAAACCCCCCAATCCCCACATCTTCAATGATGAATAAAGATTTCTCATTAATCAAAAGATGCAATTTTCTGCACGCACAAAAATTAGCAACAAGAAAAACATATTTTCAGGCTGCAAAATTTGAGGTTGAAAGACTCTAAAATTGTAAAGCATATTCTTAGGATGAACTATATAATCGAAAACTAGTATTATGTAAAAATATATTAACCAATCTACCAATTACAGAATATATATAAACATTAATTAAACAATGCCTCTTATAATCTAAGCCTTTATTATGAATGTGAATCTGTATACACTGGCAAATGAGCCAAGACATAGATATAGGGAAAACTATCCAATCAAGTTTAGTGACTGTACTACTCAAGAACATAAAATATTTGAAGGAGAGCATAGTTATATTAACTGCATCAAAAACAATCAATTCATTCCGCATTTTGCAGCGGATTATGGAACAATTCTTTTAATTGTAATATTAACAATGTTCGCTATTGCTTACGCTCTAAGATTAATTGAAGAAAATCAAATTCGTGAATTGGTTAAAACTGTGCAAAAATAAGATTCGCTTAGGAAAGGGAGAGTTGGCATCGTAATTCTGTCTGTTCCCGTTCCCCAACCCAATCCATATCCAATACCAATATCGGGCGATATTATAAGAAGCCTTCCCAATCAGTTTAAGAGTAGGAATAGATATAAGTACCTTGCCAGCATGCTATTGCTAGTCTTGTCTCTATAATTGTGATTCCTCATTCTCTGCGGTCCCTTAAGACCTCAACACAAAGCTGCCACCAGATCAAAAATACTACAACAACAATCGATAGGCCTCGAACCATACCCCAATGCTACAAAACTATCTTTTGCATATACTATTGAGACGAACAAAGATCGGCTTACAAACGCTGGCGGTGCTCCCATATGATTTATATATTTATTGCCGAGCGACTCATGTGTATTTAATTTCCAGTGGGGCAGCACTGGCATCGGTGTTTACACAACCTGGTCACTCAAAATTCGTTACTATATTTTCGCTTGAAACGAGTCAGCAACTTATAGCTGCGATTGCACTCTGAATGCAAGTCTAGAAAAGTCTTGAAAAATCATGCGCCAATTAAAATGATGAGTCAATGGATGCGGCAATGGATTGCGTAGAGACTCCCAATCAGTTGAATTCACTTCTAGGCAAGGCGATGATTCTCGCAGAGAAGCCTCTTCTTGTTGTGAATCGCGACGTGCTTTATTCCCACTCTTTAGTATGGGGTAGAAGTGTTTATAAATTATGATGGGCATCAGTAGAAAAAAAAAACAAAGATTTGCTTCAATAATATAGCGCGTTATACCGTCAAGCATCATGCGCCTGTTTAAAATTAGCTGATTTCGATTTTATAGACCTGATGAAATTCTAAACGCCGTCTTTCTTACTCAGACTTTTGTATACCAAAGAACACACTTATCTCTCCAACTAACTAAGATTTACTATATCCACACAACTACTAACAACATTGTCAACTTCAGACACATGACTCTAAATTCTGAAAGTCATTATCTGAGACCAACTTTCGCAAAATTAAGAAAAATTAAACTTAAATCAATCCTTAAGGAAAATTCATGAATGTGATAAAAAGGAATATTAAGTTAAATTAAATTAACTAAATGAATATCTAATTTAAAATAGTTAATGTTATATTGTTAATAACATCTTATAACCTTTTATGAAACTGATTATTCATTAGTGTCTTAAATAAAAAGCTTAGTTTTGTAGCACTGTGAAGGGAAAATATCAATATGAATATGTATAAATATAAACATAACAGATTATATATACATAATACGAAAAAATAGAATATAATTGGCATATGTACATCTATACATACATATATTTATATGCATTTGGCCACAATTTTTAGCTGAAAAACTCTAAAAATGTTTATTTTGTGATGCGCACAGTCACACGTCGACGTCTGGGTTAGCATATTGCCATTAAAACTTATTCGATGAGATGTTTCCCGAGATGTCCGCTTAGGCTCTGGCAAGGGCAACTGGTAGCTGTTTACATGTGACTCGCAACAACAGACTGCCAGATATTTGCACGAGATTTGCTAACGTATGCGAGGCCAACTTCAAAATATGGCCAAAATGCTAACAGTTAAATAAAGATAGTTCGGATTCCCAGTTAAGTGATCTCTCATTAATAAGACCATAAGTCCCAGTTGGACATCCGATTCTTAAATAAACAAACAATAATAACCACAATTTTCTTTTTCCTTTCTCTTTCTTTCGCTCAATAAAACACTTAAATCTACATTTGTCACAAGATTGGTTTGACAAAAAGGAAGAAAAAAAAACCATCATAGAACCATTTCGCGCTCATAAATTCAGGGAAAAATAAAATACGTCGGGGAATTTAATTTCGTTTGTATGCTAATCGAATTGCAAATGCTTCGATAAAAGTTAAAAAAAAGTTGTTTTTCTTGTTTTTGTGTTTTTTTGTTTGGGATTCGAATCTGAGGCCGAATTAAAACTAGCCGCAATTATAGTATGTTTAAACAATTTTGAAATTGAAATAACGATGAACAATTCGATGTGAATTGCAGCGCAACGCGAACATTCAAATGAAATTGTGGGCGCTTCCTTATTGTGTATGCGCTGTTATCACTATTTTGATCTGTGGATAAACTTCTGGCTTCGCGTCCGAGGTGATCAATTGCACCATGCGCTGCTGCAGCTCATCCTGGCTGGCCTGCGTGCCTGGCGGTATCATCCAGATAGTATCTAAAACAAAAAGAGATATATAGATTTAGAGATAGAAAGAGACAGAGACACAATTATGTTGTGGATTTTTTGTGAGTTATTAATTATGACTTTTAGCCAGCCCCGAAGCACTCACCGCCAAAGTACCAACCGTTGGGCGTGCACAGGCGCCACATAATCGCCGGCTGTGTGGGTATCAGATCAGCTAATATATCACATGTTTCACCCGGACGCAAGGACGGCGCACTGATCCGTTGCGTCTGAATTGGCGATGTTAAATAGCAGCCATTGGGCCAGCGTTCTGTGCCATCATTTTGTAATTGAAACGCCTGCTGCTGCGCATTCACGTGCTGCCCCTGGACAATCTTCATTGAGGGCAACGACTGCAGACTGCAAAAGTCCAAATAGCAACCGACGGCAGTTTGCAAGTTCCTGCAACACAAAATGCGAATTCATTCAACAGTTATAACAATGTCATGGTCAAAGAAGTGATGATGAATCGATTCGATTGTCGCTTACCAGTTGCTCATTTCCAAGTAGAAGCGAGCAGACTCGCGATTCATTTGATTGTTCATGAGGCTCTGGAACTGACTGATTAGATCCTCGTGATCTGTGGTGCCCATGCAACTGAACTGCTGCAGCAGCAGAGCGTCAATATCATAGTCATTTGTTGGAAGGGCCGGCCCCAATCCACCAAGCCCCTTAATTTGCGCCCCTTGTGATGATGTTGATGTGGATGTATATATAGATATAGGTGTGCTTGCAGTTGCTGATGCGGCTGCGGGTGCAAGTAGCGCTGAGACTGCAGATACAGCTGGCACGCCGGCTGCTGTGGACAGAACGAGGGACATTCCTGGCGGCGCTGGCAACGGTATCGCAATGTTGCTCGTGTCCATCATTGGATTTGTGGTTGTTGTCGTATTTGTTGTTGTCCCAAATAACGGTTCGCATTGCATACTGTCTTGCAACAGTTGTTGCATATGCTGCTGCTGCTGCTGCGTCTGTGGCTGTGGGTGATGCAGCTGCAGTTGCGGTCCCTGCTGCGTTGGAGTCGCCTCTGTTGTGCTTTGTGACTCGTAGTTCTCCTCAACGTCCATCGCTACAAATGCTTCGTATCTATTTCTATTTCTATATCGCTCTCAAGAATTCAAGTCCAATCTGTAAAGCCGAAAATGTGAAATGCGTTGTAAGCATATTGTTATTGTTATTGTTCTTGTTTCTCATCGCTGCAATGACAAGCAGACAGAGAGACAGACAGACAATGGAACACGACATGCGACGACGAACCTCTTCCGGCGACTCTCTCTGTGTGTGTTTGTGTTTGTTAAGTGTGTGTGTGTGTGTGTGTGTGTGTGTGTGATCCAGCACGGAGTTCGGTATGTCTGTGTGACGCACTCTACTTAGTTATTTATTTAACTGTCGCGTGCACATTTATACGCTTGGGTCCTCTGCACTTTTGATTTACATAAAAATAGACTAAAACGTTAAAAGGCAGCAGCAATGCAACAAAATATGCAGTGTTACCGCGCACTGGCTATCGAAAAAATACCAAAAATAATTCTAAATATATACTGACACAAGAATATGACAATTTAATTTTTCATTTTTGTTCGCTTGACTATGAAAGCTGCTATCCTTTCCTAAATATTAAATCATAAATCATTTTTGACTTGGTAAACCTTACCAAATGAGTACTAAGTGAGTGAGTATATCTTCGATAACACTTCGCAATGAGAGTCGATTCAATTCGATGGTTCGATAAGAATCTTTCCGTTAAAGTGAAATAGTCAATTCAAATATATGAATATATTTAAATGGCGAGATAACCACGATTTGTGATGCACTCTATTTTCAAAATCCAAGAAATGCATGTTAAAATTTCAACCCTCGAAACGAAACTTTGCTTTCAAGCAATGTTTTATTTGGTCCGAATTCGATGCAGCTGACTTACCCTTGCTCCAGTTCGTGCCCTTGCCTTGCTTTGTGTGCGCACTTGTAAAATTCTAAAATGTGAGAATCAAACACCAACACTATGGAAGATTGGGCAACATGTTTTGTTTGATATCGCAATTTGTGATCGGTATTGTTTTGAAATGCGATGATTGCCAGCTGGTCGTCATATCGATAGATCGCATTCGATATTTTGAGCCCCCACCACCACAATGAAAACAAATAACTCTCGTGCAATATATAAGAGCGCAGCGGCTAATATTATTAACAGAAAGAGTAGCTAGCAAAAAATACGGCTTTACCCCAAACACAATGTGGTAGACGCTGCTCGGCCCCAGTTGTCAACACAGCAAGCGGACGGACGAGCAGCACATCGAACGCCAATGCACATCAACGTTAACATTAACAGCAGCAACAATAACAATAACAACGTGAATATCAAAAGCAACAATAATAACAATGAAACAATAATTAAAATAAATGGTTTAATGTAAGTGCCTAACGAGCCCTAGCGAGTGTGCCCCACACCACCAGCACTACCATCAGCAACCTCCCTCTAACATTCACCTGACGCCATTGGAGCAGCAGTAATGAGTTGCCAGCGTATAAATCAACACAAAGGCCGAAATAACAAAAACAAGAAGAAGACCATCGTAAAGAACAAACATTCAAAAATCAAAACAAAACAAGAAGCGACGACGGCGACGACACACACAAAGACATCGAACCCGGTGAGAGAACTTCTGACTCAAAATTTTAGACAAATAAAGAAAGTAAGCTGCCAGTGGAAATTAGGCCAACACATTTGCAACGCCAAGCAAACGTTCGCCTACAGCAAACAGCAATCAACAAGCAACAACCAACAAGCAACAACAACAACAATAAAGACATAGAGAACGCCGCCTTATTCATGAAACCTTAGCCATAAGAAACAGCAAGCACCAGCAGCAACAACAACAACACCAAAAGTTACCTCAAAATGGATTTTCTGGCCAATTTCATCAAAAATCCGCAAACAATGTTGTGTAAGTGTTTAGTAGCTCATATTATTATTATCAGCAATCATTAGATACTTACATGCATTATCTATCTATGTATTGGTGTGTGTATATATATATTGTTTTTATTGATGTTTAACACATAGCCACTTACATCGATCTGGACTATTCGCTCTGGCTTTATCGCTTTCTAACGCCACTGATTGTCACATTCCTCCTGCCGCTCGTCTTCGTCGCTCTCATCTACATATCATTTTTGGTTCTCTTCATCTACAAGCTGCACAGGTAAGCGAGACCACAAAAACAGAAGAATAAAAGAAGCAAAACTGCTTACGCCAACAAATGCAAATATCGAAATACATATGCATATATATTTATATATATATATATATATATGTGTCTATATATATTTATATATAATATGTGCTGCGCTTGCATTTCTGCCATTGAACTCTCGCACGAATTTACCGCTTTGGCAACAAATTCTGCAAAACAAAAAAAGCAAGCAAAAACAAAAAACAAATCAACAAAAAAAGTACTTACTAATACCATGGCTTTTTATGAATAGACCGACTTGTCGATACCCTGTAGCCCTATCAAAATTTTTATGTTTATTAGAGTGCTTATCGCGAGACTGTGCGACTAGAAAATACTCTATGTTTCAACAAAAAAAAATTGTATAAAATTCGTTTCTTCAAAAATGTCTATCTAATTCACACCGATGATTATATATCCTATATATAAAATATATCATTTTCAACCGATCGTTACTTTGAAAGCTATATGTCATAGTAGTCCTATTTTTGATGATTTTTATATATAATAAAAATAAAGGATTTCCTCAGTGAAGGTTTTATCAGCTTTACTCAGCTAATTTATAGGGCTTTGCTCATGGTGGTCTCTTAAGTGGCTATATGCTATATGTATATATCTTACCTATCTTCCTATATGTACACACATTTTCGAAAGCGTGTAGGGTATACAAATAAGCAATAAAAAAAACGGCACTCGAGCACATTTGCACACACACTTGAACCTTTTCCCCCCTTGAGTCTGGTGCTGTGGCACTGGGGGCTGGTTCTGGTGCTGGGACATTTAAGCGAGTACTTGAAGATGACTTAGCATTTATTATTTAAGTTGAGTATATTATACAATGTATACAATTCTACAGTTCTTCAAGGGTGCCACTTTTTACATTGTGAGAACGCTTAAACCGGTTCTAAAAATTGCTAATTAACTAGATATTAGCCGAGGCCTTGAAGCAAATATTGATAGTGGATAGAACATATCATTAATGAGTCACACACAGCTAGTTATTATCTATATATCGAACAGCAAGTACTTAAACTGAAAACGAACGCATTCTCCATCAGTGCGTCATGCGAATATCAAATATAAGTGCACAAATCAGAACAAGACACGACATTATCATCGTCATTATTATTGTAGAAGCTGTTGTTGTTTCCTTTGTTGCTGTTTGTGTGATAACAAAGCTTTAGCTTATGATATTAGTTCCATTTCCCACATATGTATTAATGAATACACAAATACAAAATGCTTTTCAAATATATGTTAGCTATATATTTATGATAATAAAAAAAACAACTATATGCATTCAAGTCCGATTTCAGCCAAAGAGAGAGAAATAAGACGATGATCTGCCCAGAAGTTAGTTGTTAAACACATTCTAGGTTTTATTGCAAGTTTTCCCTTTAAAACAAACTCGTATTTACCTTAATAAAGGGTCAACAACTTTAATGAACCGCTGAGAACTACACAAATCTCAGCTAGCTGCCATTTTTCTCAATTGTGGCTTTATTGAAATTTTTTTGTTGATTTCATGAAAACTGCTATTTAACGCATATTATTATGTTGTTGCTCTTTGCTTTTATTGTGTTGTGTTGGCCAATGGGGGGCCAATATAAATGCCACGCCCACTCGAGACCAGTCCATTGCGGTCGTTCGTTAATGTGGCATCACACAACAGTTTGTTTGCCCTGCTTATCAGCGACCTGCCATGCAACAACAACAACAACAACAATAAAATATTGGCAGCTTTGGGGGTCGACAATGAACAGGTGCGGCTGGGCTGGCCATCGTCACAATGTACGCATATGAGAACTACATAAGTATATATATATATATATATATTTATATATATACTTCTATGTACATATACATATACATATGCATTTATTAATATTTTGTTCAAATTGTAGTCCATTGATTTATTGAGATTTTGATATTGCGAACGGAGCTCCGTAGCCCATATTAATGCTGATAACACCTGAGCCGATCCGCCACAAATGATGATGCTAATGCTGCAAAGAAAAAACAAAAGAAAAAGAAAACTAAATTTAAACATAATTATCAATTTAGCAATTAATTAGCGCCAATCGCAGTGCAAAAACAAAATTCCATTGATATTAACTGCATGCTATGTTTCTATCTACACCCATGTACACGCCAATATGTACACATGCCAACTGCTGATAACCTTGTTAACCGTATTAATCCTACGCAGCCAATCTTAATCCGCAAAGGGCTTCATTTTCTCCACATCTTATCAATTTCAACACAAAAACCGATAAATATAACAGCTAAAAATAACAACAACAACAAAATACTCTGTAAACCATTTGCATTATTAATTCTTATTTGATATTAGTTGCAGCAACTATCTTTGCCGATAGCTAGTACATATATCAGAGCCCTAAACGACCGGCTTACTATATCATATATAGCTGACACAGGCACAAAACTATTTACTTACCGATTTATCCAGACAAATATTACTAAATATGCTTTTCACATTCGAAAAGGAAATGATCAACATCGGACTATTGTTTCACATAGCTTTCATAGGAACAATCGGTCAGTAGTGAAAATTAGATTGATTGGATTAGATCTTCGGTGTGCTTCAAATAGTCTAAATTGTTGATGTGTTTAATTTTTATTTATTTGTTTTTTTTTTAATGTGTTTTTTTTTTCGAATTATAATTTGAATCTCGCAATTGTAGTTGAGTGACTTTCCCCACAAACCTGTCAAATTTGGGATTTTCATGCATTTCCTATGAAACAATAACAATAATCCGTGTTCAATTAGAAACCACATTGATAATATCAAATCATCTCTCTATCCCTGTCTCTCTCTCGCTCTCTCTCCCTCTATCTTTCTCACTCTCCATCTGTATCTGTGGAATTTGCAGGCAGGTTATTATGCGAGCGGTGCAAACGGATCGAAACTTTTGGCGCGTCGGCCGCAAGATTGTGGCTGCAATTTGGGATGCACACGCGCGCATTTATCATGGATATGAGGTGATCGGTCTGGAGAATGTGCCGCAGGAGGGACCAGCGCTGATTGTCTACTACCATGGGGCGATACCCATTGATATGTACTATCTAAATTCACGGATGTTGCTGCAGCGCGAGCGTCTCATCTACACGATTGGCGATCGATTTCTGTTCAAGCTGCCTGGCTGGGGCACCATTTCCGAGGCGTTCCATGTCAGTCCCGGCACGGTGCAGTCGTGTGTGAGCATATTGCGCGATGGCAATCTGTTGGCCATCTCACCGGGTGGCGTCTATGAGGCACAGTTCGGTGATCATTATTATGAGCTGTTGTGGCGCAATCGTGTCGGTTTCGCCAAAGTGGCCCAGGAGGCCAAGGTGGCGATAATACCATGCTTTACACAGAATTTGCGCGAAGGCTTTCGCCAGGTGGGCATCTTTCGCACGTTCTTCATGCGTTTGTATAACAAACTGCGCATACCCGTCTATCCCATTTACGGCGGATTTCCGGTCAAGTTTCGCACATATCTGGGCAAGCCCATACCCTATGATGAGAACTTGACGCCGCAAGAGCTGCAAGTTAAGGTGAGCTCCTCTCTCTCTCTTTTTTTGCCTTTTTCGATTCATATTAATTATGTTTGTATTTGTGTAGGTGGCCACCGCCATTGAGGATCTTATTAATCGGCATCAGCGTCTGCCTGGTAGCATACTTTTGGCGCTATTGGATCGCCTGCCAGCATTTAAACGTCATCGCAAGAATTCAGTTTGCAGCCCCGTCAAGGATAAAGCGGACTGAGGCGCTGCAGCCAGGCTGGCAAGCAGGCAGGCATATTACCAATAAATAAAAAAAAACATCTCTGGAATTTGATAATAAGAAGAACTGTGTTAATTGGACTAATAACTAAAGCAAATATCAAATCCGTGGGCATTGAACATTGAACATGATCATCGATCGATCATCGATTGTATGCCATAAGACTTCGTTCCATGTGTACTTCATTATAATTAATATTATGTAATGTCTAAATTAATGTCGTAACTATTACTACTAATACTACTACTACACTACGTCTACGTCCTCCGTCTAGTTGTAACGTGAGTGTATCCAATTCGTTCGTTTAAGTGACAACAGTGACAACTAGTGCAATAAACCGCCTTGTATAGCTCGTAACATCTTTTGGATAAATACTTAGAATAGATAATTCATACCGAATATAGAATGCCTTGTTAGCCATAAGCCATAGCCAATGTGGACACGAACAAATTCATTTCAATTTGTAGCATTTTATTTAATGGTTGCATTTCGTTTCGATTTTTTTTTATTATTTTTTATTTTTCTATCGTAGTTTTATAAACATACATAAAACACATTTAGGCATAAACATCTAATTGCTTTAAACTCTAATTTTATATAGGAGAATGGTTTGTGTGCGTGATTAAACTAGTTTTTTGTCCTTTTTATTCTTTCTTTTTGTTTTTCTTTATTGTATAAATGTGAAACGAACATTTTATGTTTCAAATTTCTCGTACATGACAATTTTATTATAAGCCAACTAAACTAAAATTTAATTTGTAATTAAAACAAACAAAAACCAGCAATATAAAAACAATAACAAGCTGTATGCTTTTCTTGAATCGAAGATTGCAGTTGGTATTCGCCCCTCCTACAGAATCTTTTACTATTCTGATTGAAATAATGATTATCGTATTATTTAAAAAAATAATAATAATAATAATAAATAAGGAGAACATTCAGCGACAATTTTGTTCTAGTATTATTAAAAGTTCTTTGAAAAATATCACTTTTATGTTAAAACCACATTAAAATTAAATTGTGCAAATCTTTAAGGCTTGCCAGAGGCAAATAAACGCGCAAAGAAACCCGATATTCAAAGAGAGAAAGAGAGAGAGAGAGAGAGATGGAAGTAAAAGTGATATTAACTTGATCTACGAAGCCACATTACAAATTGATGTGTTCTATAACATATTCTATGTGTTAAATCCATACGCACAACATTAATATATCCATTGACCTTAATTGCAGAGTTTACATTTAAGAACACTACAAATGAGTGCAACATTATTATAATTATTATTTTTGTTTCTTTTTGTTTGTCTACATTTACATGCAGTGTTTTTATTATGTAATTATCAAAATCATCTATTAACGCTATTTTATGTAATTTGTCAGAAATCGTCAATTAATCGTTAACATTTTTGTACAGTTTACTTTAGGAGCAGACAGAGCGATTTTGTCCTTCGTGATACATAGAACATTTACTTGTACACCCATACATAGAGCCTATATATATAACTATATATAGTGCGTACTACAATTTTAGATCTTTGGAAAGAAGCACTTGGCTAGGGCTAAACAAAAATCGCAGTGCATGCGGAATATGCTCGAATGTTTCTTTTCTTTTTATATAATTTATTTTATTTTTTTTTAAGTATTTCTTTGATTTGTTTTTGTTTTTGTTTTTATGTGAGATTATCACAGGAGGAACTCTCAGCGATCGTGGAGTGAACGATCTTTAGACGTTTAGAACTGCTCGGCCATGAGGAGGACGACCAGACCGCTCCAGCCGGTGAAGGGACTGCAACCTTTGCCCTCGCCGGTCTTATCATCGTACTGCTCCCAAATGTAGCCGGTGCGCTTATATTGCCGATAGATGTTCTTCACCAGATTGTCGCGCAGCTCACCATAGATTTGGCGCGCCGTTTGCGCAAAGGGACCCTCGATTTTGCCATAGTGGCGCAGCGCCTTAACGGCCAAATAGTTGATATTTATCCAGATGGGACCACGCCAATATGGCGGATCGTGTTCCGTATTCCGTTTCATGTACATCGGTGAGTTCTTGGCCAGCGAGCGCAGTCCATAGTTTGTCCACAGCATCTCCGGATCGCGCAGATCCTGCAGCATGCGACCCAAATATGGCGAATCATGCTCCAGCTGCTCCAGCAGCAACGGAAACAGACTCACATAGCCAAACATGGAGTCCACAAACTTATAATCCGGTTGCTTTAACACGTAACGCTGTTTCTCCGGCGCCGGCAAAGATGATGATGATGTGGAGGAGGATTGCGATCGCTTGCCAGCTGTGCGCTGTGTTGATAGCGGGGGCGGTGTCTGTTTCAGGGCAACGGCATCTGTGTGAAGGCCCCAATCCGCATAGTGTTCGCTAAACGGATCCAAATGCAAACGATTGAGCAGCCCATTGTCCGTCAGATAGGAGGCCGTCTCATAATACTTGACATCATCCTTGCCGAGCAGCGATGACAGCTCGGCCATAACGCTGGCAGCGAGCGCAATCCAGCAACGCAGATCGACATGACGCTCCAGCGGCGTCGGATGCGAGGCACGCGGATAATCGTCCAGGCCCGAGGACAAACTCTTTGGATTCAGTTCACGTACCGTGCTCGCATTGCGTCCGCGCCACAGATACGTGCCCAACACCTCACCTGCGGATTGACAATGTATCAGAAAGAGAGAAAAAGAGAGATGAAGATTATGCAAGAGAGACAATGACTTACCTCGCTGTGTGGTATTGTACCAGGTGAACCAGGCCTGGAGACGGGGATAGAGTCGCTCCAGGGTGGCGAAGCGACCCTTCTGCGCCAACTGTTGCTTGTGATGGTTAAGCAGTTTCCGGAGCGTTAGGAAAAACGTTGGCGGATTCGCGTTGCTATTGCGCTGAATGACAAACTCATCGGGGACCTTGGCAAGCGCCTCGACGCCAAGGATTTGTTCGCGCGGTATCCAACCCTCGATGTTGAGCAGATCGAACCAATGACAGATGATGTCCAGCTCAATGTCCACGTCCCAGGCGCTAATCAATAGACCATGGAAGCCCTCGTCCCACAGGAAGCCGCGTGGAAAGAAGCTACGCGATGGCACCGCCGTATACAGTGGCGCCTTCCAATATGGCACCGGATTCTGGGTGTGCACCGACTGCACCCGACTCGCCCCATAGAAATAACCGATGCCACCAATCATATTGCTGAAGGCATTCCGGGCAAATCGTATCTCATCGGCGGCATAACCCTTGGCGGCCAATTGGAACGTGTCCTCAAAACGTTTCTCAAACGCGCCAATCTTCTCCAGCAGCGAGTCGGTGTAGGCGCGTCCCGTTGGCGGCTTCGGTATGGATTCGCCCAGCGCAAAACCGGACGTGGACTGATACGTAATGTCCAGCGTGAAATCCACCTCGGCGGTAATCTGTATGGCAATCAAATTGGGCTCCGGATTCGTTGAGGGTAAACCATTCTGGGAGATTATCTCGCCGGGTAGACCAATAAATCGTTGTCCCTGCTTGCTGGTGAAGGCGCGAAAATGCGCAAAGATCGTATCCTTGAGCTTGGCCAGCGATGGCGCCACTGTACTCAAATACGATTTGTGCAGAATCCTTCCCTTTGCCGGATGGAAACGCACCTGAAACTCGCCAAGTCCTTGACTCTCGCCGTAGACGCCCGGCTCCGGGCTCTTCTCGTCCGAGACGTACTTGATGTGCCCGTTGGTGCGCTCATCCAATGCCACATACCAGATCAGCGATATACTGCGATCCCAGGCCCGTGTCGTATTCCGCACCGAGATGCGGGCGGTCCAATCGCCGCCAAACTGTTTATCGCCGTTATATTTGACAAAGGAGGTCTTCACCTCAAATGGCATATCCTGTATGTCCTGCACCCCAAAACTGCGACCATCATGATGCGTCCAACCGTAGCCATCCAGTTTGTCGCTCTGCTCGCACCAGTGCCGAATGCCGGCGCCATTTGGCCCCAGATTGCTCGGCGTATACCACATCAAGCCCATGACCAGTGAGTGCGGATCACGAGTCTTCAGACCGAAATACGTTTGCGGCCGATATGTGCCCCAATAGCGTTCCGGATCATCCAATCCGGTCAGCAACACCATCTTCTGATTATCCAGGGGCGTATTGACGCGTGTCTCCAAATAGCCCAGATAGCCAAAGTAGCTGGCAATGGCCAGGCACACACACCCAACCAGCGTCTTCCACTTGTCCAGCATCAGGCTCGAGGACAGATTCCAATTCAAGTTGCTCCTGTTGCTGCTCGAGCTGCGCTGCTTGCTTTTTGCACTTGCTGCTGCTGCTGCGGCTGCTGCTGCTGCAGTTGCAGCTGGCGTTTCGTTTTGATTCGTTTTGGGCGTATTATTGTTGCTGCCGCCTGCATTGCGCGCCATCCTTGCCAGCTTGTAACTTATAACACAATTTTATTTTTGACTCCTTTTTTACTTTGTGTACACACACATACACACACGTACACGTACACGTACACGTACACAATACGTTATTCGTTTTCAACACTGACTGGCAGTTGGAGTTGTGCAGTTCCGCTCTAGTTCCACACTAGTTCATTTGCATGGCTTGTCATTTATAAATGTTTTAAATGTTTGTCGTATGAAAAACGGAAACATTTAAAAATTGGTTGAAAATTTCAGCAATTAGCCGAAATGTTACATACATCTCGATTGGCTTATGAGCTCGAGTTATGGTGAGCTATCTGAAAAAAAAGAACTATAATATTCAGGTGGCGTGGCATGCATCGATAATCGATTTATCGATAGTGCGTTGTATGACAGCTGTTTGCTGTACACACAAATTTTTGTTTACAAACAAAAAAAAAAAAAAGGAGAGGAAAGCTACACGATGGATTCACCGACGCCGTCGCAGCCCAAGCCGAAACGTTCGTTTAAGAGTCCTTTTGCGTTTCCAAGAAACTGCGTCTATCGACCGCTCCGTCAAATTCACAACACGGAGCGCAATCAAAAATTGCCAGCAGATCAACCCACATGTGAGTAACACAGACAGACAGATTGTCCCTGGGCGCGGACAAGTTCAATAAACATGTATTGTTATAATTGTGTTTTTTTTTTCGTTTTGCTGTTTCTGCTTCACTTGGCACAGACTTCACGCTGAATGCGCCGCCCTCGCTGCTGCCGGCCAAGAAATACTCGGACATCAGTGGCCTGCCCGCACCCTACGTCGATCCGCACTCGAAGCTGCGCTACGCCAATGCCGAGGAATATAGCAATATGCAGCACATGCCCTCGGACATCATCAATGGCTACTTAACCCTGCGAGGCTACACAAGTGCCGTTGGCTAGCAACAAGAGTCCCAGCTCTAAACAAGCAGCACGTCAACAATAATAAAATAAGTTTATTTTAGTGTTTACGATTAAATTATGCTGTAAAATGAATGATGAATTTGATTTGTTTAACTATAATTCAATTTGAATCATTTCTAAGCATTTTGTGTAATTAAATATTGTTGAAAATATGTAAAAGATCAATACAACATTCCGATTACTAATGTTAATAACAGAAAATATCGATACCGCGCTCAACACCTTACATACATACATTTTCTTAATCTAACCGCCAAACCTAGTGCATCACTTTTTGCCGTTTTAAAAACCCAACAAATATAATATAAATATTCGATTATTTTGCGCATGAAATACAATTTCTGACTTAAGATCGATTTTTTAAAATGTGTAAATCATTTTTTGTGTGAATTTTACTGCTAATTGGAGCAAAATGTAACTTTTGCCTGGAGTTAAGCTTGAATTTCCCCAATAAAGGGTAAATATACACGGAATTGTATAAAAAGCTTACTTGAAATAGCATAAAAACAGTAGAAGAAAGTCATAATAAATGTGTATTATTTAAGTTAAGTGACGGCAGCAAATTATAATTAAACCACTGGTTGAGAAAATAAACTTAAAAAACTGTGTTTATTGGCGAGATATATATAATAAATATATATTTATCCTAAATGTGCGTATTTTAATGTGACTTCTTTCGGTAACATTATTTGCATTTTGAATGCAAGCAATGAAGAAAAGTTGCAAAGTTTATATGCCGAATAATTTCAATAATAATAATATACGAATTTTATTTAAGATTATAATGTATAAACATTTTACAAACTAGAGCTAGGTCATTATGTATTTGTAAATATATATATATATATGTTCAAGCGAGTTTCTGAAACTGCATTTGTTAATTACGAGATTTGTTTCAATGTTGTTGTTGTCGTTTTATGTGCGTGTGTGTGTGTGTTTGTATATGTATATATGTATGTGTGTGTGTGTGTGAAAATTGTTCTTGTCATTCGAATAATTCGAGCGCTCGTGGAAGAGATCGACAGGATGCAATTGCTCGACTACTAGGACTAGTGCAATCCGCTTCCAGCAGGCATATTTGTGTTAAAAGCGCATTATTTTTAATCTAAGTTTCCGAATAAAAAACCCTTGCAGCACATCGGTATATGTATATAGATATATATTCCTGTTTTTTTTATCATCATCAGCAGCTGGACTCCGTTCTGCAAGGGTATACAATCTTCGGCGTGCCTTTCTTTCTTGTATTTCGTTTTCTCTGATTTTTTGTCTTCATTAGCTGCCAGGATGAGAATGGGGAGGATCCCAGGCACCGGGGGAATCGATCAGCCCCATTCGCATACATTTCTTTTTTGTTTGTTTGTTTCGTTTTGTTTATCCATTTCGCTTAATTAGTTTAAGTTGTAGTTTTGGGCGTGGCAGCAGCGGCAGCAGCAGTGGCAGCAACAGTAAGAACAATAAATGCTAGCCAGCCTGATTGATGGGCCGTGTAATACTGTTCGGCTGTGTCAGCATATTTAGATCGGCATGGAAGCTGCGCGGCAAACCGGATATGTCCAATTGATGCTTCAGCACCACCATTGTCGCCAGCGTCTTCAGCGTGGGCTCAAAGTCCAGCACATGCAGATCGCTGTAGTCAATCAGTGTTGTAATTGCCGCCGCTGCTGCAGCGGCTGATGTGGCTGCTGCTGCAGCTGCTGCAGCTCCTCCTCCTGCACCTCCACCACCTGCTCCTGCTCCTGCGGCTGCTGCTGCTGCTCCTCCTCCACCAGGTCCTGCTGCTGGCAACGGTTGCGTTGGCAACGCCGACTCATTGGCCCGCGACACGTTGAGAGATGTGAGCGCTGTGGCGCAACGTGGACTGGTGCCGCCAAAGAGGAACATTCGAGTGCCCTTCACAATGGCACATTGGCGGCGCCGCGCCGTTGGCGCCTGGCCATTGGCACGCACAAGATTCCAGAGTTTGGTGCGCGGATCGAATGTGTACAGATCATTAAAGTGCTGATCGAGCAGGCCATTATAGCCGCCAAACACAAAGATCAATTTGTTATGGACGAACATGCTGTGACTGCGTCGACCCACTGGCACCTTGCCAGCGGTGAATGGACGATGCCAGACCTTTGTCTTCATGTCCAGATAGACGATCTCATGGCAGTAGGTCTCCTCCTGGCTGTGGTAGGGACTATGCTTATCGCCACGCCCCCCAAAGATGTACATGCGTTCGCCCTCGTAGGCGACGGCCGCATGAAAGTCCCGATAAGTTGGCGGCACACCAAACGTTTGCACGTAGCGCCACTCCATTGTCTCCAGATTGAGGGCGTGCACATCGCTGCTGAACTCATTGATCTCATCGACAAATCCACCAAAGATATACATGCAATTGCCGATGACGCACGCCGAATGACCATCCCGGGCACCGGGCAGACAGCCGCCGACCGGCGGACGTGTCCAGTGTGCCGTCTTTGGATCGAAGCAGTAGAGCACGTTGCACAGATGCTCATCGTTGCGTCCGCCCCAAATGTAGATGCGATCCTTGTAGGCGACGACTGTGTGACCGTAGCGCTGAAATGGCACCTGCGGATACTTGAGCGGATCGCCAGCGTTGTCGCACTGCTGTGGCACCAGTGTCCAACGCATCGAGTGCACATTGAGCACATGCACATCGATCTGTTCGTTGAACCGATAATCGTCGCCGGTGCAATAGCCGCCAAAGCTATAGATGAACTCACCGACTCCGACAGCCGCATGATTCACACGCTGTGGTCCACCATCCAGATGTACTGTCCACAGCATCCTGTTCCTTCCTCCTTTTCCAGCTTTCTGGCTGCAAAGTGTACACAAATAAATCTAAATTTCGGATTCAACTCAAACAACAACATAATATTGCAATATTCTATCAACAGTTAACTTAAATAGTTTATATCTGCGATCGCTTCAAATTAATCAACGCTGTCATTTTACACAATTTACCTTAATGTGTTAACTGGCAAATAATTGTATAATTTCTTTTTTAATCGTTGCTTGCCAATATCACGAAATAAATACATATTTATTTATTGAAGCCTTCATTTATTTACTTTTTATTTTTATTAATATAATTAACATGTTTCTATTATATTTTTCAGCTGTGTTCTAAATGAAAACTATTTGAAAAGTTTTTGAATAATTTTGAATATTGAATTTGGAAAACCCAACGAATATTGAAAACATATAAATGCAATGTGCAAGTATGTGTGAGAGAGAGAGAGAAAGAGATAGATAGGAGAGAGGGATATATATACTAGCCAAAGATATCCGCTTCGTTGATGGTAACAGAAAACAGCCTTTTGCGATCCGTATCTGTCTCTCTCCCTCTCTTTCTCTCTCTGTCTCGTCCAAAAAGGTTGAAATATTGGGAAATATAATGGAATGTCATGTGCACAAAAATGCACAAAAAAGGCATATATTGTTAACAAAATGTCAAAACTTATTATTTGATTTATGAACAATATATTTTAAAATAAAAAAAGTGAAGCAAATGCATATTTATTAAATATATCTTTTTTCAGGATATTTAAAATAGATAATTAAGCAGCGTATTTTTATTTATTTTATCTAATTCCCCACCCACAACTAGTGTTGGTAATACTGGCAACAACATTGTTACATTCCACGTTTGATTCAGTCAAACACATTTTGTTTTATGTGCATTTTGCTTAAGCCCTTATTGCTCTGCTGTGCTCAGCGTATTAAACAGCTGTTTGTTTGGCAACACAAAGCGATATTCATGGAACGAGTTTTTCAATTTTAAAGGTCTCATTTTTGTGTTTAACACTGAGGTACGTATATAACTGTCAATATTGAATTGAGAAGCACTTGCAGCAGTAGCGGACATATGGTTGCAGACGAAGAAAAAGAAGAAGATGCAGCAGCGGATAAAGAGGACTGCGATTACTTTCCACAGAGAGGTGATGATATTTTACTGTCCTTTTTATCTTGCGTTTCACTTTTCTTCTCCTGAGTAATTTTTTGAGAGTGTTGTGCAATGGTGTTTTGGCCATATCGTACAAAAGATGTACATATGTGATATATACGTGTGCACATACAGATACATATACGTAAATATTTATTATCTGGTTAGGGGGGACCTTGGGGTTTTTGCCCACTTATTTACGCTTACCTCACACGAAGACAATTGCACTGAGACAGCGCCGCCTGCTGCCAACTGATTTGGGAGTTGCACACAAATCGAAATAGAGTCAAATTTTTGCTGCTGCCACAGTTCAGTTGACTTGCGCCAGTATCTCTTTCTCCTTGTTTTCTTGTTTGTTTTTGTCCGTACGGCGCGTGGTATTTGCAATGCGTATTCTGTATGTTTTTCTTTTTTGTGTAGTAGCAATTTCAGTCGGGTAATTTATAGCTACCTATCGATACTATCGAAACGTACGTGTCAATCGATATATTTATCGTGGGTGTCCGTGTGTGTGTGACCAAAGTAACAAATAAATACTGAGAATCTGCTGCACTTCCCCACAAAAACACAAACACATCAGCGACCCCAACAGCAAAAAAAAAAAACGCAAAATGAGCAAACGCAAACAAATATTGTATTCGGTTCAATAAATTGATAGAAACATTAATAATGCAAATGTGTTGCATTAGAAGCGTACAAACGGTGTGAAGAGCCACAATTGTCAGTGTCATTTACTTAGTAGTGGGTCGTTGTTGCTTCAATTTGCTTGTGTGTGTGTGTGTGTGTGTGTGCCAGTGTGTGTGTGTGTTTGTGTGGGTGTATTTGTATATCGCACAAAAAACAACACACACATAAGAAAACTGCAACAGCAACTGCAACAGAATCGTAAGTTGTCATTAGTTTTTGGCAAATGTTTGTTTCTTTCCTTGTGTTATTCATAAGAGCTAGAAAATGTGTGTAATATATGTATATGTATATAAATATGTATATATAGGTAATACATGTACATATCAGCAAAGTACATTTGTAAGTACATCGCTACTTACGTCCATAATACATGCATATGTATGCATATATTTCATTGACTTTAGCTTTGTCTTAGCCTCTCTTCCTTACACACATTCACACAGACACACACACACACAACAATAACAACGCAGTTAGCTGCGTATGCAAAAAAAAACAAAAAAAAACACCAAACCCACATAGATTTTTTTCACTTATTGTATTTTGTGTCCCCGTATGTACGTATATGTGTGTATATGCATTTGTATTTGTGTATAGATTGTGGATTGTATGTGTGTGTGTGTGTCGCTGCTGCTGCTGCTTAACAAATTGCGTCTTTTAGCAACTCCAAAGCGCGATAAACATTGGCAAGTGCGAGTGAGAGACGGCGTCATTAAAGTTCATTCATCTGATCTCTCTCTTTCGCGGTCTTTTTCTCTCTGTGCCCCCCGCTAGTGCTTCTGCTTCTCAGCTGTTCTCTGTTCAACTGCACAACACACATACATATATATCTATATCTTATGGCCCGTTAGAGAGGAGCAAGCAAGGATTTAATTTCGCTTTCTGGTTTTGTTGTTTGTTTGTTGTGCTTTTGGTATACACACACACACAACAACAGAGAGCAGCTGTATTGCGCATGTGTGTGTCGCGTGCGTTGGCAACGCCACCACACAACAGACACACAGCTGTTTCTGCGCTGTATTTTTGTTTACGCTTTCTCCCTATCTCTCTCTATCTGGCTCGCCCTCACCCACTGGCCCCGCTGCTTGACTGGCTAGCATTCGACAGTCGACTGCGACGCTGGCGTCGCAACGCAATAATTTTGTGTTGTTATTTTCTTTTGCCGTCTGATAAGATTATATTATTTTGGTTTCATCAGCTGTTGGTCGTTTTTTTCTGGTTTATTTTGAATCACTTCATTGCAGCAGCATTATTTATCTGCGACTTTACCAACACTGCTCATATTTAAACTGCTAATCATAATTCTATTTGTTGCCGATTCTGCTTTGGACCACACACACACGCACACAAGTAAACATATAAACAGTAATTTACAGAGCGTTGCCATTGACGGTAATGACCCCAACTAAAAGCAACAACAAGTGCTGGTGTGCGTGTGGCTGTGTGCGTGCCTGTGTGATGTGTGGGTTCTTTTCTTGTTGTTATTGTTGTCCCCATTGGATTTCCCTCTTTGTTTGCATGACAAAAAAAAAAATAAACTAGAAAAAAGACGTAAAAGTTCTATTGACTTTTTAAGGCGCAGCGGGTAGACGAATAACAACAACAGTAAGAAATTTGTGGCGAGGGGGCATAATTGCGTGTTTTTGTATATAACTGTAAATGCGATGCGTATGGTCAATTAAATAAGAACATGCTGATTCCGATTCCGTGGCTGATGGGGGGTGGGTTAGACATTGGAAGAAGCAGAGGCCCACTCACCTCGCCGTCAAGAAAACCAACACACAGCAGCCCAGGCAGCCATTATACAGCAGCACTGAGAACCGACAACGAGACGCGTTCTTACCGTTACACAGCACATTGCCTTTTGTCACACAGTGCAGAGGGAAAGTATTTGTATGTATGCATTTTTTAATGCAAACTGTCTCTTGCGCTTACAAATTTCTACCAATTAGATAATTCCCCGATATAATAAATTGGGTAAAACTATAGATAAATGTTGCTAGAGTTACGAGCTCACAATATGTGTTGATCAGAGCTGTGATCTCGTGAAAATCTAACAAAAGACAATTTATTTCTTGATTTGTAAATCAAATGTTGGTCAGCAAAAAAAATAAAACAAAATAAAAAAAAGATCGGCTGTTCTGACTGATTTTTTTTTGCTCACACTGTATGCGTACTGCTCTCTCTCACTGTCACCGCCACCTCACTCGCGGCTGTTCTTGTTCTTATTCCTGTTCGCTTTCTTGTTGTTGTTGCTGCTGTGCTATACATATGCCCACACTTAGCAGTAAGAACAACAGCCAGCAACGGACAACAAGACAAGAAGAAAAACAGCAATAACAAGAATATTGGGTTAACATTTCTAACGGTAATTGGGTGCGCAATGCATATTGAATTTTTGCATTTTACCTTGAATTGCATTTGCACACGCACACACACATACATAAACAGCATTAGAGGCATACGCATTGTTATTGTGATTGTAAATTATCTAGTAAATTGCCTGAAGTACATAAAGTACACGTGTGTGTGTGTCTGTGTGTTTAGTACTTGACAGCATTCTCAGTGCTGCTTGATTTTGCTTTCTTGATTGCATGTAATATGCGTATGCATTTAACAGTGTGTGTGTGTTTGCGTGCTTGTTGGTGTTGTTTTATTTTATACAATTTTTGCAATTGGTGGCGCTGCTTGTTGCAGCGCAGTCGCCACTGCCACCTGTATGCCACACACTGCTGTTGCTGCCTTTTCGTTACTTCTTTGTCCGCTGCTAAAAAAAAACGTCAGCGAGAGCCGAACTGCGGCGCCGCCGTCGCTGCCTCTGCCGTCAGTTGCCAACGGCGCAGCAGCAGCAGCAGTGACGACGACGCTGCCCGTCAGTCGCTCGTTACATTTCGCATAGCGCGCTTTGGTTTTTGATTGCAAAATAAAAGTGAAGTGGCAAAGCAAAAAGCCAGCCAATATACTATAATAACAACAACAATAACAGCAGCAGCAGCAGCGCTAAACTTAATAGAAATCAAAACCGTAAACGCTTTTGGGTGCCAAAGAACTTTCAGCTTCCTTTTCTTATTCACAGTTGGTTCACTGAACTCGCGAATTTATTTTGTTTTGTTGTTTTCTCTCTTTTTGCTGCTCTTCTTCGTTTTTGGTGATTTCTGTTTGTGTGTGTGTTGTGTGTGTGCGTGTTTAATTATTATTATTAATATTATTATATGTGTTGCTTATTTAATTAACTAATTATCCAAGTGATTATTTTGTTGTTTGATTTGCATTGGCGCCAAAAAAGTTGTCAACATGTTTTGTTAATTTCGCAAGCTAATTAATATTGAGACGCAACGTTTAAGCAAGCCGCCCCGCCCCGCCCCGTGGCTCGCCACTCTCCACTGATTCAACTCTTTGTTGTCTGGTCCCTCAAATGCAGCAGCAGCCAACCCTGGCCAAGTGCATTTCCCTGTTGCTTCTTTGTTCACGCTGCCACTCGCCCCATCCCCATTGGCGTTCCCTTACCCGGACGCTCCTGTTTCTTTGTTTCAGTCGTCAGCAGCCAATTTGCATTGGAGATTGAACAGACGACGACGACGACGCTAATGTTGTTTGTCTGTTTGTCGATTTCTGGGCAATCCCACAAGGGCGCTAATTATTAACAACGTAATGTACATCAAATATGTATGTATGTATGATGTATGATGTTTGGGTTAACGGCAATTTTTTCTTAAACGAAGATTCGTTTGAGATTTCGATCTCGATTTTGCTTTGAAAATCCAATTTCTGTCTTTAAATCCACATGTAACATTTTCATTTGGATTTTGAAACAATTAGATTTGTTGTGAGGAGCTCGCAATATATTTGTCCAATGCATTTTCAGCTAATACAAAATAACATCTTCCAGAGTAGTTGTAAAGTGTGAACTTTATTTGACCCTGTTATTTATGTGCTAATTCGCTTTAACAAAGTTAATTAGTTGTCATCACAAATCACTTAAGAGACGAGTTACATTTTGTTGTTGTTTTTTTTTCTTTTCGACTGGATAAATGCAAAATTTTGAATCTTAGGATGATTGTAATTAAAAAATGATTAATTTACTCAGTTTACAAATGATATATACGAATTGCAAGGACTTTCAAGACTTTTAAATTGATTTATTTACAAACAGTTTGAGTTGTCATTAAAGAAATTCATTTATGGATAACAAAGCGAGTATTATTTACGTGAATAGCAATTTGAGTGTATGAGTGTGTGAATGCAACTCCATTCACTGTAGTTAAATCATTACTATAAAACGATCCGTTTCAATGAATCAATTACTCGTTGAATGGGCGAATTGAAGTTAATATTCATCCTCTCAATTTTCTCACTTATGCTACAATATGTCACACAAACATATGTCGTATATATACATATATATGTATACATCGATATGTAACTGTATGAATACCCAAAACCTATCCTCAATTATCTACTAACGATAGCACAGAAATGGCCAATGAATCAGCTTTTGGAAGCCAGCTGTTAATTGGAAAAGTTACGTTTGCTTCTTTCAGTGTTGTTGCCGATTAATTGAATTTCTTTTTAAATACGAAACTTTCGTTCTCTATCTATTTGAGAATGTTAGATAACGATTTGAATTATTTCTGAGCTTTTCAATCGCATTAATAATTTCCAATATTCAATTTGTACAAATAATTGAAAGGGAGTTAAAAATAAATTGTTGACAAATGTTTTGTTTTGTATTTCATTGTCACAAAAGCAACTAAAATTGTCAACACTGTTTTGGAGTGTTTGTTCTTCTGTCTCGCTCGCACGCGCAGCGATAATGCCATAAATCATTTAGTTGCCAAGAATGATAATGCTGCCAATGCTGCACATCATCATCACTATCATCATCATTATTATTATTTTTGTTATTATTATTGATTGGTAGCGAGTGAGAGTGAGAGTAATGTCGGGTTAATACTCACCCAACATATTCATCCAGCTCACGTTTTACCCTTTTCCTTGTTTGCCTTGCCTATTGCGGACCATGGCAATGTGGTTCTCGTTGTTGGTTGACTGAAATATGTATGGCGTTGCCAAATGGAAATCAATAATGCAAATGTAATTGTGCTCTCTTTCTCTTTCTCTCTCTCTCTCCCTCTTTCGCTCTCGCTTCGCCTTTGTTTTGGCTTTTGCATAACAGTTGCTGCTATTTGTTGTTGTTGTTGTTGCTGTCGCATTTTATATTGGCTACAACAAAAGAAAGAGAAAACAAGAACAAAAATATAACTACACACTGCACATGCATTAATAATCATTTGCCTTTGTCTTTTATCTTTGTGCGGGAAATCTGATATACTCCTCCTCGTGTATATATTCAAAAGGGAGCAGAGAGCAGACAGACAGACAGAAAGACAGAAAAGCCAAGAACGGCAACGCAGCAATTAGATTGAGGTCGATACCGTTCTGGCCCACGACGACACTTGGCAGACGTCGCTGGACATAATCGTTCAATGACAGCAGCCACAATCGCTGCCTCTGCCGCCGCGGCGTCGTCGTCGTCGTCGTTGTTGTCGTCATCGTCGCCGTCCGCCGCAAGGAACGTAACGTGCAGTTAACGCCCAGCAGCAAAAACAGCGCCGTAGTCGAAACCGGAGTCAGAGTCACAGTCGAAATCGAAGTCAAAGTCGAAGTTGGGTTGTCCTCTTTGCACCCGGTGAGTACAAGGACAAATACTGTTTTTGACCCGAGTCTGTTGACCTTTTAATAGTTGGCGACGACAACAACAGCTTAACGCCAAGGATCAGAAAGCACCTAGAACACACCGCATATTACATTTACTCTTTACAGTTGTGTCTTTCACGTAGATTACATACCCGGATTGCTGGCCGGAGTTCAATTTCATTATACATTTTTTATAAAATCCCAATCGATTGTTCCTTTTGGTAGATAGATAGTTATGATATAGTAACTAATGACCTTCGTCCGCAGGTCTTGGTGAATCGAAATATGGCTGATGCCATAAGTCATAATTTGACCGCTTCTTCCTATGTATATTTACTATATGTGATTTACTGCTCCGATCATTGATTCATCATTCAATGCATGACTTTTAGGTTAGGTTTTATTTTCAAGAACTGCAAACTTTCAAAATAATTTCGACTTATTTAAGAGACGACCAAAAAAAAAGTTTTACTTCAAAAATTGTTGAAAAAAATGACAGGATTTATATATTTCAATATTTGTATATTTAATATGCTTTAGTCACTCAACTAAATACATATTTATATATATTTGCAGCGGGTCAATTCACAGCCAGTAAGAAGTGTACTTCTCTGTGAGTGAGAGAGAAAGAGAGAGAGATACGGACCGAGAGAGAGAGAGAGAGACGTTGAGTTTCAAACAACCAGCTAAAAAAGCCAAGCCAAACCACACGCCCAACGTAAACCGCAATACGTCAGCAACTGGAATATTAACTGCAACATTAACAGTTGCAGTGTAACAGTAACATTAACATTAACATTAACAGTTCGAGTTGTGCATAGCAACAACAACAACTAGCAAGCAAGAACAATGGTCAAAACCTTTCAAGCCTATTTACCGTCCACAAATCGGACCTACTCATGTGTTCATTGCCGGGCGCATCTCGCCTCACACGACGAGCTCATCTCGAAGTCGTTCCAGGGCAGCCAGGGGCCGGCCTATCTATTCAATTCGGTGGTGAATGTCGCCTGCGGCCAAACGGAGGAGCGTGTCCTGCTCACCGGCTTGCATGCGGTCGCCGATATATATTGCGAGTGCTGCAAGACGCCGCTTGGCTGGAAATATGAGCATGCGTACGAGTCCAGTCAGAAGTACAAGGAGGGCAAGTTTATTATTGAGTTGGCGCACATGATCAAGGAGAATGGATGGGACTGAACGATGGTGGCGTGTGGCACGTGAGCAGAAGTGGCATGTGGTGGCGCGGCAGGCTGGCAAGGATAACAGTTAACAGCGGAAGCAGCAGCAGCAGCAGCAGTAGCAGCAGCAGCAACAACATTGACAGTTGATTGGCGTGGAGTGCAGCAAAGTGCAAGAAATGGCTTTTGGAGCAAGCGAGTGCAAGCGAGAAGGCAACACACAGCAGACAGCAGGCGAGCGCCAGCGATCGAGCAAGCGAGCGAGCGAGCAAGAAAGAGACAGAGAGAGAGAGAGAGAGAGTCGAGTCGAATCAGAATCAGAATCGAAGTCGGAGTCAAGTTGAGAGTTCGAGAGTTTTAGGGTACCACAACATATATATGCTATTATATAGTACATAACTCGTCGTATCTTATAGAACACAACAAACACACACACACAGACACACACATGGAGACAGCAAGCACATCATTACATCTACATCTACATCTACACAGACCCACACACACATACACACATACAGCTCCTGATGGGCTTGGAGAGATCTCTGCGCTGGCAGCAGCAGCAATTTGAACTGATGCCATCTATATATATCCTGGCCTAGGCGCATAGACTTTTATTGTTGTAGATTTCGTTTCCTTTTTTTTTCTATTTTTTGTTTGGCTTTTAAAAATGTCTATTAAATTATTTAAATTAGCTGCTTGAAAGTGCTTGGCATATATTTGAAATACTTATTTGTATATATATATATATATTATATATATATATATACTACTTACTTACTTACATATTGTACGCGTGCATGTTTAAATGCATTACTCTCATTGTTGTCTCAATTCGACTGTTTTGCAGTTTTGAGTTTTTTGTGCAACATTTTTCTTTTTTGTTGCCAACCAACACAAAAAAAAAACGTGCACTGCCAATAAACGAGAAAAATGTTTTCAAAAAGAAAATGCGACAAACAACAGCATGCAAATTAAAATGAACACTTTCATATACATACAAAAACACACACACACACACACACATGTACACACACACAAACACAAATTTTCAATGTACTAGTTATTTAATAAAATATTTAAAAAATAATTATTTAATGCAATTTAGCTTGATAAACTGCATAAGCTATGTATTTGAAAAAAAAAACACAAAGCAAAAACAAAAAGCGCAAGGAAATGCAAAAAAAAAAAACAAAACAAGAAAAGAATTCAAATATACAATAGCAACTTAATAACCATTGCAGCAAGCATTAAAAAAAATTAAACAGAAACAGCAAATTGTGAATGCCAATAAATTAAAAAAAATAATTAAATAAATAATAAGAAGCAACATTAAAATAAAATGCAAGCAACGTGAAGAGTAGAAAGAACAAACGCTAGGTGGCGCCACATCAACTTATAACGGTTTAAATCTAAGTTTTGTATTAATTAGTTTAAAACTATATATGTTCTCCTGTAATATTAGGGTGCCGCGAGCAGAGCAGATTATAGATGGGGTGGTAGGGGCATGAACAAATTCATGAAAAATGCAAAGCAAATTTATATTAATATTTGTGAACGAAAGAAATAATATAAAATACACTCGCAATTTGCGTATAAATGTTGTCGCTAAAAAATAATCGTATATTGAATATATAATTGAAACAAACATGAGAGCAAACAAACACAAAAACAATCTTAAATCAAAGAAATGCTCGAGGAGCAGAGGAAATTTTTTAAAATAACGAGTACATAAACGAAAATATGCAAAATAACTGCCAAGAACTATTCGAGTTAATGATGTTCTCTAAGTAGTCATAACTATATGTATATATATATATATATATATATACATATGTATGTATATATATATGTATATATAAATATGCTATATATATATATAAAAGTATATTTTGTGGTAGCATTAAAAACAAACGAATAACGTTATCGCATTGCATTGAAGCGATGATAAACAAAATCAAACAATAAATGAAAATCTCTTCAACAAATTTGCCTCAAAAAAACAAAATCAACAATTAGTTTTTATTTAAATTACTGTGCTGGTTGCATTACTTAATGTTTATCGTCAACAAAATAAAATGAAAAACAAAATAAATAAAAAATTAACAACAAAAACTAAATTTCATTTCAACAAAATAAACACTCATCGATATTAATTAAAAATAGAAAACTATATTCTATATAAGAAACAATTAGTTTGATTTCAGTTAACATAGAAACTTCCCAGAAAATCACAAATGATAACAATTTACAATAAGGTGTTTATTATTATTAATTGAAAACAAAAACAAATTAGCTACATTTTTGAATGCGTTTGCGAATATGAACAATAATTATGTATTTAAAAAAGTATAACCTGAACCAAAGCTTTTAATGGAGATGTGCTACATTATTAAACATTCATATTTATTCCCTTCCAATGCTAAAAGCTAAGCTGATCAGAGAACCCAAATTGAATTCGTTATTAATTAAAGCTACGAGCTAAATGCGATTTTGTAATATTTTCAAACAGCGATTTTGACAACTCTTTCTGCAAATAGTCACATGTTAGTCACTAGATGGAATCAATCAACCCAAAAAACAAAAACACCTTCAGCCACAAGTTCAAGTTCAAAGAACATAATAATGCATACATTATTCTATTGTACTTATAAGAATTATTCAATATTACATCTACGAAGTTCAAAAGATTAATTGAACTTGCAACTTAACAGAAACTCACACGATGTGTTTATTTATTTACATGCTAAACGTGATATGGCAACTTGCAAAATATATTGATGTAAAACATACATAAGAGATTATACATACACAACAAGAACAACAACAACAAACAATAATTCATTGTAGCTGATTTTAGTTGATATGATGGATATTTATGTATAACATACATAAATTGAGCCACCTCAATGTGTATATCTTGATGTGTGATGATCTCATCAAGATAGATCCGTTTTGATATATACATTGAACGCAAGGAAACTGAACAATGTGAACAAATATGATCTGCATATATTTATATACAGATGACGTATATTTGGCATATAATTGGTTCAGTTTTCTCTAAATAGTATTTGCATGGGGTGCATGAGTTTCAAGCCAAAATTTCCGACTGTCCGTCTGTCTGTCTTGGCAAACTAGTCACTCAGGACTCAATGTACATATATTCTGAATGATTAATGAAGTACATTTAAATTTAATATTTAATGCTCGCAATGAAATTGCCATGAAATTTAATCTAAGACAAATGTCCGAGTAAATTGGTGTCAAATGAGCGCAGAGCTCAACATGCTGGTGTAAGTGTTGTAGGTGTATAAATATCTATATATATATCTATATCTATACATATATCTATATCTGGATAATGTTACTGTGCAAGAGCATTCCATTCAATTCAATTCGTTGTATTAGCAGGTGGATGGCTTACTTCCACTTGTTCTGTGAGTAATCCCATTTGGAGGAGAGTCCAGTAATTGGCTCGATTTGCAGGTGTATAATGCGACGTAGTTGCGCCTGGCGGCGCTCCTCTTGGAACGTCTCCGGATATTCATCATATCCGGCCGAATTGATTATCAAAGCGATGAGAATTGCAATCGCCGTCGACCACAGACCGATGCCAACGGCCAGCTTCCACTCGGGCGTGAAATGCTGAAACTCGGCATATGTCTGACAGAAACTGTGACGATATAGCAACTTCTTATCTGGCAGCGTTAGCTTCTTCCAATCGCCCAGCTCTTTTTCGCGCAGTGCACAGATCGCAGAGTCCACCACGCGATAGCGAATTGCCGGAAATGGAAAGTCGGCACAATCAATATAACAGGGCGTGCCATTGATGCCATAACCAACCAACTCACGTCCGCCGCCCATGGCTCGAGTGGCGTCGTGATGGGTAAAGCGGCGCGATATAGTCGAGACCCGATCAGTCCCTCTTCCCGCACCCGGCAGACGCACGCCGGCGAAACGTAACAAGTTCATCCTGCCGTAGAAGTGGGTGGCTTTGTCTGTTGGCTGTGATTGTTGTGTTTTTGAAAATGGGAATGGGAAAATGTTGGGCTGTTGGTTTACCTGAATCTAGGTCGTCGTCCTCGTCGTCGACGTCGTCCCACAATTTGTTAGCAATTTGCTGAATCTTTTTTTTTTTCGTATTTTGGTTTCTTTTTGTTTGTTTCGAATTTATGCCTGTGTTTTAGATGCAGGCATATAATTCTTACTGACTGTCGTTTTTTATATTTTATTCGGACAGCTAGCCAGGGTTGTCGGCTCTCGCACACAGCATGCGTTTGTGTATTGAATCAAGGTTGGCGATGAAGGGCAGAGGCAAAGGCCCGTCAACAAAGTCGGCAAGTGTCGACGAACAAAATAAAAAATGCCAGAAACTAAACCAATAAGAATGAAAACCGTATTTGTACACAAGCCAAACATTTTTGAAAGAGCGGCAAGAAAGCCAAAAGACCCAATGATCAACTGAATTAAAGTCAAAACTAAAAGAAGTTTAGAAAATGCGTACTATTTTTTTAATAAACATTTTTCCATGAATGTAGATTTCAAATATATATCCATATATAAATCTACCATTGGTACCAAAAGTGGAAATTGTAAAAATATTCGTTTTTTTGTGCTTAAATTGAGTAAAACATATAGTTTTATATATGTACATGTAGGACTGATTATGTCCTGTTTATTATTAATATAATAGTTATAAATATATTACAGTGAAGTATGAGTATTTAATTTACAGCGTTATGTTCGACTTTATAAAACAACGACTTATTTACAACTTTACAACATTTGCGACCATCTCGGGACTTTGACGACTTCTTATTGACGATCTTAACGCTGCGCCTCACGAACTCGTCTCGCGCTCTGCGCGCGTTCTTCTACGACTCTTCTTATACGACTCAGGTTTATGCTGCTGTTGGACCTGTTAACCAGCGCTGCCACCCAACAGCACTGTAATCCCACAGTAACAACTTGTTACATACATAATAATGGAATGCAACACAGAATTCTTTTCAAACGATTCTACATATCACAAAATCAATCACATATTTTTCTCTGTGGATTATATTTTGCATACACTAAGTTAAATCCTACAACTCTATTGTAATTATATATGTATGTCTAATTTGTAGAATTGTCATTTAATTTTCTCATTTTGATTTGACAGCCTAGTTTTTATTTACTTGTCATTAAATGTCACAGAAATTTCAGATTAGAAAAAAATCCAAAACTTAAATCGAACCTAATCAACCCGAATATGTTTGTAATGTTAATTATTTACAAGCAAAGGAAACAGTATATAAAATTTGACAAACTTGAGAGCATTAATCTTATTAAATAAGATAATAATTAACAAAAGAAAATAACTGAATTAAAAATACTGTACACATTAATAAATTAAATAAAATGTAGTGTAATTAAATAAAATTTTAAATTTTAAGGAAACTTTAGATATCAATCTATATGCAAAATATAATAACAATAAATTATATTTACAATATAAACTGAAAGTGAAAGTAATAAAACAATGAAATCAAATGTATAAGCAAACCAATCGCCAATGTAGTATTATGTGGAAAGTATCTTAACTAAAGAAATGTTTTATGTCTTTGTGACTAGTTGTATGTACGACCTTGATAAGCAATTGTGGATTAATATATCAAATACAGGATGTTGGAGTTTGAATTGAATTTGAATTTCAAGTGACAAAAAGATGAACTAAAAATATGGTCAACAAATATTTTATTATCGTAACCTCTGCATTTCTGCATCAATTGTAACTTTTATGTACATATATATATAACAAAATTAATATCAGGTTTAACCCGAGTATTTCTGCAGTTATGAAGGCACACATATGGTATGATGCAGTCAGATTTGACTGGTCAATGGTTAGTTGATTTGTGATGATGCGCTGCTGGTGGGGGCAGCCTATATGGACGTATGAAATTCATTTTCGTTTTCAGAGTGTCGGGCATCAGGGTACCGGGCAGCAGGCAACGCAGAAACCAGTATGTTAAATAGCCGGTTATGCCCCAGATACGGAGCTGATCTACCACAAAGGTAGGTCCGCTGTAGCCACTGCGGAATTGGGTGTGGCGGGCAACTGTTGGCCTTATTAGGGTGTTGAGCGGTATACTGAAGGCCTCCTCCACCTCATCCAAGTTCAGTTTTAGTTGGGTGACATGAAAATCGGGCACTAAGCCCACAACAGGCACAATGCTGGCGGTGCGTGGCAAATGAAGCGCACTGGCCTCGCCCCAAATTTGAATGCGTTCTCGTGGCAGACCAATTTCTTCCTCCGTTTCCCGCAGTGCGCATTCCTCAAAGCTGGCGTCACTTTCATCTCGCTTACCGCCCGGAAATGATATTTGCAAACTGTGGCTACGCAAGTGGCGGGATCGTCGTGTGTACAGCAACGAAATTTCATTGCTGTTGAACTTGATAATTCAAATTATTTGCGGCTTTTAAAGGGCTCTCGTTCTACTTACCTATGTTGCTCCAGGCATAGCGCTATCAGCACGGCGGCTGAGTTCTTTTCGTTCCTGTTAGGAGTCAGGGATTTGGGACGCGGAAAGGCGGGCACATTTCGTAGTTGCTCCATGCAGCGCTGACGTTGCTCTTCTGTCAGCAGCAAAGAGAAATCATCCTCTGTCAAAACAGTGGAATCTGTTACAGCGGCACTGCTGTGTCTGTCTCTGCTTTGTCGGCACATCAGCTGCTGCATACGGCAAATTGGTGACCAAAGTATACGCTCTCTTCTCAAACATATTTTGGTGAAAGTCATATTTGAAGTTATTAATAACTCGAGCAAACAGTTCGAATATGTGTTGAACCTTGAACTGTTATTTTCCGAAGATCAGCTGTTTTTACTATCGCGTGGGAAGCTAGCAGTTATATAAATGTATCGATATTTGTATCGATGTTCGTGCGATGTATTCAACAGAGTTGCCAATTATCGAGAAATATAAAAAGTATAGAAAAATAAATTTAAAAATTATTGCAATGAATTATTAAAATTCAATTCGTCAATATGTGTGTCATTTTAGCCATATAATATTTGTCTGCCTATAAGGCTCTATTGGAATCGGTGAAACCGATTAACAGTATTCATTTTAGCACATATGCATTGCCAATACAAAACCATATTTTTTGAAAATAATTTTATGAAATTTTTGAAAATAGGATAGATATCCGGATATGGTCTATTTGTTGATTTGTATTCCCAAACTAAAAAGGGACAGACTTGTCCGATAAAAGGACAAGACGTCAACTGTTGTATACGCAGTTATATACAATGGGTAAATCAACTTTTTAGAGCGTTTTCTCGTGAAGAGGACACATTCGGACCCATAAAGTCTATATATATTCTTGATCAACATCACTAGCCGAGTCGATCTGTCTGCTGTCGGTTTCGTTATTCCTCAGTTTTTGCTGCAGGCTGTAAAGTTTTCCTAATCAGTCTCATCATCAATCTCCTAAAATTTTAAAACAAAATTATCAACATTCGCATAAGCGAAATTTTTGTTAAGGCTTGGTGAATGAATACTCGTCAAAGAGTTTAAATTGGAGGTCACACCCTCTGGAGGACTGGGAATCCGACAACACATTCATAAATCCCGAAAAGTAAATCGATTTATTTATGAAGGTTGGCTTTTCTTAAAGATCGACCAATATATTTGTGGATCACGCCAACCCACGTAGCCTCCAGAAACTTATATCGGGCACAGTTTTATAGAATATAGAAAATAGATTACCACTAATGGTAATCGTAGTTTTTTCTTAGCCAGTTTCCAAATTTCTTATGGTTGAACCACGCACCCCCCACCCACACAAAGAACTCGTCCCAAATGTGTTTCAAATTAATACATATTTATTGATGAATACTTTTACTTTTGCATAATTTACTTTTTGTCTATGCTATTTGCCATTCTACATAAGAAGCTTTTACATGCAATCAATTGAATTAGCTTTTCTTGCAATGCTCGTCGTGTATTCGTCATTTATTTATTTTATATTATTTTTTTATGTTTTTTTTAATACACACAACAATTAAAATGAAATGTTCGTGACATTATTTTGCCAATCTTTACTTAAATATTCGTTAAATGATGCAGCTAATTGGTTTGGTATGTATGGTGTACAACTCACACACACATGCAGAGAGACGGTGTATATATGTCAGTATGTGTGTGTGTGTGTGTGTGCATGAGAAATGTGTGCAAATGTAAGCACCCTGTGGCCAGCAAAGATAATAAGTGGGTTAGGCGCAATCATCGTATTTCATTATGTACACAATTCCATCTATAAATCAATTTGGCTAAATTATAGCATATGATTTGGATTTCAGCATTAGTTTAAGAGAGTGCTGATTTACAAATCGGATCAGTCAGATCGCTTAAAATAGTGTGCTACGTAAATTGGAGCGAAATGGAATTGAGCACATGATGTGCATATGCAAGATACAGATACAGATACAGATACAGTCCATATGGACAGTGATGTGATCATCAATACATCGATTTTTGTTCGCATTGTGTATTTTTGTATTGCATTCGAGTCTGCAGCGAGTTTAAGTGCGAGCTTGCAAAGAATCGACATTATTGTTCTTTAGCTACTTCTTATTTGAATAAGCTTACACTAACAAAATATTTCTTCATATATATATCATCTCTCTTATCGCAGCCAATTGCTGCATTGAACGATACACACGCATCATTGCCAGCTTGTTTAATATAGAACATGTGCACTTGTTATATACATACATATGTATATTAAGTTTGCATAATAACATTTTGCTGGGTTCCCCTATTGAAGGGGAACCCCCACTTAAAACTAGAACCGATATAATGCATTAAACATTATTGAATTGTATTTTTTTTTGGTTTTCGGTTTCCTTTTTTTTTTTTTTTTGTTCTTGGGCTAAACGTCATATTTTCGATTTTGCACGATTGCAAAATTGTTGTGGGTAGACTGAAAAAAAAGTGTATTTTTTTCTCATTCATTTCGCGAAAGCTTGGCCAAGTTGCTTGTTCACGACATACTAGAATTGAGCTAATAATTTAGTTTGACATTGGTTTACTTTGTATATACTTATGACATGTTTCAACTTAACTTAACTTCAACGAAAATCTTAAGATCTCAATTCAAAAAATAATCGTTTTTTTTTTGTGTTCAATAAATTTCAACTATTAATAACCAATGCAGAAAATTTAATCTAAGTTAATTTGGTTTAATTCTTATTTTGTTTTCAGCAAATGTTGCTCATATGTCTTGCGTTTTTATTTTTGAGTTTTTTTTTTCTGCAAAAATTGAGAAATTGTGATTGGTGTGTAAATATTTGAACTATATAGTATATAATAAATCTCATCGTTTGTTTGTTTTTTTTTTTGTACTTTGTTAGAAATTCACGCAGATATGCTGAAATTGTCCAACCGAGTTCTTGCTGCCTCACAATACAAAACCATTCCATTTAACGAAGTACCAATCATCCCAATACCATGTCCATGTCCTAGCCCCTAACCTTAGCCATACTACTTAATTCCAGCCATATTCTTCTATCCAGTCCCACAAACTATGCATCTGTGCCATGCAACAAGCTTAGCCAAGTCACTCATACATATTCTCATACCTAATTGTCGTTTACCTGGCCTGCCTGCCTGCCTGCCACTTTACTAAACTTTGAAAATTTGTTACTGATTATTTGTATTATGCTTATCCACCTAAAACTTAGTTGTACATATTAAATTAATTTATGTCGTCAAATGAAAGAACATAAATAATGCCTTAGCATTTGTATAAATTGCACATGATTTTGAGTTACTAAGTTCATAAATATATATTTTGGACAATACAATATACATTTATCATATATAGACATGCCTAGTTATATTTTGCTAGTAAAACTGTTTGATTGATTCCAGTTTTTCTTAGTGTGAGTGTGTGTGTGTGTGTGTGTGTATTCTGCAATTCATATTTATATATACATATATATATTATATATATGGTTCCCCATATATACACAATATTACTTTTGCAATTGGCACATAATTACTAACAAAGTCGAATTAATAATATGAAAATTGTTTGGTATTTTTGTTGTTTTTGTTGTTGTTTTCGTATTGTTTTCGCACATGATGCAAACAGCGAGCGAATTTGCGACAGCAAGTTAACATACTGTTAACATACAGTTAACATAGCCGATCGCTAAATTATGTTTAGCGGAAATTCAAATGAAAAATGAAAAAAAAAAATACTGAAATGAAATGAAAAATAAAAGTCGGCTTGTTGAACTAAACCATTAACTAAGTATTTATTGAAATAAAATAATGATAATTGCAATTATGTTCATTTCATAAAGTTGATTAAGACAAAAATATAACTCCACAGATAATAAACTTTTGCTACAAACTAATTGCATTACGATTTCTTATACAAACTACATTTGTTGTAAGTAGTAATTCTTCATGTTTTGTGTAATTGTGTGATCGAAACGAAAAATAAAATATGATTCAAGTTATAATTTAGCTGTTGCACTCGGCATTTTAATTTTAACAAACGCAAATTCGACAAAACAGAAATAGTGTTTTGAAATCTTAAAAATTATTTAATAGCGTAATTCATTTATTCTTGAAATCATCGTATTTCTTTTTCAGCCTAATTTCAGCTTGATAAAAAAAAAAAAAAATGAAAAGATTAATATATATATATATTTATAATAATAATTGTAATAATATTAATAAAGAAACACAATGTTGGTGATTATTTGCATACTTGTAATTATAATAATATGTAATAATAATAGTAATAATAATGATAATTATAATAATAATGATGACAGAACGTTGCGCAATCCAAGCACAAACAAAATGACGATTTTCTATTAAGGCAAATTAGGTTTCCAGCGCCCAACTAAAGGCGCTGCTAAAAGGCAACGCGAGCATTGCCCCAAAAAGTTAACATAACATAAAGCTGCTTAAGTCGCATATGCAACGCGATTCACTTGTGTGTGTGTGTAGGTGTGTGTGTGTGTATATATGTAAAATTGAATTGTACGTTTTTATAATTAGTAATATTATTTTTTTTCCTTTTCTTTTTTGTTGTAGTTCATAGCGCTAGGCATTGTTTGTTGGCTTACATCAAAGTTACCATTTGAAGATTTCTTTTGCTTTACCATTTTACATTTTAAGCTTAATTTAAACATTTTAACTAAATGAATTATACATAAATGATTTTGGGGACGTGGGATGGGGGATTGGGGGATTGGTGGTATAGCTGATAATGACAATTAATAAAGACGATGATCATGTTGATGTTAAGTATCTTAAAATTAATTTAACAGCTCAACGACTTTTTCTCTGTTGTTGTTTCAAACACTTTCGAGTTAGAGGAGTGAGGGGGCGGGGTGGTGTGGGGTGGGGATTATTCGTGACGCTGCCACATTGTAAACAAATTTAAACAAATTAGAAAAAAAAAACGGAATTTTGCATCTATATGTGTACAGTGTCTCACAGCTCAAAAGACCCAATGTCTAGCAAAAAATTTAACTGCTTGCCATAAACTAATTATCCAACATCAGGAAAATAAGGGAAAATCCAAAGCTATCGGCTCCAAAACTGACTCAACAGGTGCAGGATGAAATGGGGAAAAAGTGCAGTGTGGAAACTGTGCGCCGGGTTCTGCGCAACCATGACTTTAATGCCCGAGTACCACGGAAAAGCCCTTTATAAGCGCAAAACATAAAGGGACTAGGATGACATTCGTCAAAATCCACTTGGACAAGGATTTGGGGTTCTGGAACACACTCATATTTGAAGATGAGCCCAAATTCAACATTTTTGGCTTAGACGGACGGAATTATGTGTGGCGACTGCCCAATACTGAGCTGAGTCCCAAGATCCGATCTCAAGAATGCTCTGCTGGATGAGTGGAGCAAAATCAGTCCAGAAACGACCCGGAAGCTGGTATCTTCCATGAATAATAGGTTAGGGGAAGTTATTAGGGCTAAAGGATATCATAATAAGTATTAACATCCTTATTTAAGTTTTTATACGCCTAATATGTTACTTTTCTAAGACTGTCGAAATAAGATTTGACCTGTATTTTGGATAAGATTTCAGTTTTGGACTAATTTTAGTTAATTAATTAATATTTTAATAAAAACTAAAGTTAATTTTTCAAACGTCATATAACATGAAACAAATTGGCATTTAAACATTTTGCGATCGTTTCTTTGTTTAAACCTTATAGCACTTTAAAATTTTTGCTAGACACTGGGTCTTTCGAGCTGGGAGACACTGTATATGTATATGCGTATTTGTTTTGGTTGCTGTTCTTTTACTTGTTTCTTGCAACTGTTAACTAATAAATGCAACAAAGGGTAAACAGTTATAGTTGCACCTAAGCGGCCGTATCCACCTCCTCGACTATGTGGTTAGGTGAGACCTCATTCGGCGGTGCTGTGGCTGCAGCTGCAGCAGCAGCAGCTGCTGTTGTTGTTGTGGTTGTGGTTGTGCTGCTGCTGTTGTTGCTGCTGCTGCTGCTGTTTGGCGTTGTGTTGGCGGCCTGAAGGGGTGCTGAAGGGGTGGCCACCATTGCGCTGCCTACGGGGCTGCTGTACTGTGATGACTGTGGCACCACCGCCTCAACGGTGGAGCTCGATGTCGAGGAGGTCGAGGTGGAGTTGGAGGTGGAGGTGCTGGAGGTCGACGTTGCCAGTGTTGCAGAGTTCACTGTACCGTTGTACGGCGAACTCTTCAGTTTGCGTGCCTCACGCTTCTGCTTGCGCTGCTGCATGACCAGTCGCAGCTGATCCAGTTTGGATTTTGTCTTCAGATTGGTCTGCTCCACAACGCACTTTTGGCACATGTGTTCCCGCTTCGGCTGACCACCATCCTCGGCGCTGCTTGCACGGTAGCGGCACATGCAGCCGCCGCTGCCACTGCCGCCACTGATGACATCCGAGTTGCCACCACCAAGCGTATTGGCAGCCGTAGTGCTGGACGCATCGGTGCAGCAGCCAACCAGTGTGGATGGCTTGCCATTGCCAGCGGTTGCGCCTCCCTTGGCCAGGTAATGACCTTTGCATTCGCCATAGGCGCAGCTGCCGCTAGACAAACTTGCCGCTGCCACTGCCTGTTGCTGCTGCGCGCGGCTGTTGCACTTGGCACAGTTATGATGTTTCGTCGAGTACTGCAACAGAAAGAGATCACGAGAATTTGTCAATTAAATGGCGGACACAAAACAAATGATGCCACAAATGGCCAGGGCAGGGTTAGGTTAGGTTGGGGCGGTTGTCGGCGGGAGTGGGCAAAGCGTGGGCACGCTCCCCTCTCCTCCTATCCACTTGGGGCTCTGCTGCAGTCCGTCCCTATGAAAACTGGCTAACCAAGACTGTGGTCCCATCCTGTGGCTTGGATGAACTCTGGAAGCAGAGAAGACGTAGTCTCTGCGCCTGCCCAACATTTCCGCAGCGCAGTTTCCCTCCCTCCAGTGAGGTGGGCAGTCTCGTAAAGAGATCCTGGCAGTTTGGCTGTCTGAGCAGATGCTGATTGTTTTCCCCGACTTCCTGGGTTGATGGCAGATAAAGAGCTTCCTTGATCGCAGATGCCTTCACTTGAAAGACACCACAATGAACAGGTTTAAGACCAGTTGCTCGAGGAGATCCCCCCATTTGTACGAGGAAACCTATTCGTATTGTGTAGACCTATTCAGTCCGGGTGATCCATTTGGGCATTCCTCCCTGGTTGGAATTATCTTGTGAACGTTTCCCAGAACTCAGAAAGAGACAGAGAGAGAAGCAGAGGCAGATACAGATACTCACAATTTTACTACGCACGCCATGGTGCAAGCCACCAGGTGGTGGTGCAGCTGCTGCTCCAGGATTTGCAGCTGCTGTGATGGCTGCGTGACCGTTGCTGTTGCTAGTGCTGCTGCTGGAAGAGGTTGTGGAACTTGAGGATGTGGAGGCGCCGCCACTGGTGGGTGCCTCAAAGCTGATGCGTGCGGCGCGGCTGTATTGAGGCGTGGCACTCAACAGATCGTTCAGTATGTGAATTACTGTCGAAATGTCACGCTTTGGCCGTCCAAAGCGATCCTGCAGCGCCGGATTGAGTGTGCCCGAAAATGTGCCCGAGTAGATGCCCTTGCCGTGATTCTTCATCGACTCAATCACAGCGCCGGAGCCACTTTTGCGTGGTGTTTCCTCACCGCCGGCGAGACCAGCACCGGCACCAACACCGATGCTCCCGCCACCGGCCAAATCGATCTTGTTGGTGAACACCTCTTTGGAGAGCTTTCGCAACGTTTGGGTCAAATTGCGCGATGCCTCCGCCAGTGTCCGGGTATCCGAAACGGCCAATCCTGCGGCGGATTCCAGCTCAGTGCTGACACTGCTACTGTTGCTTGCAACCATTTTTGTTGTTGTTGTGGTTGCTGCTGTTGCTGTTGCCATCGTTGTTGTGGTTGTCCCACTTTTTGGGGCTGCCAACTGGGGCTTGAGCGCAGCTGCTGCTGCTGCAGCCGCAGCAGCCGCAACTGCATGATGATAGTGATGATGGTGATGGTGGTGGTGATGGTGGTGCCGATGCTTCGACCGTGATATAGCAATCGTATTATTTACCGTCTTGTGCAGGGCACTGTCGCCGCCGCCAACGCACCCAGAAATAGTTGAAGCACGGCCAATGTTGCTGCTGCCAGCTGTTGGAGCAACTAGTGCTGCTGGTTGTGGGTCAACTGGTGGAGGCGGTAGTGTTGCTGTTGCAACGGTTTTTGTTGTCGGTGCTGGATTGGTTGTGGGCAGGCGCTTGCACAGGCACGAAGTGAGCTTGGCGGCTATCGGATCCTGCTGACAGCCACCGCTGGTGCAGCTGATGGAACTTGAGCTATGGGAGGAACTGGTGGTGGAATTGATTGAACTGGTGCCGGCACCGTGAATCGAGGTAGAGCCGCAATTGGCATTGTTCGACGAGCCGTGGGCAACATGTATGCTCTTAATGGTCGTTGTTTTAATGGGGCTCGAAACGAGATTCGAAAGCGATTTAATTGGCGACTGCTCCAGTTGTGGTTTCGACTGTGGCACTGCGACTGCATCTGCAACTGTTGCTGTTGCCGTCGCGGTTGCTGTTGCAGTTGCAGTTGCCGTTGTTGCTGCAGTCGCCGTTGCTGTTGCTGGTGCACTGAGTGGTGCCTGATTTAGTGCAATGCTCTTCACAATATTCTGGAGACTCTCGTAGTCGTGCTTGCTGAGAAATGAGCTTAGATCGGAGCTTTTAATTGACTGCTGTCCATGCCCCGAACTGCCTTCCGCTGTTTGTGCAGTGCTCAGGATGCGACTTCCAGCTCCAGCTCCACCACCACCACCGCCACCACCACTGCTGGAACGCTGCTCCATGTCGAGGAGCTTGCGTGTGCTGCTATTGCCAGCGCTGCCAGCGGCCACTGCCGAGGCGTTGTGGTGATGATGATGGTGATGGTGGTGGTGACTGTGACTGTGGTGCAGACTCGGATGCTGATGGCTGTGCACGTGTCCGTTGCCAATGCGACCACTTGCCGCTCGCTGGCTGCTGGAGCGTGTGCGCGGCGTATGCGACAAATGGTTGCTGCTACTGCTGCTGGAGTTGTTGTTGGAGGCAGCACCACTGCAACTGGAGGAGGACGACGACGACGTCGACGAGGAGGAGGAGGAGCTACTGCTGCTGGAAGCGGAAGACGAGCTGCTGCCACTGGTCGCTGGCGGCAGGGCAGCCGTCGCAGCAGCGCTAGCAGCGGTGCCACCAGCTGGATTAACAGTGCTCAACTGCAGCTGAATGAGCATCATGTGGTCGCCCAGTCGCATGCTCAGATTGAGTGGCGTCTTGCCGCTGAGGAAGTCATTAACCTGCGAGTCGTTAAGCGATTCCAGCGCCTGCATCACTGTATTCTCCGGACGCTGTGCCTGCAATCAGACATAAATATATATATATTCCAGATTAGTATATTTAGCTGAATACTGTAACTGCACTCGATTACTTGTTGGTTAGATCCACATTACAGATCAACGATGTGTTTTAATATATTTCGTCACTTTTTTCTTGAAGTTTAAAATATAATACAGGGCCAACACCGAGTTAAAATTGTGGATTTGAATATGGAGTTTTTCATTATCGATATTTTTTTTTTTTTTTTTTTATCTGTAAAGTGGGCTTTATACAGCAAGATATGATTTTTTTTTTGGCCACGGGGAATTTCAGTGGCATTTCAGTGCGATCGGGCGGCAATTCAAATAGCCAGCATAATCAGCAACGAATATCGAATATCGAATACTCAGACTTAAATGTAATCTACTATTAACAACATCATATTAATTATAACTATTATATTGCTGATAAAAGGGCCATGTGTATGTATGCTAACTCAATCAACCAACCAACAATTAGCAGAATTTAACAAACGATCGATTAGAAAATTCCTCAACTTCGATATACGAAATACGTGCAAGGAGTCCAATTAGAAGCTACTTGAACAACGGGATGGAATGAGAGTATCAGAGAGAAAATGAAAGAGCAAGAGAGAGAGATAGAGGGAGAGATAGAGAAAGAGGCAGAGATAGAGAAAGAGGGAGAGAGAGACAGAGGGAGAGAGAGATACACTGGTGAGCCCAGGGATCTGTACCTCTATTCAAAGTCGTATTATTTTGTTGACTGTGGCTGTGATCGTTAACCACTATGCGCGAATTATAAATCGCAAATTTACAATTTATGGGCGCTTTCCTTAGTATGATTACTTAGTAGTGTTTTGATCTTTGCACAAAAAAGTTTATTAAAAAAAAAAAAATATTGCGACAATTGTTCAATTTGGTTTTTTGCCCGCTTGCTGAACAAAGAAAGAAAAAACAAAACCAGCGACAACAACAAATAAGAAAAAAGTCGCCGCACTACGCACACCCTGACAAAGATTAACTTTATTTGGGAACAACAATGTTTTCTACATACTAAAAACAAAACAAAGAGACTTAGAATCATAATATCACATTGGGTTCGTAGTTCGGGCTCGATATATATATATATACAGTATATTAGAAAAACTATGATTAATCTTTAAAAAATGCAACTGCGTTTTAATGTGAATTACACTTAAACAGAATTCATTATTTATTTGAATTAATCAAACTAAACACACAAAATGAATAAAAATTGATTTAAATTTAAAAAAAAGAAAGAAATATTCATAAGACTGTATTAGCCTTCGTAAGGGTATAGGTATGAAAGCATTATTCAGTCGATGTCAACTCGATTTGTTATTTGAAGGTCTGGGTTAATTAATCGTTGCCAAGTCTCAAACAAAAACGCACATTAATACATACATATATATATATATATATATATATAAAAGATCGACTGCATGCACGCATGCATACACACATACACACACACATATATATATATATATATATTTATATATATATATATATTTGATCATTATTACCTGCTGCTGGCTGACACAGGCAGTGAGTGAGAGTGAGTGAGGAGCGTTAAGCAACAGTTATGCAACTTCTTTAACGGGGCTGCATAGCAACTACAAACTACAAATTTTGCGTATTTTTTATTTTTATTATATTTCTTCTCATTTTTATTTTATGTATCTCTTCTTTGACTAACTCTTCGAGGCCTATTGACTGGCCTTGGTATGGTTAAAGCTTGGTTTCACTTGTTGTTGTTGTTGTAAAATGTACCAAGGTCAGCTGACGTCGTCGTTGCGATTTGTCGCCAGCGCAGCTTACGTCATGCAGCAGCAGCAGCTTCGTCGTCAGCAATCAGCCGTCAAATTGTAAATTCAAAAATGTAAGCTCAACAACAATAACAAAAAGATGACAGGTGGCCAATTCGGTTATTTAAGAGCTTTGCTCCACTGTATTTCAAAAGCTTTCGGCTTACGGCTCTCTCTCCCTCTCTCTGTCTCTCCCTTCTCCCCACATACTTACTTTATTTCTTTCTCTCTCTCTAACGATTTATGTTGCACTCCCTTAATTTTTACTATTGCTACGACACAATTTGTGATATGCATGCATGTCTGGGTCTATCTGTCTATCTAGGCGAGCAATGCAAAAAAAAAAAAGTGCATTATAAACAAGAAGAATAAAGAAACTAAGAAACTTAGAAAACAACAACTTAGAGATAGAGACGGACACGGCTATATTTAAATTAAACTAGAATAATATCATCTGCAAAGTGCAGATGTTTGTTTCATTGTATCTATTAAATGGTTGTTTTTTGTTTTCTTCAATCATAGACATTATTTCTATGTTGCTATTTATGTGTATTTAGCAAAACGTTTAATTAACATCGTTGATTGGCCTCGTTGCTGTGCCTTACAGTTGGCAAGTCATTGGACTTTGCACGTGCTCAAACAAAGTCAATTAGCATTGCTAGAACTGGACACAAAGCCACCACACTAACAAAGCACTTCGTCCACATGCATGTGTGTGTGTGTGTGTGTGCGTATGTGTGTTTTTGAGTGTTCATTCTGGGAACAAAGCTAAATTAATTTGTTAGTTTTTCTCCATTAGAATGCGAATGTGTGATCAGCATGTGTGTGCGTGGCGTGTGTTTGCTGACCATGAAAATATTTTTATTGCGTAGCTTTCAAAAACGATGTGCACCTACACATGTACCTACCACCCACCACCCGCCTCAGCTGTTCAGCGATCGTCACATGTATAAAACAAATAACTTGTGCCACACATCGCAGCGCTTAACTGATAAGAATTCCAATCCAACCAACGTCTGCGAACAACCCACCTCCGCCCGCCACATTTTTACCAGGCGACCACCCACTCCACTCTAAAGTGCATGTAAAAAATAATAAACGAATAGTTAACAACAAAAAGTACAAGAATAAACCAACGACTGATTCCACTATCAACATTTCACACATTCTTCAATTTTTGTACAGTTTGCAGACATGTTCAACAACATACTGTACGTTTAACAGTTGTAAAGTATGTTCAAAAACAAAACAAAAATGTTACTGTAAAAGTGTGGCCGAATTACATATTTCATTATTAGACAGATTAGTTTATTGATGCTGATCAAGTATATATATATATATATATATATATATATATATATATGGGATGAGGTCACACTTGACGACATTTTCGTAATGCCTTCTGCAAGGGTATGTCTTCTATGATTAAGCAATAACACAAAATATAACAAAGGCTGGCGGCTGGCGCCATCGTTCGCGACGAGTGGCTTCGTTTGTTTGCCTGCGCTGCGCTGGCGCTATGTTATCTAAGCAACAGCAGCAGCTGCGTTGACGTCGCTGCCTACTGCTTTTTTGCACTTGTTCAAGTACAGTTTGACAGGCATTAGCCGGCAAATGCCAGCAGCAGCTACATAACCGGTTTGTCTTACGAATCAACCAATTGCCATCGGTCGCTGTAGGTATAATAAAAACAACAAAAACAATGCCCAAGCCGAGAGTATGCGCTAGCAGATACCCCGTAATAGCTAAACGTTCTACACAGAGTAACTCATTTTCCGACCAATTGTTGTTCAACTGGTTGCATGCTAAATCAGTTGATAATACTTTATTCATTTGCTCTTTTACTCGCTGCTTTGTTGTGTTCATTTTTAACAACTGCCAAAATGTCTTATTTCAGCAGATTGACGCGAGCAAAGCAAGGCTTAAACAACAAAAACAAAAACAAGAAAAAAAGTTATAGTTAAGAGAGCCCGACTTGGACGTTTCTTATCTGATCTTAAGTTGATCAATAATAGTCAATGTCTTGGAATAGCGTTTGTTCACACGGACTGACACAGTTAGATGACATAGCTACATCGACTCCCTATCACATATATATATATATATATATATATATACTTTTTGGACTTGGAGATGCTTCCTTCTGCTTGTTACATACTTTGGCATACGACCATTATACCCTTTTTACCCAGTTTTAATGGGTGCGTGTATAATTACATTGGTATACTAGAGAATTGTTTAGAATTTAAGCGATTCATCCCTTGAACGGAATTCACAGAGAAGGGGAACTTTTTTCAACACAAAAAAGATAAAACCGGCTTTTGTAAATTGCATAAGCAACAATAGCGCCGCATGAATGTTCCTCCATGACAATCTATACGTTCCATCATATTGCGATAATTAATAATGCACTAGCTCTAAAACTGTGGTAGACATGGACTTTTCGATTTTGATCCGAGCTTTGAAACAGCAGCAATCTAGTGTCGAAATATAGTGACTCGTTCTAATATTGTGGACTACATGTATTGATTTAATCTGTTTGTAACTCGAATTCCAATCTTAATCCATTACCTGACTCATGAACTGAACGAGTTCTTATTCTGAGTCGATTTGAAGTCTCTAGCTGGAAGGAGCTGTAGGAGCAAAGGATTTCAAAAGATATCCGGACTAAATTCCCTAGTTATGAGTGTTATTATTATTGAAAAAAACATTTTGTTTTGTAATTTATATTATATATTTGCCTTTGTCATTAATTTCATTGATAACATCCGACTTTAAAGGTGTACTTTAATTTCAGAGGTGCGATATTGATAATACCAATAAATTTACCGCATAGTATATAAGTACAAAAATATATTTTGCAAAGTTAGAAAGTCCAAACAAAGCAACATAATTTTTTCACTGATTGACGATTAAAGTACAGGCTTCAAAACAGGGTATCTGTTGATCAAGTTCTCAGAGACTATAAGAGACTTTGTTGACTCTTTCTTTATTCGAATTTTAAATGTCTACATATGTATATACATATTTTGTTTTCCTTTCGCCAAAATTACAAAGGACACATAATTTTGATTGGATGACTGCATCGTTTTTGTGTTTTTGGCTCTTTATGGCTCTATATGTTGTTAACTGCTGCTTTTGTTTGAGCAGCTATTCTTTCATTTATCATCATCATCATCATCATCAAGTGCACCATTATCGTCATAATTAACATTATAAAATTTGGGCCTTTGTCTGCACGAAGTGGTCTTCTTCTTAGGGCTTCTTCTCTTGTATTCTGTATGGCTGGTTTGACAAAGTGCAATAAAAAACCATTTTTATAAATCTATGCAATCGTCCCGCACAGAGGCACAGAAACACAGAAATACAGAATAAAATATAAATTGCGCACACAACAGAAAAGCAGCATCTGGCCGCAAAATTCAATTCAGCGAAAGTGAAAGCAAAAGTAATTAATTTGACTTGCGATGCGCCATCGCATCATTTAAATGATATTAATTATGCATACCATGCCCCAATCTCCCAATACCCCCCAATCCGGGGGACGCTGTGATCCACCTTACAGTCGGTCATGGTGCATGACTCACTCAACGAAGACGAAAATGAAGACAACGCCCACCTACCTACCCAAAACAACCCATCACAAAAGAAAAACAAGACAAAACACTCTGATGCGATATATCTTTTGGTATATCAGAGTATAACAGGGGAGAGAACACATCTGACAAAAGACCACCTGCTCATATTTAAATAGATTTAATAATATATGTATCTATGATGGCACACAGTCCGTTGTTAAGCATTTCTGTTCATAACAGGCGAACATTAACATTTCAGTCCAGTCATGGATAACATTCTATACATTCAACATTCGTAAAGTATGCCGCGAATGTTAGAAGTTCGACACGAGTATTTTGTGTGTCTTTTCGAATTTTGAATCGACTGCAACGATATACTTCAAGAGGGCAATGTGTAAATTAAAAATACGGTTGAATCGAAATCGAAATGATATCAAAACAAGGGCAAGACGAGAGGAGGGGAAGCAAGAGAACTGCAATAGGTGATGCAAAGTTAACAATCAACAACAATCAATTTGCAAGTTGTGCCACAACTCTTCAAAATGCATTTAATGCAGTTGATGTGCTCATTGTGATTGACAACCACAATCCAATATTCATTCAATATTTGCATTCAATATGTCCAATCGGTTCGAAAGACAAAGATTTTTTTTTATATATCTGACCCACTGACTTGAACATTATGACAAATTTCGACAGCTTGTGTTGCATTTGCAGATTTTTCCTTTTTTTTGTTTATATTTTGTACATATTTTGTCTTAAGTTAAGTTAAGAGTGACACACGAAATGTTTTTGCAGACAAAATTGGAACAATGTGCCAATATTGTGGCAGACTAAAAAATTATATGTATTAAAAATACACTCTGTTTTATAGGTACTATATCCGGAATTTTAGATAACTACCTGACATCTGCAGTGTCATTTTCTCTGTAATCTTGCTAGTTTTCTATTTATTTATTTTGTTCTTGATGACGCTTCAAATATTATTATTTAAATAAAACAATCCATTAACCCATTAAAACCCTGTAAGACCAAAAACCAGCGATTATTTATTTGTTTATTTTTTTTAATATTTAACATTTAAACTCTCCGATTTTAAAAGCGTTTATACCCAAGTAGCTGCACACTGCTGAGTGACCCACAGCGGTCACCTTGTCCCGCATCATTACTCATTTAATTCATAAATCAAGTCAACCCATCAGTGATGGGGATGGTAATGGGAGGCTGCTCTCGTTGGGTGGAATTGAGCACTGCACACTGAAATCGTCACCTGTCCAAACGTTCACTAATTAGGAGCAAGCAATGCATTCACATTCCATGACTCAATCCGAACTGATCAAAATAAGGCAGTCGCCAAAAAAGTGAACGCTTCAATGAAATTAAGTGGCAAGTGGGGAGAATAATATCTACACACATCGCTGGCGAACAGAAAGTATAACGGATGCTGAACCTGAATCTCATTTTTCAGTCATTCACAGATTCGGCTGCCAATTTTGAAAACATACACTCCACAAATGATACCATTCCTAGTCGTAACTTTCCACCCTCGGGCTCTACACCTAAGGCAAGAGAAGAAATCGTTGGGGGTATGATAATTATGAAGTTAACATAAACTTACGATTTTTCTTTGCGACATTTCGTTAATCTCTTAAGAAGTTCCTAGTTTAATTATCTAATTCAAAATGGGTATTGCTAGCGTAAATCTTTTTTGTTGCCGTTTCCGATTTTGGATGCTTCGAAATGAGTTTGTTGTTGCCGAGCTAAACGAACAGCCATCAGATACTGATTGAACTGAAGCGTAAATAAATATATAATAAAAACACTTTTAAGTTAGGTGCTTGCGAGAGGTTCTGCCATCTTTTTTTTTTTGCATTTTTTTACTTGAAAATATTTCAGATAAATATAAAAGAAAAAACTGCCTGTTAAATACTTTTGCACAACTTGAATATATTTTTTGTATATAATGTAAATACAATGACAGAGTCACAGTTGAAGACAGTCGCCAGTCACTGTTGGCATTGATGTTGTTAATATCGTTTCCAAAGTTATTTGGCAGTAATTAAATTTTAATTTATTTTCATATTTATTTTAATACAAACACTTTTTTCTCATTTTCTGTTTGTTGTTTGCTTTTAGGTCTTATTGTGACATCGGAGAAACCGGTTAGCGGTCAGTTCACAGATTCAACGCCATTTAACGCAGTTCAACGATTCGAACTTAAAATGCAGGCCGATATATAAATTATATATATAATATAATATATATTTATATATGTATGTACAATTTACATAAATGAATTATTTAAATACGCTGTACCCATTGGGTAAGATGGGGTTTATGAAGTTCGACTCCATAGTGCATATAGATATTCCTTATCAGCATTAATAGGCGAGTCAATATATGTAAATCTGTGCTCCTCTTTCAGAATTGGATAGAGCGTTTTCTAAACGTTTCTCTTAGTTCTCAAATGTAAATTTTCTACCTGTGGACTATACCTATAATTGAGATAAACGATAGGCACAGGGTATCTTCTAGTCGTATATTGTCCATTAGTTTAATTATTGTTTATTTTTAGGTTGAATTTTTGTTCAACATTTTTGGGCAACATTTTTGTACAAATATTGAAATGAAGTGGCTTCATTTGTTGCTTGACATGAAAATCAATTGTTGATTCTATCAATCGACTGATTCACACACGTCTCCCCAGCCTCCTCTGCTCGCATGTCCTCCTCCCACCACTTCTCAGCCGAGCTTTAATGAGAAAGTATTGCTCGACTCAAAATTCAGACGCCGAGCAACAAAAAATCGCCAACGCCATCAAAATCCAAAGGTCAAGCTGACATTTTCAGCAAAGATATTACGCATCGGAGCTAATTAATAGTCACTTTGAATTTCATATTACTCATGCGGCTAACAATTTCAATCGTTAGGTTTCTGCCAATTGAGTGTAAGTATATATATTCTTGATCCGCATCACTATTCGAGTCCACATACCTTCTATGTCAACTAGTCTCTCAGTTATAAAACTGATATAAAGCTATCTGCATGAAACTTGGAATATATTCTCCCTGAACCCACTAAAAATGGGTAAAAAGGATATTACAGTTTTGTGCAAATGTATGTAACAGGCGGAGGCATCTCCGACCCCATGAAGTATACATATATGTATGTTGTTCATCATGGTCAACAGCCGAGTCGATATAGCCATAACCATTTGTCTGTATGAACGCCCAGATCTCAAAGACAATAAGGGCTAGAGACTTCAAATTTGGAATATAGGTTTTGCTGGCGCAGATCAATTTTGCTTTATTTGATCGATAACTGAATCCGTTTCTCGATTATTGATACATTTACATTTCCGATAGCAATAAATGCTACAATTTTAAAGGCAGACTCTTCTAATTTATATAGAATATACACTTATTTGAAAAGTGAGGCATTCTAAAATAAAATAATATTTAAAGTACAATTATAATTCCATTTACTTGTCATAATTTATTGGTGAAAGCAAAATAAAAATGAAATCATTTTTAATATTTAAATTTCTTTACGTTGCAGAAGAAGTGCTTAAGACGGGATTATATTTTAATGTGTTTTCTTTTTTTAAAATTCATATCGCAAAGACAAATACAGGATATAACAGGATAACAGGATATAACTTTGCTGTTTTTTCTTCTTCATTTTTTTTTTTTGTGTATTGATTTATTGATAATATGGAATTACTAATATCCTGTTCATTTAAAGATTCGAATCTAACGCATTTATAAGCAACTGTAGCCTAGTTTTTAGTTATAACTTACCAACAAGCCAGTTTCTACATTTGGTATTAGAATGATCTTAGAGCCGTCCATTAAGTTGTGATCTCTGAGGCTTCCATCCTGAAGTTCTCTGCAATGACAAAATGAGCAAGACGATAAAAGAAAGCAATAATATAAGGAGAATGCCACTGCCACAGTTTCATTGATTATTTGAAATTTATTGTATGCATCCCCAAAATAAATTCATACATATTTTGTTGTAGTTTTTATGTATAGTTTTCATTTAATCTACATGATTTTTTCCCCTCCGAAATGACTGCCCGAGGAACCATTGAATAGATATAGATTTTTTTCTTCTATTTTTAGCGTTTATTGCGTACATATTTGAACTGAAATTCGAATCGACTGTTTGCAGAACACCGTTCGATTATTGTTATTGCTTTTTTAACAAAAACAACAACAGTACTTGAGAAGGTACAAAGGCTTACAGTCATCGAACGTCACATTATTTATATACATGTATATATATAAAAAATGTCAGTACATATAGCCTTAAATATATGTGTATGTGTTTTTTTTTTGTTTTTTGTTTATTTAAATGGAATATATAAAAAGATAATAAAATTCGAGACGTGTATTAGTAAGTTATGACAGCTGGTTCCCTAATTGTGCCATTTTGTCACCAAATTTTACGGCTGACTTTGCTGTTTCGTTGCCTTTTTAACACTTTTGCATGTGTGCTTTTTATTTTAATTACAGCAACACAAAAAAAAAACGATTAAGAATGCTGTAGACGAGTGAGTTCGACTACGATATACCCAGCTGTTAGATATATTCTAGTAAATATGTTCTGTAAGCATGCGTAAAAAAAGGTTAAAGCCCCGCATACACAGTTGCGAAAAAAGAATAAAATAAATAAAAAATACAAGACAATGACTTCGATTTGCATGAGACTTGTGCAGGTGAAATAAAAATACAAAATAAGTAAAATAAAAAAAAAAACAGGAGCTGCAACACACAATCAGGGGCATTATCGTTTTATGATTATCCAAAGCAGATCACCGATAAGTGTGCTTGGAGCAATAATGCCAATTTCCATAAATCAGTTCGCTGAATATTAAATTTAAAATACATTTAAGCTGTAAATATTAACAGGCAGGAATACAGCAAGAAATTAAAATCTGCCACGATCGTTCGATCTGATCGAGATAATTAAAAGCTGATATTTCGTGCTACATACATGTATATCATTTGCGACGAACTCGATAAGTTCAAAAGTTACCTAAATATTATATTTTTAAAGAACTTTCCTAGAAATATCTGTTATACCACTATCTGAAGACCCGCTAGATACTATCTATTTTTAAGAACTGCTGAACTTATCTTGACATTTTCTTAAGTACTTATAAAGTAAAATATTGTTTTTGATAGCATATTTCAATGATGATTAATATTGCGGCTCCATCAGTTTATATGGCTAGTCCCTAATTATAATTCTATATCACAACTAACGAATTTTCGAGCAAATAACATATTGACAAATTTGCTAAGCACATAAGAACAGTTGCAGTCGCAGTCGCAGTCGCAGTCGAAGTCACAGTCGCAGTCACTGTCGCAGTCGTTTTAATTGAACAAGTTGACGCAGCAGCAGATTGCTGCCCATATTGCCGCGAGGGCGAATAAGAGCGAGATAGAGCGAGACAGAGGCCGAGTTGCGGCGAATTGCTGTCAATGAGGTAACACACAGTCAACAACAACAACAACAACGGCAAAAGGAACGAACGATAAATGACTGCATGCATGACTGATGAATTGATAAGATTTGCTTGGTGTTGCCGATGTTGCGGTTAAGCACGAACGAAAATAAAGAAAAAGAAAAAATACGAAGCATATTTGGGTCAGCACGAGGCGTGTCACGCTACAAACATCGCACGCACACGCACACACAGGCATAAATACATCGAAATTAACAGTATTAATGTTCAATCATTGCTGCTTACGTAAATTGCTTGCGGTAACATGCAACCATACATAGAAATATACATATTGCTGTACATACGTAGGTATGTATTTATATACCCGACCGGCAAAGCATGCCCACAGGCAGACAGACAGACGCACACACACACACGAACACAGATGAAGACAGAGAGAGAGAGAGAGAGAGAGAGAGAGAGGAGACAAGCGATAAGCAATTCACAATGCATAACGCGAAAGAAAGCGCTGTGGTGAATGCTCCTCTGGCATAGAAACATACACGCACAAACACTCAGTTACATGTGCGTGTGCACACATACAAACATACACATTCGGAGCAGCAGCAGCAGCAGGTGCCAAAACTCACCACACATGAGAGTCAGTCAGACAGCAGCAGCCGCAGCCGCCGCAGTCAGAGTTAAAGTTACTCAAGCTTTAAAGCATACACACACACACAACCACATATATTTATACATACATATATATATATATATATATATATATATATATATATATATATATATATATATATATATATATATATATATATATATATATATATATATATATATATATATATATATATATATATATATATATATATATATATATATTGAAGGTGTGGCGTCGCGTATGCCTATCTGTGTGTGTGTGCGCGAGTCGATTTTGTCTGCGGAGGTGTCTGCGTTAGCGTCGCTTCACTGCTTTAGCGCAATAGACAACAGACGACGATGGTGCTGCTGACGCTGATGCTTACGCCGACGTCTCTGGCAGGCAACGAAGGCCAAACGAAGCTGATGGCGAAGCCAAAGCCGTTGTCGGCGAATACCCAGATAGAGATAGAGAAAGAGACAGAGACAGATTTTTAGCTGGCAGACGCAGCAACCCCCCTTACCATATCCTCAACATGAGGCGGAATATTAAATTAACCTTGTTCACCAGTTGCTTTATAACTGTTAACAGTCAGCTGCTCTGCAGCAGCTCTGCTCTGCTCTCCTCAAACTGTACGCTTGCTAGGCGGCCAGACTCACACACAGCACATGGTCTGGCGCTCATACACACGCACACATACATATATACACATACACGTACATAGTTTGAGGTTATGCTGTCGATTGATCTATGTAACTCGCATTATGTTTCTGTCCCTTTCTTGCTTGATGGCTGTGCGTGAAGCAGCAATCCTCTTTTTCTTTGCATTTGTTTCTCTCCTCTTCTTGCATTGACTTTCTTTTGTAACTTGCTTAAAATGCAGCATTCAACACACACACGTATTTATGCGCATGTATGTGTGTGTGTTTGCGCATATGTATGTAATCCGAAACTCAAACCAAAAGCAAGACAACATCAAATTCCACCACCTTGCACACAAACAAACACACACACACACAAATATATATATATATATATAAAATGAAAGAAAAGAGACTGTGTTTGTGTGTGTGTGTTCGCTGCTCGCTACGTAAATTATCATGTGTATTATTTATTATGCTGTGTCCTGCATTCGCCTGCCTCTCCATATCTACACAGGATAGCTGCATAAGCAGAAGCAGCAAGAGCAAACCATCAGAAAATCTTACAGTTGTCGAGCAAAGACACAGTTGGAAACTGAAATTTCACCACCGTCATCGTCATCATTGTCGTCATCATCATCATTGTCGTCATCGTCGTCCAGTTGAACACTTGAAGAAATAAAGGAAGCAACCACCAAGTGTTGCCATATTGCCATGTTTCCATTTGAATCCAAACCCAAAAACCGGAAAAGTAGCGCACACAGCTCAACTCACGTGGCAGACAAGCAGACAAGACAAGCAAAAAAAACACAACAAAAAAATCATCCAAGAAATCCACTGACGTCTATAATGTGTGTGGCGCTAATACTGAGCAAATAACACGAGGGGCGAAGGGAAGGGAGTCTCAAGCCACTTGGACTGTCGAAGGCTGTACTGTACAGCAACTGTACAACAGCTGTAAAACTGTACATAATATGTACAGACATTACATATTACATTCCACACACTGTCGATTTACATTACAATTCACGCGACGGGAGTGAAAAGACAAACTCGCAGCGGGCACTGCCAAGGATTAAACAAACAAACTGTTGACGAGTCATTGAAAGATTCAAGACTCGAGATCTATATATATGATCTATGAACATATATATGAAAAAATAAATTTATCGATAATTTCAAAATATATTGCAAAATTCATAATATTAGAAAGATTTTATTTTCAAATTTTTGGAATTATTTTCAAATGAACTAAACTAATATTAATATTAAAATGAAAATATAGTAAAACAGCATATTAACCTCTCTCATATTGTTTATTTTTCACATTTGTTAAGTTGCTTTTGTTATTTGCAAATAAACTTAACATAAATAAAACTCAAACTCCTTTTTTCCTTTCAGCACTCACACATCCAATTTTTGTTAACTTGTATTCTAGCACCTTGTCGCCGTCGACAACACAAAACCAACCCAATCCCAAATAGACACTAAAAATGCACACGGGAAGTTTAAATTCGATTTATAATCTAGTTTCATTAATATTGCAAACACAAATCAACGAACACTAAGACAAAGACGGAGAAATCTGGTTTGATTTTGATGGTTTTGACTAAATTGATTTGTTTTGTTTTGCATTTTGCTTTCCGTTTTATTTCACATCGTTTTTTAATCGATTATTTAGTTGATCTTGATCAGGACTTAATAAAATAATAAATTAATTAACCCTTGACAAACAGCAGAATATTCCTCAAGCATTCCTTGTCCTATTGGAAAACTCTCAGTAAGTGAATTTCATCAACTTTATCCAATATTTTAAAGCACAGATGTCAATTTTGAATATTTATATATATGCAAGTGAAAGGTGAAATCGAATAATGATAAATGTCAGTTTTTTTTCTAACATTTTTATGCACATTTTTCTGTTTTCATGCGGGAATTTAATTTCTATTCGTTTCTTAATATTTAAATGAATAGTTATATTATTATTTATTGTGCTTTCAACTAAATATATAAATATATAGTAAATATAAAGATTAGTTCGTTCACAAATAAAACTTAAATAAATAGCACTCATTTAAACGTATAATTATATTTGAAAAAAAAATTCTACAACCCTTTAAATGTCTACATATTTTAATTGTTGGCTTGCCAAAAATATGATACAATACTTTTTGATGGTGCAACAAATTATTTCAGAGATACAGACAGACATACACAAATAAACACGGGTGAAGCAGATGCAGTTGCCAGAATGTAAATATTTTTGCACACATATCACACTCAGAAACGACCTCATGGTATTTACTATTGATATATATGCATATAGATGTATAATAGATACAGATGTTTACACACATGTACATTGTATAAATTTGAGCTAAGATAGATACACACACACACACACACGCCCCAGCACACACCATGAATAGTTGCCCCATTAGAATAGTTGCAAATGAGAACTCTGTGGCAATAATCTCCTGTGATTTATAACCATTCAATACCAAAAACTATAAAAAAGAATATAAACAACATAAAAGAATATGAAAAATGAAAATTTAATATTTTTCCTTTGCACTATTAGTATGCAACTCAAGTGATTTGATTTTTTTGTTTATCAATCGATCAACTTAAATGAAAATTTAGTCAAGTTCACACTGACATGCTTGAGCTATACTTAAAATATTCTGAGAAGTACTAAAAACAAATTAAAAATCTCTACTTTTCGCATTATGAAAATGCGCAATCGAATTGTGAAAATTGGTTTCTGTTTGCAAATGCATCTACACTATGTCAAGAAAATCTTTTGACAAACAACAAAAAACTGCACCTTATTATTTTATTCTTTATATTTTTCTACTAGTTAAACATTAAATTTAAAAAACCACAAAGAAATTGAAAACTGTGAATTTTTCCCTTTGTCAAAATACTTTCTTGATATAGTGTATTTTTGAATATGGTACATTCTTTGTACCCCCAAGGTGGAGCAACAGTAGGTCGGTGAAGTGATCATCCCAACATTAATTACCCCCCGCAAAAACCAAGAGACGCCTTCCCATCATCATCCTAAAGCAGGGAGAGGGTTTCGTTCTGTGAGAGAGCTGTGCAGCGTGGGAGAGCAAGTTTCACCAGTTTCCATCTTCATCTCCATTTCCATCTCCATCTCCATCTTCACCTTCATTTCCATCTCTATTGCAGGCGCTGCTTCAATCTCTGATTTGAAATTCAGTCTACAAAAGATTTTTAGGTTTTCAGTTTTCGTGTGGCTGCTTTTAATGACCGCAGCGTTGGTCGTGGCTTTGTGGGGGTGTGGGTGGGGAGGGGTTAATTGGGGGTGCGGTTAGGTAAGCTTTTAACTGGGGGTTGCAAGCATAACAAAAACCCACCCGCGATAAGTTGGTTTTCGTTAATTTCAGGCGAATAACAAAAAATAAAAACCATATGGTCAACTATTTGGAATTCTTGATACTATACATACAAACAGATATGCATGTGTGTATGTGTGTGTGTTCATGGTTGTGTGTGGGTGCAAACTAGGTTGACTAGCAGCAATGGGGATGATGACCAGGCCAAGTGCATTAGTCCAGCTACCTGGCCACCCAACCCACCCACCCATTCACACACACACACACACACACATACACGCAACCATCAAGAAGAATAAGAAGAAGCAGAAATAAAAGCAACCACCGTGGTGCAAAAGAGCTTTCTAAAAGGGTTGCATAGAAAATCGATGACAGACGGGAGTAAAAAAAAACAGCTGAAAAGCAGCCAAAGCCAAAGCCAAATGTGTGTATAAGGAGAGAGAGAGAGCTGACAGACAGAGAGAGAGAGAGAGAGAGAGAGAGAGAGAGACGGAAACGTTAAGAGCAAGATAGAAATGCATAGATAGATAGTTAGAGAGAGAAAAAGAGGGAGAGCTTTATATGGCTGCCTACACCGCTGGCCCCTTCCCGAAAAATCATCCCTTTCCCCACCCTTCACCCATCCACCACATCGACTGACTGCATAACAACCCAGCCACAAACAACACAAAGACAAATTAAACAAAGAAAAACAAAAAAAAAAACAACAACAAAGCTGAGGGCAGGCAACGATGGAGACGAAAGCAAAGCAAGCAATAAAAACAAAAGAAGAACAACGCCAGCAGCAGCAAACAACAATGAGAAATCACAGCAACGAAAAATAACAAACACCTCGGACACCGCCTACGCTACCCCTGCCTATATCTCCCTCCCGCAATTCAGCGACCACCTAACTAAAAAAAATGAAATAGAAAAATACAAATGAAAAAAAAAACAGCAGCTGCTAATACCGCTGCTTCTAATTTCAACACAACGAGATTCGAACGTTGGCAGCGCAGTCGCTTTTGCTTTTATCAACAAACTGACAGCAGCGCAGCAGACACCGGAAGGCGATTTTGCGAAAGGGCAAACATTGCAAGCAAATGCAAATAGTCAGAAGCAGCAGCAGCTCAGCACACAACACATGCACACCATGAAGAGAGCGCAAAACAGAGAGAACGAGAGAGATAAAGAGAGAGTGACGCACGAGATGTACTCTCTCAAGCAGGCAGGCAAAACACACAATTGCCGGCCGGCCCCACATCCGCAGAACCCAAAGGAAAGGCGCGCAAAGGGGATGGGGGGAGAGAAAACGGCGCTGTTCTGTCGATTCTGGGCGCTGACGTCGTTCTTGATATGCCAAAAGTGTATTTGCATTGAAAATGAAGGCGACGCTGGCGTTTAGCGTTGGCGTCGACAGCAACAGCAAAAACGTCGCAGCAGGGCGAAAAAAATGAACAATTAGACATAATAGATGAGGAAAGTGTTGAACTCCAAGATACCCTATTTTCGCTGGTACACATTGAATTTATGTGTGTGTGTGCCTTTTATTTAAAAAATGTATTTTTCATTTATATTTATATGCTACCGCTTTTAACTATTGCCCATTTATTTGCAAAAGTTGATAATACCCTCTTCAGATTTTGAAATGGTACAGGGAATTATGCGAATAATTCGAATTACATTACGATTACATAGCTGCAAATTGAGTGGGAAAGGCACGTTTCCGTGATACACACAAACACACACACACACATGCATAATTATTTGTATGTATGTGTCTGTTTCGTAAACTATTTCAAATTGTCAAGCACAAATATCGATAAATATCTCATCAACATCATCATCATCATCATGGGTGGTGGTTTTATCTGGAGGTGTCAATGCACCGCTGCTGTTAATCTCTCCATCTCTCTCCCTCTTTTCTTCGGGTCTTTGCACAAATATTTGCAATGTTTACAACAGTCAGCAACTGTTGGTAATTCAATTATGAAGCAAGTTGAATGCATGCATGCACCTAAATTTGTAGCTCTTGAATTTTCTTAGTACTCTATGGATTATATATACACATATATACTGCCAGATATATCCAGATATAATATTTGCACTCTCTCTCCTTAAAAATCAATATATATATTTCTATATATATGTTATCGATTCAATAATAAACGATGCAATGCCGATACACCTACAGGTGCAAATCGATAACTGCATTCATTTCAGACTTGCAAAAACATAATATCAAATCAAAAGCTTTGTTTTCAATTATATGTAAATTAGTTACGAATTGCTTACTTAATATGTAAATCTTGGAAGGAGTTAGGTTCAACTTGGTCTTATGGTGGATGGGCGAAAGGCTTTGCAAGTGGTGAAAATGGTGGTGGGTTCTCCATTAACAGGTGAGGGTGGGGGGATAAGGTTGTTTTTTTTTATGGCTTCTGCGGGTTAAACAACATCTGACATTTGGGTGGTCGTAGAACTTTGAGCAAACAAAGGAGAGCCCAGTTCAAGTCAACTCGGCAACCTAGCCAGCAACAACGAATCATCATCAACAACATCATCGGCGATAAGTGCAGCCAGCAACAATTTGTTATTGCAGCCAAGAACAAAGAGCAGCGCAGCAAGCAAAAGCGAGAAATTAAATCTTCACATGGCAAAGAGGAGAGAAAAGAAAACAATCACAATCGGCAACAAAGCAAAAGTTTTGCATGAATTGCATGGTTGTTGTTGTTGTTATAAAGTGGTAAGCGGCATACAACAGATGCAACAACTGAGCCAGCACAAAAGAGAGAGAGAGAGAGAAGCCGAAAAACTCAAACATTTCATATTTGTTCTCTTTTATTGTGTTTTTTAAGCATTGCTGCCCGATTTTGAGTTCGACTTAAAAAGTCAGCTACACTGTACCCAAAACAAAGATGTTAAAAAAATTACAAAAACAATAAACCACCTAAATTTGTTGATTTGATTCGCCCTCGAACCGATTTTGTCGATTTCCAATTTATTCATTGCAAATAATATAGGGTAACACTGGAGGGCATCCAAATCTTGTTAGCTGTTACATTTTATACAAATTAGGGAAGATCACCACAATACACATACACATACACGTACACACTCTCTCTCTCTCCAGCTCTCTCTTTCTCTTTACCTATCTGCCATACTCACCACACGTGAGCTCACCTTACAGCAAAGCATAACAAAGGCATACACACAAACGATCGGGCACGAAAAGCATTAAAACTAAACAAAGCTTAAATAATAAAACCAAAAATACGCAGACCGTAAAAGGGGCACGTTTCAATAGAACAATTATCACTAGCAAGATCTTTTTGAGAGCGAGAGAGAAACCTACGCACATAAATATATGTATGTGTGTGTGTATATAAATTAACACTTGTTGCTGGCAAAGCCCAACACCAACACTAATACCAATACGCCTTTGCGTCTACCGTTTCTTATTCTCCCTTGCCATTCGATTCGAGAGAAGCGAGAGCAAAAATGTTGCGTCATTGGTCATTATTTTGGAGGGGAGAGAAGCAGAGAGAGAGACAATTAGAAGATTACACACACACACACCCTTGAATAGTCTATGTCCGGCTAGAAGGGTATACAGGTATACACAAAGAAAGGTGAACAGATTTTCTGGTAATATATATACTTTTTTATGTTTCTTGTGGCTGATTTTTGTTTTTTTACTCACTTTTCGCGATGAAGCAAACAGATGCGATCCTTGGCCACTTTCAGTTTCTTGGCAATAATCTTTTTGAGACTCTCGACGCTGATGTGAGGCTCAACGCTGACGCCAAAGTTGCCGCCGGTTGTGGTACTGATATTAAGGTTAATCATCATATTATTGTTGCCACTTCCCATTCCAATTCCCATTCCCGTTTCGCTGGCAACTGTTGTGGAACTGTTACTGTTTATGTTACTGTTATTGTTAAGCAGCGCACTTGTGCTTGGATAACGTTGTTGTCTAACATGGCTGCTGCTGTTATTGTTGTTGTTGCTGTTATTGATGCTGCTGTTATTGTTGTTCTTGCTGCTGCTGCTGTTGTTGTTGTTGTTGGTATTAACATTGCTGCCACACCCAGCAGCAGCGGTGCCATTTGTTGCTGTTGCCTCATTTTCCGCCGTTGCGGCCTTTGCATTGGCCGTATTTCTTGTCGTCGATTTATCCATTTTTGCACTCACCACGCAACAAAAAACACTCAAACAAAAATCAGCTTCAACTTGCAGAGTATGCGTTCAAGACAGGCAAAAAAAAACACAAACAAAAAAAATCGCGTAACGGGAACGACAATCGGCTGCTTCAATCGATTTTCTATACACACCACACCTTATAGCACGCACTCACACACACAGACGCACGCACGCACAAAGAGCGACGTCAATGTTGAACGCGGCTGCGCTGCTTTGAAATTTTTGTCTATTGCTGCTGCTGACGACGAAGTTCACACACACACACAGCCACAGGCACAGAATCGAGTCGAAAACAGACAATGATGGAGACGTCGACGTCGTGCTGGTGGTGGAGGCGTGGGGGGCTGGAGGGGGAAGGAGGCGCGGCAAACAAACACAGTTACGTGTGATGCGAACGAGGCGAGCGACGCGTGGTTGGTTGGAAGGCTGGCGGCTCTTATTATTATTATTATTTTTCTTTTTACTGTGTGCTCGATTGCGAAACACCGTTTACAGTTTGAGATGTACTGCTTCTGCTGCGACTGCTTCTTCTTATAGACATGTATGCTCGTATGTATGTATATGTGGATGTATGTGTTTGTTATATGTGCTCTTCTTGGTTATGTTACGTAGCAGAGACTGTTGCTGATTTTACTACAGTTCGATTTCGTGTCGGTTTTTGTTTTTTGAGCGCGCACACGTGGAATATGTGCAAAAAGAATGTGTAATTAATTTACAGTTAAAGACGTTTGTCCGCTGTATTTGTACTTGTTACCACTCACTCAAACACACACACTTACACATTCGTTGTATTCGAAGAGTCAAATTGCAAGCGGCGGCGGTGGCCAACAATATAAAAGCCTATACACACGCACACACACACACACTCACACAGCAGGCGACAACGCACAGTTACAAATCTTAAATTCGCGCACCGAGCGTCACACGACCGCCTCGACCGGCTTTGGTTTTGCTTCTGACTTATCGATGACACATGTTCGCGCACACATTTTAATTTGAAACCGCGCGTTGTTATCGAAATCGGTTGGGCTTGGCGGCGAAGAAATGCAACTCTGGGAGCAAAGCGCCATCTACTTCAAACAGCAGTGTTGCACGCAACGCCAGCTGTCATCTCTGACAGCCGGAAGTAACTTTTGTGTGTCAAAGCAGAGCAGCGTTCTTTTCGTTTAAAGGTCTCTAAGGCGAAAGTTGTGTTTTTCTGTGCATTTCACGTTTCGTGTCAAGAACCAAAGACTTAAAGTAAGCAACAGCCACAAAAACTAAAACAAATTGCACACAAGCCAAATACGAAAAGATTCCGCACAAAACTAACTAAAAACCAAATGTGATGCCAACGATATAAACCGATTATAATTGAATCGAAAAATTAAAATTGTTTTTGTTTTAATTTTGTTTTGTTTTCTTTTGATTTTAGCATGCGTTACGTGGCTGCATATTTGTTGGCTGTCCTCGGCGGACAGGAGAGTCCCGCCAATGCCGATCTGGAGAAGATCCTCAGCTCGGTTGGCATCGAGGTCGACGCTGAGCGTTTGAGCCGCGTGATCAAGGAGCTGAAGGGCAAAAGCATCGATGACCTCATTAAGGAGGGACGCGAGAAACTCTCGTCGATGCCCGTTGGTGGCGGCGGCGCTGCTGCTGCTGCGACCGCTGCCCCAGCCGGTGCTGCTGCAGGCGGTGACAAGAAGGAAGCCAAGAAGGAGGAGAAGAAAGAGGAGTCCGAGTCGGAGGATGACGATATGGGCTTCGCTCTCTTTGAATAAATGCCTTCATCTCTTCTCCATCTCCGTCTCTTGTCCGCATATACGGTGCTAAATAACAGCAGCAGCAGCAGCATTAACAGCTACACTCGAGGTACTATAAATTAGTCCACACAATGTGTAGATCTGTTTGTTCTGTGTTAATTTGGCATTTGTGTGATGAACTAAACTTACACCATCTTTCGACTGAGCATAAACGTTGATGCTATACAAGTTTTCACTGATTCCAATTTGCCTTACAACACACAGCACGTACACATACACACTTGCAATTTTATCCGAATAATGTTAATGTTTGCATCTCTCTTTTCCCTCACTTGCAGGACAATCAGCTGAGGAAAAAAATAACATCGACTGCTTTACTTGCACAGTGGGCACATTGCTTAAAGTTGCCATTCAAAATTTTGTTTTATCCACCAACGGTCATCAAGATATACATAAAAAAAATTTGAAAAACGGTTAAATCAACGTTTATTTCTATGAAATAAAAATCTGCTGTGTTTATGCTTTATATGCGTCCATATATAATGTGAATTTTTTTTTTTTTGTTTTTACCAATTGGGGAAAAATGTATTTATTTTACTTAAAAAAGTTTCTCAAATATAATTCGCGCATTCGGTGCGAGTGTGGCGCCAAAATGTTGGGTTCAGAGAGAGTGGCAGTATTTGTTTTGTTTTAATTAAATGTGTTCCTATTAAAATAAAATGTTAATTTGGATCCACACGTGGAACTAATTCCAGGCTTGATTCCCATTGCAATGATTGACAGCACACGTCGCATAAGAAAAAACATTTTCATTTCTGTCTCTGTCTCACCAACTGTAGATAACTGGGAAGATGTCTGGAAAGATTCCGTTAGTTTTCGATTTCATCTTTTGAATTTTCAGCTCAGTTTTCGACAGAGCAGCATTCAAAATTATATTTAGTCAATCGCTTATTACAATATATTACAATTTGCACTTTTTTTTTAAATAGATGATTTGCTTTCGTTGTTTGCTTTTTATTAATATATGTATGTTAATCAATTCGTGTTTTTGTCTTCAACACACTCAAAACGAAATAAGACAAAACTAAAATTCACGTTTTGTACATGAATGTGCCTGTTTGCACACACACACACACACACATACGCAAATACACAAATTCAAATAATAAACATCGAAAATATTAAAACACAAATGAGCAAAAAGTAAAAGAGAGGAAGCAATTATCAAGATCTATGCGGCATTCTCTCTTTCCCACTTTATGTGTTTTTGCCAGATCTCTTCCCAGCAGCGAAAAGACCCCATTACGAATTCGATGCGTAATGTAATTGGAATACTATACGACGAAAAATGTGTAGTGGATTGAAATGAAAAAGAAAGGGACAGAAGAACAATAAATGTATGCAAACGTGGGAAATGTGTGCAGTTATGGGAAATAATTCAATATAAATATGCATAAGGACATGTTTATAAAGTAGATTTTATGAATAACGATATTCAACATTTTGGTCTGCTTTTATTACTTCTCTGCACATTTTTCGCAGCATTTCATAGATTGATAAAAACAATCAACTTGATTTGCATACCAAAGACTCATTAGAAACAAACTAATTTTACTGTACATATGACTTTAAAATGTAGTATTTACAAAAATTGCTAAGAAAGTTAGGATTCTTATTTTTAAATTTAGTGGGCTAACATTTTGTAACTAATACTTTTAATTTTAATTTTCGCCTGCTTGAAATTTGATTTCATTAACAGAAACAACCTGAAACGAATTGTTTCATATTTTTTTTATATAACTAATATTATGGAGAGTTGAATACCTCTCCTGATATATTATGTGTTGTCAGACTAATACTATTATTCAGAAAAATTGCGCACAATAATAAAAGATAAGAAAATAACATTTTAAATTTCGTTGAAACGAACTGTTTTCTAAATGTTGTTTATTGTTTGTGTTTTTTCAAGATGATGGTTTGCGGTAGTCGTGCAGACTGTCGTCCATGTGCTCCTCCAGAATGTAATCCTTCTGGGACAGCGGCTCCAGTTCATTGCTCTCGTTTGTATCTGCCCTCCAATCCGTCTCCGCCTGCTCATAGAGCTCCTCACGTCTATGCTTCTTGCGTTCCGGCGTCTGCTTCCGCTCGCGTCTCTTCACAAGGAACGCCTCAAACTTGATGGCATCGCGGGGATCGGATTGTGGACTGGGGTTGGGATGGGGTTGGGGATAGGCAAGTTTGTCGCAGTCGGTTGATGATTGTTCCTGATGTTGTTGCTGACGCTGCCAGGCGCTCTTCGACTTGCGCATCTTGGTGAGAATCTTATCCATGATCAGGTGATGATCCAGGCCAAGCACATCGTGCCGCATCGCCGGTGGCATCGCTGCGGCTCCAGTTGCTGCCGCAGTTTGCTCAGCGGCATTGCCATAGAATTCCTGTCGTACTGTTTGCGCCACATCAAAGGTTGTCACGTCTTGCTGCTGCCCCTCCTCCTGATCGGCCTCCTCCTGATCGGCCTCCTCCTGCTTGGGACTGTTCAAGTTAATGTTTCGCAAAATGGCTTCGATGCTGTTGCTGTTGCTGCCACTTTTGTCGCGCACGAATCGGAGGCGTGGCACCTCGCCCATCAGGCGCAGCTGGGAGAGCTCGTGCCTCAGCTGGCCAGTGCAGCGTTGCAGTTGCACTTCGAGTACCGCATCGCTCGCCACCTGCCCGGTGCCCAGCCAGTAGACATTGATGCAGGCAAAATCCGATGAGATCTTGACGCGCGACACCTGCAGACTGCGTCCCAGTACCGATTCCGCCGCCTGCCCCGTCGCCAGCAGATCGGTGATCGATGTCATGAACAGTTTGTTCAGCACCGACATCCGTCGCGTATTCTGCTTGGAGCCGGCCGCATTCCTCTTGCCAAATTGCGATGACTGGAAGACAAGGCTTGGCGGCTGATAACTGCTGCTGCTGCTGCTGTTGTCAGCGCTGTTATCGGAGCTGGGATACCAGCGTTTCTTCGTTCCAGCCACGCGACTGCCGAAGAGCTTGCCCAGAATTCGGCTCTGGCGCGCTGCATTTGTGCTGCCGGCGCTGCTGCTTTTCGCTCTCGAACTGCTTTGGATGCCAGTGATTTGTGGTGATAAATGGTGTCCAAGCTGGACACACCAGCAAGCAGCACGTTGCTGCCACAGTTGGTTGCGCAACATTTGCAGTTTGTTTGGGTCTTCTTGATTTGATGATTTTTCAGCTTTTGTTTTGATTCCTACGAGAATCGATACTATCGGCAGCATTCAAAATTCCGTCTTGCCAATAATCGACTACCAAAATTTGACATATCGGCAATATTAAATGGATAGAAAACAGACTGAATTTTAAATTGGCACAGGGCAGTAAATACTTGATTTATAATTTAATTATCACAAATATATATATAATATAAAATATATGTTGCTGGCGTTTTTGTACATTGGTCTTTTAATATGTATCTGACAATTTATAGGACGTATGAAAACCATAGCAAACAGGCAAAATTTTAAATACTTAATTATCAAAAATATACAGTTCGCCATTTGCTGTATTATTGAATAACAAATAAATGTCATGCAGCTTTTGTATTTTTTCTTAAAGAGATTTGATTTAAGGGGAAACTATTCGATAAGGATTCGATGACAGAGCCACCAAAAGTTATGTTACCGGTTTTTGGTATTTTACAAAATTGTTTTGGTATTTTTATGTTCGCCCATGACGGTCGCACGAACGGAATCTTTCGTAATCCGGATTGTTGTTGTTGATATATAAATACAAACGCGCATCGAGCTGAAGCTGCTTGACTTGAGCCAAGGATAAACGAGCAGACACCTTTTTTTCTATCATACATTTTTTGTTGTAATACAAATGAAGTGAAATTATTATATTAAATATTAAATATAGTACGCGCGTTCCGCTCGCCGTAACTTGTGCTTGTGTGTGTGTGGGTGTGTGTGTGGGAGTGTGTGTACGTGTGTGTATGTGTGTGTGTGTGTCATAATGTAAAAATATTGTGGTCGCCTTTTGCTTTTGCATTCACCAAAACACAAATCAACACGAATCGCCAAACAAACTAATCCACGCAACAATCGAAACAATTCAGAACATGTCCTACACGGAGCTAGAATCGGGCTATCAGGATTTGCGTCAGTCTGCGCAGAGCAACGTCGGAGCCTCCCAGCAGCCGCAACAGCAGCAGCAACAACAGGACCAGCATCAGCATCATTCGCAGCAGCCGCTGGGGTCGCATTCGCATTCGCACCGCGTGGGTTTCTATCTGGGCCAAGATGGCAATGTACGCAGCAATATAAATTGTTTAAGCTATTACTAATATATAAACATATAAAACCATGCAATATCATTATCCTTCTTCTTCTTGCAACTACATACACATACATCATGCGTACTGTGCTTGAAAATCGATAGTTTCTTGTTGTTTCTCTGGTTGACCTTGACTTTGTCAAATTGTCGTTGCTGCGATTGACAACAGCTGACTGCGGAGTTGAACTGTTATTCACAGGGTGCCTCTGGTACGCTACACCTGCAAGCACCTCATGCATACACACATACACACTTGCATATATACATATGTATGTGTTTCGAGACATACTTTTCCAATCGACACTGGACACTGGAACACGAATGAATTTCCCCTCTGCGCTGCTTGCTGCTTTCTCTGTGTCCGTCTGTCTATCTGCCCTTATTGACAGGCGAATGTATGTTGTGACTGGGCACGGGGTGTTTCGAGCACTGGTGCTTCAATCTTCATTTAGTTTTGCTTAATTTATTTTATATTTATAATAAATTTCCAGCCCCAAATTTGGTTTAGCTTCGAGGATTCTGTTCTACCTACTTTTAGGCTACTATTTTCGAAAACGTTTTCATTTCTTTTTCATATTATTTTTTTTGTACTTATTTTTTACAATCAATTTTTGGCAATTCAAGGTTCAGTCTTAGTTGAATTTTTTTAGAACTATTCTCAAATGCGACTGTTTTTGGGGACACGCTCTGCTTGCTTCTTCTTCTGCTTCATCCTACATACACATATACAAGCAAATATATGTGTGCGTGTGTGAGTGTGTATGCAGTACAAATATGATCACTTTGTCTATAATTCATTTTGTGCCTAACAAATTCCCATATATCTACGCACACTTGTACGCGTATGCACACATACACTTACGCATACATGCATACAAATGCACATGTGAATACGCAGAGAAAGACGTGTTTGCACAGAATGGGCAACAGCTTTGATAGGCTTTCGGGCGGCAGTGGGAGAGGAAGAGACGGCAGTTACAATGAGAATCCGCGTCGCGCTTGGAGTCGGCGCAGACGTCGCATCCCAGCAGCAGAAGCAGCAGCAGCAGCGTCAGCAGCAGCAGTGGCAGCAACTTCATCGTCATCAGCTGCTTGCCCGCAGATACAGATTGATGCTGCCTTGGGTGGCGTTGGCAGCGACGTCAACTCGCGTCGCTGTCTGACGCACGTCAGCTCAACGCCAAACTTGGGTGGTGCGTGCATCTCTCTCCCTCTGTGTGTGTGTGTGTTAGTATAAGCCGTTAGCTAATTCTTTCGTCCTCGTTGTCTCTCTTTCTCTTTCTCGTTCTCTTACCTGCAGAAACAGGCGCAAATGACGCAGTGGAGCCGCGTTCTTCATCATTTTCTTATGCGGTGAACAATTTTATTTTTATTATTATTATTTATTGCATTGCGTTTCTTTGCTACTTGGTCTGCCTGCGCTTTTTTTTAACGCTCATTATCGTAAGCATTTTGCCCATTATTTTTTATCAAGAAAGTGTTTTGACATTGGGAAAAGTACTTTATACTTAATAATATTCGCTAATTTCAGTATACTATTTTCTGAGAAAGTCAATTTTTCCGTTTTTCCCAATCTGGTGATTATAATATTTATTTTATTATTATTTATTTTATTTTTTATTAATGCAAAAATGATCAGAATTTGCCAAAATAAAGGAAAACGCGCATCTTTAACGGGATGGATTTCAAAATCATAAACATCAAACAAAACACTTTCTTGACATTCCACAGAATGTATAATTTTCAAAGCTGCTCTTTCACTTAGTTGCGAGAAACGAATAGTAGAAAAATAAGAAAAAGTCAAACCAAGATAAGTCAATAATAAAGTATTTTTTTTTTTGGCAAGGCAAATAAACAAAGATGAATTTTTTCCTGTGGCAAAACACTTTCTTGACGTAGTGTTTGCACAAATGTACATATGTTCGTCAGTCCGTCTGTTTTTCTGTTCGTCTGTTTGTCTGTTAGTCTGTTTCGAGCCGCTCGGTCAGTCACATCGGATGACTATGTTTGTATATATGTACCTGGCATAGGAATGACCAATAATCATTGCTTAAATATACTACATTATAACGTCGGTGAAATTAACATAATGCTATTAATTGAATATGAAAGTCATCTGAACATTTTCGATAGGTATCCGAATCAAAGTCTGTCGCAACAAGTTTGATTGTGCTTCCAACATTTTTCTATTTAAATTTATTCCGAATTTCCGCAAGGGTATGCAGTCTTCGGTGTGCATTTCATATATCCGATCTTTATTGTTGTCTTATTTAATAATTACTTTTGCATTTGTTTGCTCATTTCACGGAAAGACTAATTAATTTGTTGGCACACACATATATATATCTATCTATCTATATATATACATATATATATATATGTATATATCGATGCTTAATTATCTCATTCTATTTGTTTCGCTGTTCATTTGGATTGTTCTGTGGACCATTTGCACTCTTTAGTCGGTTGCCGAATTGTCGTCGGTCGACTTGTGACTTGTGACCTGCTCCGATGGTTCCACATCTTATTTCGGGCTTAGCGGTAAGCGTCTCTGTGTCGCTGTCTGTGTCTGTGTGTGTGTTTTTTCCTACTTTATTTACTCAATTTCTCTGCGCATCCTTCTTGGTTTGCAGCAGCAGCTGGCAGTGAAAAAACATTGCATACTTTCGAGCGGCGCGCATAATTTTAGTCGCCTTTGGTTGTCTTGGCACCGTTGGAGTGAATTTGTAATACAAATTGAAGGTTTTTCCAATAACTTAAGCCAGTGATTGAATTACGTTTAATGGTCCATGCTACCATATATTTGATTTGCGCATTTAATATCCGTTGCAGCCAGAGACTAATCTGGGAATATCCTTGTTGGCAAGGCTGCATACACCATACACACTCAAATTTTGTTCAATTATTATTATTATTACCTGCATTTTCAATGCAAAAAGAAAGAAAAAGTTCCACAAAATACCGGTAGTCGTTTACTTTTCGTACCAGAATCGGAATTGGAACCTAAATTCGAATCGGTTTAGTATAATTTGTTTGAATTGTGGTTTTACTCTCCAGGATTTGGATGATTCTGTGCACCGACTTGTGATTAATGAATGTTTCAATTGTTTTGCCACTGCTTGATTATAATTTGTATTATCATGCGTGTTTACATATTTATTTATTTTTACTTTTTTAATTAAATTTATCTAATATAAACTGATTATATGTGTTAAATTGGTGTGACAGGAGAAAAATATTTAACTGAAGGCTGCTTCAAGCATGAAATTCATTTTATTAGTGTACTCCGAATCAGTTTGAATTGTGACGCTATTTATTATTATTATTATTACTATTATTATTGGGGTACCTGCACTGCTCGATCTATTGTGCTCCCTTCCTTAGCCTATAGCTCCCAAGGGCCTCTATGTCTTTGAGGGCCTCTATGCCTTTGAAACTCATAACATGCATCCCAAGGATGCTGCATCTTCTTCTAGTTAAGGCGACACACTCTGCTAGGATGTATATTGAGGGTTCTTCCTCGCTTTAAAGAAAACCCGCATAGTTCGCTACTATAAATACCTAAATTAATTAGGTGACTTCTAAGCCATTTAATTGAGCATCGCATCGCATTCTACTCGGACACTGAGTCTTTACTGCACTCCTTTCATTTTATTCATTAGTCATTCATTCACCAAATGCTGTTGTTTGTTTTGATTTTTATTTAATTTGGCATAAATTGATTTTCATTAAGATAAGAAACCGATAAGCCAAATTCATTTAGCCTCAGAATGATTACTCAGAGAGAGAGAGACTCTCTAGTTTGAATGCAGCCATGCTTAAATACAAATACAAATACAAAAACAAATATTATGCATATTTGAGTTGAATTTAAAGCGAATATAAATATTTACACACTGGTTTTGGTGTCGTTGTCGTCGTCGTTGTTGCTGTCAACAAAGATAACGTATTTAAACAATTACACACTGAGAAAGCAATAACAGCGACAAGGGCAAGAGCAATATGAGAAAACACAGAGCAGAGCAGAGCAGAGCAGACTCATTGTGTTTATGTAGATTAAATTTGGATCAGCACATTTTCCGATCGCTGAAAACAACACCAGTGACTTAATATATCTATCTCTGTCTCTGTCTCTATCTCTCTTTGTTATATATAATTTGTAAATAATCTTGATCAGTATAAACAGCCGAATCAATATTGTTTAAGATATGGCTGCCAATTCGATTTGTATCGTACAGGGTATCTTCATGTCTAGCTCATTTGTCTAGAGCCGCCTCACATGTTTATCTCTCATGGTTCCGGAGTAGGGATGAGAGCGTGTCTACATTTCCTCCAGTTGTTTATTGTATCAAATTGATGTATACTGAAATTCAAATCACACGCTGTTATAATAAATAAATTGCGCTCAGATGATAATGATATCCATAGAATAAATATGGTTTATTTAACTTATGTACGATATATATATATATAAATATAGTTTTCCTTGTATGAGTTTATCTTACTTTATGCGAACGTGCGCGTATTCTTTTGACTAATTTTAAACTATTCGAGCAGGCACGCAATGTGTATTTGCTACTAGGGTCGTGTCACGTGGCACAACAATGTGTTCCGCTCGAGTCTACAGAACAGAGCGTGTCTGATAGGCTGATAGCCATATTTGCAATAGTCACAGTCGCAGTCACAATCCAAGTGGTAACCGTGGAAAACTGCTCAGTTGATTGTCGCTACTCAAGTTGAAAGTTGGGAATTATGCATGCTGCGTGCTTTTAAAAGCAATATCAACAAATTGATCGTCGTCGAATACTAAAAAGCAACGGCAAGTGATTGCATGGAGTGGACATGGCTTAAGGACTGGTGGCGCCTCAAAAAGCTACGATCGCGTCATCAGCGCCATAGAAAGAAGTTGGAAGCAAATTCTTGTAGCGGCGTCACTTTGCCCACAAATCAGTTGCAAGATGCTGACGAGCACTCGACGCCGGATAGCGAGGAGCGCAGTTGCGACCCGGACACGCATAAGCGAGCCAGACGCCGCAACAGACGCAGTGGCATGCCACAACAGCAAATGACAAAGATGAAGGAGGGCGAGGATGGCAATGGCGAGTATGGGCCATTTAACGGTTGCGACTACGCTGATCATGATTATCAATGCGGCGTCAGCAACGACGACAACAACAGCGACGATTTTTGTTACTGCGACGAGTGCCTCAATGTAGGTGACGCTCATCGCTCATCGCCCATCGCTCATCCCCATCGTTCATCGCTCATCGCTTATTGCTTGTATATCGCTTATCTTGGCCAGGCCTAAATTAGACCTCGTTAATCAGTTGTGGGAACAGCAAATTGTTGTTTAGCCATCGCGCCAATTGAAACTACAAATATTCAGTTGCCATTTGCTTATTATCAGCCGGCTTATTGTGCGTTGGGCTATTCACCCGGTTCGTTGGCAGAGTATTGTCTAGTCGAGATCTCCTTTTTTACTGCCTAATATTGCTCCACTTTTGGCTTTCCCAGGCAAAGGAAATCACCTTCGATCTCATATAAATAATATGAAATATAATTGAATATTTGTTCGGCATTCCTGAGTTAGTTGATCTTTTTCAATCTTAATCAAATCTTTGCACAATTCCAAAAATATATAAAATATTTGGAACATGTAAGAATATAAATTTCTACTTGAAATCTCAAAATAAGAAAACGCATCAAGCAAATGATCAAGTTTGCTTAACAAAATTGTAATAAATTTTAATTTGTTTTCATTTTTTTTTGTTGTTACTATTAATGAAATTGGAGTGGCAAATAAACAAGTTCCTAATCGAAAGCATTTCCATTTGAATATAATTCAAAGGGCGACACGGACTTTGGGGACAGCAATGACGGAATGGATTCCGATACGAGCACCTCGTCAAGTACCAGCAAACAGGTCATTGTGGGCATCTGTGCGATGGCCAAGAAGACACAATCGAAGCCAATGAAGGAGATATTGACGCGGCTGGGAGAGTTTGAGTTCATTCGCCTGGTGACGTTTGAGGAGAATGTGATATTACGCGAACAAGTACAGAACTGGCCCATCTGCGATTGCCTTGTCTCTTTTCACTCCAAAGGCTTTCCGCTGGAGAAGGCGATCGAGTATGCGCAGCTCCGCAATCCGTTTGTCCTCAATAATCTGCATATGCAGTACGACATCCAGGACAGACGACGCGTCTATGCCATACTGGAGAAGGAGGGCATCGAAATACCGCGCTATGCTGTCCTCGATCGCGACTCACCCGATCCGAAGCGTAAGTGACGCCACTACCTTGTCCTTATCCTATAGAGAAACTTGTGCTTAACTCGCTACTTATTTTTAGATCATGAACTCATTGAGTCGGAGGATCATGTTGAGGTCAATGGTATTACGTTTAACAAGCCGTTTGTCGAGAAGCCCGTCTCGGCGGAGGATCACAACATCTATATCTACTATCCAACGTCTGCGGGCGGTGGCAGCCAGCGTTTATTTCGCAAAATTGGTAGCCGTAGTAGCGTTTACTCGCCGGAGTCGCGGGTGCGCAAAACGGGCTCCTTTATCTACGAGGACTTTATGCCCACCGATGGTATGCTTTCTATGCTCTCTATGCTCCCTGTCTATGCAATCAATACTGCTCTAGGTACTGCTCTCTAGCACGCTCCAGCCAATGCTGGTCTAGTCAATCAATCACACACGCATTCCAGCAACCAGTAACCAGTAACCAGTAACCACCACCACCCGTCCCGCTCCCTTTCCCCCAACCAACAAAATAAATAGCCAAATTATATATGTATTTAGGATGTTCCGAATTCAATCTCAGCGCAGCAATCTATGCTTGTCACGCCACTCCACGCCACGCCACGCCCCCATAACCACCAGCATTAACGCCCATTAACGCGCATACAATAAAAATTTAAAAAAAAAAAGTATGTAAAAAGTAAAAAGAAAGAAAGAAAAGTACATTTATATATAGCACAACATAATGTCATTGGCATTGTCTTGCGTCTCGCTCGCTCACCTGCAGCTTGGTAGATCGTTGCTCATTGCTATCATTGCCGATATCTAGTCCCCCAAGAAAAACTGGTCGCCAGTCGAACGCACTGAATCCAGCATTACCTTTACAACTTAGTGTACTTTTCAGGCACCGACGTCAAGGTCTACACCGTTGGTCCGGATTATGCCCATGCGGAGGCACGCAAGAGCCCGGCGCTCGATGGCAAAGTGGAGCGGGATAGCGAGGGCAAGGAGATACGCTATCCGGTTATACTTAATCACTCGGAGAAGTTAATATCGCGCAAGGTGTGCTTGGCCTTCAAGCAGACCGTCTGCGGCTTTGATCTGCTGCGAGCCAATGGCAAGAGCTACGTTTGCGATGTCAACGGATTTAGTTTTGTGAAGAACTCCAACAAATATTATGACGATTGCGCCAAAATTCTGGGCAACATGATACTGCGGGAACTCACGCCGACCCTCCACATACCCTGGTCGGTGCCATTCCAGCTGGACGATCCACCCATTGTGCCCACAACATTTGGCAAAATGATGGAGCTACGCTGCGTTGTGGCCATAATCAGGCATGGAGATCGCACGCCCAAGCAGAAGATGAAGGTCGAAGTGCGCCATCCGAAGTGAGTTCGAGTTTTATCAACTTACTGCTCACAATCCATTTATTCACACATCAATGATACTTTCTCTATGCAAAGCAATCCGAAGCGTTCCGAACCAAAAAATCGTCCTGAATTTTAGAAATACGCCGAGCGTAATTCAACTTTTTATTCAAAGAGTGTTTCTTTTGTTGCTTAGACGAATTAACATTAGCGTTTTATGATTGCAACACTGAGCTACTTGGTCTCTAAGCTAAACTCTAACATAAAAGCCGAGTCAGTAAATTTCATTACTTGTTTCTGAATTTTAGAGACAATTTCAGTTTGCATTTCGACTTTTTAGAAATGCATTTCTTAATGATGGAGAATATGTGATGAAACAAATCAAATGTCTCCGTCAGTGCATATATCTGAGTCGTCCACATCGGAGCATTGTCATTGGACTTATCGGTTGACAGATCGGTTGCTGGTTGACAAATTATTTTGATCATCACGAAATCCAAACCAAACTCATGGGAGTGCCTAGGATAGTTTTTCTATCAAATCTCAGAGAACGATTAAATGCGTACAATTTACAATTAAATTGGTATTGTTTTCGGCTTTTAGTTTCCGCCTCCGGCTTCCAGGTCACTATAAATGTTGATCTTAACTGCGTAAAAACCTCCATTTGACTTGCGACTGCCCAAATTGTTGCAGTTATGTTTTTGAACTATCAAATGTTGTTCACCATCTTATCTCTATTTTAAAATTGGTGCCTTTTTTTTCGAAATCGGAAGAGGAGCTATCAATAAATTAAGCTTCGAATTTATGTGTCACGTTTGATCGAAATCAATTTGATTTGATTGAAGCTGATCAAGAATATGTACTCTGGGCTCATGCATTTGTAATCGTCGGTTTGGTTGTGATAGGTTGGTAATCAGAAGATCATTTTTCATCGAATACGTTTCATTTTGCAGATTCTTTGAGATCTTTGAGAAATACGACGGCTACAAGCTGGGACACGTGAAGCTAAAGAGGCCCAAGCAGCTGCAAGAAATACTTGATATAGCCCGATTTCTGCTTAGCGAGATACACACAAAGGCGCATGCGGAGATTGAGGAGAAGGAGAGCAAGCTGGAGCAGCTAAAGAACGTTCTCGAAATGTATGGCCATTTTTCGGGGATTAATCGCAAGGTGCAAATGAAATACCAGCCCAAGGGACGTCCACGTGGCTCCAGCTCTGATGATGGTAGGTCCTTGTCATTTTTATTAACTAATCTAATCGCACGCTAAGTCCTAACAATTCCAGCCGAGACGCCCGCCGAACCCTCGCTGGTCCTCATCCTCAAATGGGGCGGCGAACTAACGCCAGCGGGTCGCATACAGGCCGAGGAGCTGGGACGCATTTTTCGCTGCATGTATCCGGGCGGACAGGGACGCTCCGACTATTCGGGCACACAAGGCTTGGGTCTACTGCGGTACGTACTAAAATTGTTCTTATTGTGTCCCCCTTCAACACTTCAATCTTAAGTGGTTTCCCCAATTCAAATCTAAATTGTAGTTTGCACTCAACGTTTCGTCACGACCTCAAGATCTATGCCTCGGATGAGGGGCGCGTTCAAATGACTGCCGCTGCCTTTGCCAAGGGACTGCTGGCACTGGAAGGCGAGCTGACGCCCATCCTGGTCCAAATGGTGAAGAGCGCCAATACAAACGGACTGCTCGACAACGATTGCGATTCAAGCAAATACCAAAACCTGTAAGTATCCATCATCGAACAAATATGCCGCAAATGACTGTTTAATAATTATATGATTGCTTTGTTCGATTTGATCAATAATTTCCGATTCGATAATTGACATATCATAAATACACTTCCGACTCAATTGTGCTCAATTGTTTCTTAATTTGTCGAATATCATTGTTGTCTGTGTTTAGACAGCTCAAAGCGCTGTAGAAGGCGCAAAAGAGTCTCAAAATTGGTCTAGAAATTACCGAACCGATAACTGGATAGCTTTTTTTTTGCTTTTTATATTTGTGTCGATCAAAGAACTATAGAAATTTAGCCTAGTTCTAGAATAGCAAACAGGAATCATTCAATTCCAATAGTGAATGTTATTTAAAAGTCGGATTGTTTTCAGGCTCCTCTTTGAGCCTGACCAGTCATCATTTTTGACATATTATGTAATTGAATGAAATAGTAATAAATTCTTAATCCAAACAGCGCCAAGGGTCGACTGCACGAGCTGATGCAAAACGATCGCGAGTTCACACAGGAGGATCGTGTCTTGATTAATCCGTGCAACAGCAAATCAATAACGCAGGCTTTGGACTTTGTCAAGAATCCGGTTGATTGTTGTCATCATGTGCATTTGCTGATACGCGAACTGCTACACATTATAAGCATTAAGAAGGACGATCCAAAGACAAAGGATGCGATACTGTACCATGGCGAGACATGGGATCTGATGCGCTGTCGCTGGGAGAAGATTGAGAAGGATTTTAGCACAAAGTCAAAGCTCTTCGATATCTCGAAAATACCCGATATTTATGATTGCATCAAATATGATTTACAGCACAATCAGCATACGCTGCAATACGATCAGGCCGAGGAGCTGTATATCTATGCGAAGAACCTGGCCGATATTGTAATACCTCAAGAATATGGTCTGACACCGCAGGAGAAGCTGGCCATTGGTCAGGGTATTTGCTCACCGCTGCTGCGCAAAATCAAGGGCGATCTGCAGCGCAACATTGACGAGATCGAGGATGAGTTCATGAACCGACTGAATCCGCACTACAGCCACGGCGTGGCCAGTCCGCAGAGGCATGTGCGGACCCGGCTCTACTTTACGAGCGAGTCGCATGTGCATTCGCTGCTGACGGTGCTCCGTTACGGCGGATTGCTGAATGTCGTCACCGACGAACAGTGGCGCCGTGCCATGGACTATATATCGATGGTAACGGAGCTGAACTATATGTCCCAGATTGTTATAATGCTGTACGAGGATCCGACCAAAGATCCAACATCGGAGGAGCGTTTCCATGTCGAGTTGCATTTCAGTCCGGGCGTCAATTGTTGCGTACAAAAGAATTTGCCACCTGGGCCCGGATTTCGGCCGCACTCACACGGCGACAACTCGTGCAACTCGAGTGTGCAGTCCAACGAGGAGTCGAATCCATCACGCATCGAGGAGGAGAACGACACCATTCCAAGCGAGGAGCAGCAGGGCAAGATGCGCAGCGTATGAACTGCTATATACTATATACACACATACATTACAATTATGCCAGACTTAAAGGCTTTAATCATATTTCCCTCTCTCTCTCTCTGTTGTTGTCTCTGTCTTGCGATAATATGTAGTGCCCGTTGTCGAATGCGCGGAATACAACTGGCAACTCATTTGGCTTTAATCGGCTGGACCTGCGCTCCAAGCAGTCCAAGTCGAAGCCCATCCCAATTGGGGCCCATCACACGGTCAGCGGTCACGAGGCGATGGATTTGGCGAAACGTCTAAACGAGGAGCTCGCCTCGCAGCAGCAGCAACAGCAGCAGCAGCTGCTGCTCCACAACCAGGGCAACCAGGGCCACCACCAGCACTACCAGCACCACCATCAGCATCAGCAGCAGCAACTGCGACCCATCAGTCCCGATATACGGGCCGGCAGTCCCGATTGTGAGCCGCGCTCGCGCAGCTACGAGCAGCGTGGATCGCCGTCGGCAAGTCGCGACAAGGAGGCGGGTATGTATGTATGTGTGTGTGTGTGTGTGTGTGTGTACGTGCGTGCGTGTATGTGCGTGCGTGCGTGTGTGTCTGGCTGTGTGTATGTGAGCGAAGAACGCCTGGCCGCAGTGTGACCAACAGCAAGCAGCATATAACTGCCTGGTCTCACTGGTCGGCATTGTTTACCATTTGAATTTTGATACATTTGTTGTTGACTGACTTGATTTCAATATTCGCTTTATCCTTTTATCGTTCTAATTTTGTACTTGTTCAACTTTTTACATACATTTGTTATTTTTCTCTTTCTTAATTGGCCTCTTTAACACAATCGACAAACAATTGGCTATCTCAACTAACTTGGCTATTTGTCTACTACGTTATTTCTGCTTAGTTGGTTGTCCAAAACTTATACGTTTATTATTATTATTATTTTGTTGTTGTTTTGCATGCCAATTGTATTCTATCTATTTCTCCTTCCCAAAACCAAATAAAAGATCCACAAGTCCAGGCAAATGCCAGCTGAAATAATGCTGATATGTAAGATATTTACTGACTAATTTTGCTCAATGCAATAATACAATTTGAATACTCTGTTCTCAAGAGGAGAAGCTTGCACTGTCATTTAGAGTCTTAGATAACTATATATATTTTATACATAATTGGTCAGTAAGCGTTGATCATCTTCAAGGGTTAAGATTGTGAATCAGGCTTTGTTGAAGAGAAATCTCCAAGAATTTTGAAATATCGTCGCAAAATGTGTATCGTATAGCATTGATGGGGACATATCCGATATTTTTTTATTTATTTTTTATATATGTATTCTTGATCAGCATAAGTCAAGTCAAAATAGCCATGTCCATCTCAGTTTTTAAGCTTTACGAAATTTGCCATTTATCCGCACATCAAAAACTTATCAAGTCGTCTGGATCGAACCACTATTTTAATAACGTATAAACATATATAGGTAAATATGTGAACAACTTGTATGTTGAGAGATGTTTTCAATAAATGCACAGACATCGCACTAGATTACTAGTATACGAGTATCATGTAGCTTCCATAGGAACAATCTGTCAATGTTTAGGTTGTTGTATGGAAAATATCACAAATATGTCGTCTAAGGGTATTTAATCTTCTGCATCCCAGAGATTATAATTCTTGTTAATTTTCTGCTATACTTTTATATATATATATTTTTTTTAAAAATATTTTTTTATTTATTTATTCTTCTAAGATATTAATCTTTTAATATAATTTTTGTCCTGGTTTAATTATTATGGTTGATGCTGCTCTGGAATGCTAAGCAACAATTTCCATATTCTTATATTTCTATCATAATATTTTTTTTCAAGCATCACAAACACAAAAAAGTAGAGCCTAACATTTTTGATTTTCATTTTTTCCACACGACAAAAACTATTGTTTATGAAGAAGAAACAAAAAATAATAAATAAATATATAAAGAAATTAAAAACCACACACACACACTCACACACACAAACTGTGTGTGGCTCCTGACAACAAATTGAGCTCTCTCTCTTTCTCTCCTCCGACTTAAGAGCGTGAGCGAGAGTGAGAGAGAGAGCTCAACGGACGGAGGTTGAAGCTGTTGGGGAAATAAATGAAAATCGATAGGCATCTGGCCGCGGAATCCCGTGTACTTGGCAATGCAGCTAAACTGAACTAAGCAATACTCATTCAATCTTAACCATGTACTTAGCACCCACTATCCACTACCCACCCAGGCAAAAAACCTATGAAGTATAGACGAATTCATATAGCGCCAACGATGATTATTATTAACAACTTAGCTGAGTGCCAGGAAGCGCTGTCAAGCCCATCATATATATATGTATATAATATATAATATATGATATATTATATTGCAAGCAGTTTCGACAAACTAGAGACAAAGAGAGCATAATAATACGATGTCACTCACTCTCTCTCTCTTCCCCCTCTCTCTCCCCTCTCTCTCTCTCCCTCTCTCTGTCTCTGAATGATAGACTCTGTCTTAAAGATGGTGCCAATTGCGACAACGCTGCTGGCATCCAACTGATGTTGGTTAATATGATCTCGTGTGGTTGTTCTCTCGCTCCTTCTCTCTCTCTCTCTCTCTCTCTATCCCTCTCTCTCTCTCTCTCTATCCCTCTCTCTCTTTCTCTTTCTATCTATGTTATTTTTTATATCATTTATTTACTTATTGCTGTCTCTGTCGACTATATACATAAATATGTCTCGTCTGTGTAGTTTCGTCTCTCTTTCTTTCTTGCTCTCCCTCTGTCTGTCTCTCTCTCTCTCTCTCTCTCTCTCTCTCTCTCTCTCTCTGTCTCTGTCTCTGTCTTTCTATCTAAATACATTTCTTTATTGCATGATACGATCAGATCTAAAGATTGTTTATTGAATAGTTTTTGTCTTGGTTCGTTCCAATACCAAGTGTGACATTCTCAAAAATGAATGTTCTTTGTTCGTTGTTATTCGTTATTGTTATTGTTGTTGTTGTTGTTGTTGTTTTCTTTGTTAATTGTGCGCGCAAATCCCAAGCAGACTAACCCTAACCAACTAACCAACTAACCCTAACCCCAAGCCTAACTCGACGACGCTAACTCTCAGAACTAACTGGACTCATTTTGACCAATTGCCTGCTGTTGTTCAACGCCATCGACGCTCTCTGCCTGCCCCATTATGCAAAGCAAAATATTATTCAATTTAGATATGTAAATAGTTATTATATATTAATATTAGTTTTTGGGAATTACAAAGAGGGTCCGTTTTTTCCGCATTGCTCTCGATATAACGCTTCTGCTCCTTCTCGAGTTCCGTTTTTGGCTTCAGTTGTTACTAACACTTGTTACCGTTGACCGTTCCAAATATTTATTGATTTATAAGTTACGACTTTATCGACAATATTGTGCAGATGACAATATTCGCTTTCCTATTTTGTTTCTGTTTGAATTTATATGAAATTTTTACCAGCTTTATCAAAAACGTATCCTATCCCGTCGCCTAAAATAAATTTATAAATATCAAATATAATTCACACATAGTTTAAGGCAGTTATATTTGAAATTAATTAAAGGATTAGAATATCAGTAGTGTTCCATTGCCGATTCTTCGTTTCTTTGTGAGACTCAATTCCGGTCTTTCAATGATTGATCAATCAAAGCTGACTATGACTAATAATATGACATAATAAATTTATGAAATTGCATATAAAATTCAGCATTCAAAATGATTTGACAAATGGACTTCGAATTCTTTAGCATAATGAATGATAGATGCCATTATTTGATATCAGACATTAAAGAGCAAAATCACTGATTTTCGGTGCTTTAAGTAATCCTAAGAATAACTCAAGTAGCTGAGAAATATGCATAGGGATAATAAGATAATAATAAACTTTAATTTCTGCAACACCAAGCAGACCCAAAGACTAGCAATATATATATATATATATATATAGATTAAAGATATAGTAAGCAGCAGCAGTCGTTTCGGTAAAGATATTTGTTATAAGCAGAGAGTTTTTTGCTTATTTTGCATTTGCAGGTGCGTTCAGCTTTCGGCATGCCGAAGATTAGTTTTCCTCTCTTGTTTTACTTGAAAACTTGTTTCGTTTTTGGTTTTGTTTTTTTTTTTTTTGGGTATTTTCGGCTAATTAGTTTTTCGTTTGTTTACTCTCGACCTACATACGTACGCACACTTATACACACACACACACACACACCACATACACACACACACACGTTCGCACACACACACACACACACACAATCTTCTTTGAACGGAAAACGAACATCGAACCAAATACAAATACAAATACAAATACAAATCCGAATCCAAACGATTTTCCCCCGCTTGCGACTCTTCTAATATTCAAATAGCGCCGTCGGCTAGCTTGGATGAGATCGCTAATGCTCGCATGGGCGTGGGCGTGGGCGTGGCCAGTGGAAGTAGCGGCAATCGGACCGCAATTCAAATACGCGTTACAGATAAATTGTCCTTCTTCAAGATCGATTCGTCGACCAATGAATTGCCGCTGTCGGACATCGATTTCTCATTGACGCCGGGCACGCCGCAGTGCCTCAATGTGAATGCCGGCAGTCGGACTCACAAGCGCCACAATCTGTTGCGGATGCGGCGAATGGTTAGCGGTGATGAGTCCGATTTTGAGGGAGTACAGCCGCAAATCTCAACGCTGGCCACAAACGAGCGGCCATTGAGCTGCAATTGCAACTGCAGCAGCAGCAACTCGTTTCCGCTCGCCTCGGCGCATGCCCACTCCAAGAGTCTTATGCAACTGGCCGGGAGCAGGGACAGTCAAGGTCAGGCCAGTGCTGCTGCTGTTGCTACTGCTACTGGTGCTGGTGCTGGTGCTACTGCTCGGAGCACAGCTTCTTCTGTTAGCTTCGAGTATGATTTCCAGGCATCGAGCTCGGCTCCAGCGGTGCTCTTAAGCGGCACATTTGGGCAGCAGCAGGCGTTGGGCGCTGGGCACAGCACCAGTTCACCGACAGCCTCCACATGGCGGCTGTGCATGGAGATGGACATAGACAGGGACAGGGAGAGGGAAACGAACGTTTCGCGTCATCGGCAATTGGAGCGCGGGCGGCGCAAGGTCAACAGCCATTCGTGTGGCCAACTGTCCATTTTGCTGGCAACGCCGCCCGCCTTGCCAGAGAATCCCTTTCGCTTTGGGGCAATGGGGCAAGTGCAAGCGGCGGCGACGGCGGCGCCGGCGGCAACCGCCGCATCAGTTGCATCAACTGGTGGCAATGCATTTGTCAGCTGCTTTGCGCCCATTGCCGAGCATGTAACGCCTTCGGCCACGCCCAGTCAGACGCCCATCGAGGAGCAGATGTTGTATAACATACCCAGCCTGCTGATCACAGCCACAGCCAGCGTGACAAGCAACCTAACCACTCCCACATCGATTACAGTGACCCCGACCATACCACTACCACCACCGCCACCCACTAAAACAGCAACAGCAACAGCAACTGCAACAACTTTAATAGAAACAGCAACAACTACAACTGCAACTGCAATAGCTTTGTTTAAGACCACAGCAACAATGTCTTCTAATCAAACTAATACTAACCAATTTAAACCAATCGATCCCTCCCCAATTGACGCACCAAAACAATACACCAACCACCAACACCACCACCAACACCACCACCACAACAAAAACAACAACAACAACACAAATACCATCATCAACATCAATACACACACAACAATTACCATAACACCACCAACAACAACAACAACAAAAACAACAACCATGGACAACAACAACATCATCACAACGTCCCCGTCTTGTTGTACCAATTGTACCATCGATACAGATAGCAACAATTCGGTCTCGGTATCAGCATCGGTATCATCAGTATCAGCCAATTCGTCCTCCACATCGTCGCGTCGCCAAAGACACAGTATTGCCGGCCAGATGTCCTATATGAAAATGTTGGGTTTCGGTGGTTTTAGCAAAAAGATGGCAACCAGCGCAAATAGCCTTTTCAGTACGGCAGTTATAAGCGGCAGCTCATCGGCGCCGAATCTACGCGATATGATACCGGTATCATCATCCGGTGAGTACACACAACTACACACATATCCACACACACTTGTATATATATATATATATACATACATACATACAGATCCAAAACCCCCACACACAAACAGTTAAGCTCTTAACATTCATACAAAAAACTGCATGAATCGCGACCTGTTGCCCCTCTACATAAGAAGTTATCCACAAATTACAATAAACAAATATAAAACATAGAAATATAGAATGCAACATTTTGCATATAACATTTTTTAAAATGAAACTTTAACATTCAAATTCCTTCTTCTTTTTTTAATAACATTAAGAACTAAATATTTTATCTCTTTAAATTGATTGAGATTATCTTCAAAACAGAAGCAAATCTCTTTTCAAGGACAGCCGAGCTATGTTTAAAAGTCTGCGCCTTAACACACATTTCATATTATCGCTTTCTATTTTTTATTTATTTTTTTTTTTTTTTGTATTTTAGACACCTTCTTCTTAGCTTACTTTAACAAAACAGGGCTGCCAGGTGTCTCAGGTTTGAGCAAAGCAGTTACTAGCTTATATTTTTGTTAGAAATCTAAATATAAAATGATTTTTTTTTTTGCTTAGTTTCTACTTGAATGATCGATTCAATGAAGAAGAAAGTAAAATAACAATATAAATTAAAAACAAAAGGAAAGTATTTAAAAATGTGATTTACCAAGCGTATTTCGAAATATATATGAAACTAAACAAAAACTCGATAAATATTTGTTGTGTACTAAATTCTATCTCAGTTGGGAGTTCTAATTGGAACACAAAATATATTAATGCATTTTCAAGCGACAAACTTTACAAATTTCCAAAATGTTCCTAATGTGGCTGCAAACCTATCTACAAATGTGAAATCACTGAATGTATTTTGCACAGTGCACCAAAAGAGAAAAGACCCGTGTTGTGGCATATGCAACGCACATACATACATACATACATACATACATACATACATACACATACATCAATCAATCAGTCAATCAATCAATCAATCAATCAATAATACACTCAAATCTAATTATATTGTAATTAAATATGGTTAACATGTCTTAATTCTGTGGCTCCTCTCTCTTTTATTTAACTCTCCATCCGCTTCCGGTTCCAATTCCATTTCCATCCAATCACTTTTTGAATACATAATGCCTGTATACTGTATAAAATCTGAACACCGAACGGATGTTAATCCAATTTTAATTGTTTAATTGGTTCAAATGTGTGCCCGGCGTTTAGGGTTCGGGGATGTGCCGCCGATACGACCACTGGAGACACTGCACAATGCACTGTCGCTGCGGAAACTGGACAGCTTTCTCCAGGATATGATAGCCCAGATCTCCAAGACGCCGACGGGTTCGCCGCCACGCGTTCTTGGTGGCGCCACAGCCGTTGCTACCAACGAGTCGATAGTCGTTGCACCAGCACCTGGAGTTGGTCAGGTCATATCGGTATCGGATATAACATCGAATTCAATGGCGGCGGATCCTGAGCAAAAAGATGCCCGTTTGACCAAGAGGCCTAACCAGAATGCAACTGGCGAGACCAGTGATTATTCTGGCATCAGCGAGTCCGATCCGAGTGGTGCTGCACGGTCATCAGAGCCCGACGAAGATGTCAACGATGTGGCAGTGCAACACGTGCAACAAATTGCAACAGCACAAATACAGCGTAAGTTCTCTAAACGTAAGCCATGGATTTCTTGGTGAATCTTGGAGCTCCTCATTGCTGTTGTCCCACTTATCTGATGATGGGCATTGGCTCATTGGAGACTCTCTTTACAAATTTTCATAAGCAAATTTTCTGTTTTTTTTTTCTTTTATTTTTTGTTTTGATTTTTTCAGAGGATTGAAACTATCGCATAATTTGTCACTTATTGTTTCAGTGATTTATCAATTACTGTATATATATATATATATATTTTTATAGAGATTTGATGTGCATTGTTGGAATCACTATAAATGAATAGAACATTACCATTATCACGTTTTATTTGCGATCTGGGCTCATATATATATATATACTCGTATATATATATATATATATATATACATATATGATATAAATTATATACACATGTGCATATGTGTGTGTTGCATGCACTTCCAATTGCCTAATTGCCTATCGCGTCGCACTCTTTGCTCTGGCTCTGACTCTGACTCTTCCTCTTCATTTTCCTTTTCCTTTTTATCGTTTGCCTTGCCTTGCTTTGCCTTGCCTTGCCTTGTCTTGACTAACGAATAGCTTCGGCTCGTCCTCTCACGCACTGAGGGCTTCTGACTCTTGCACATTCTCGCTCTCCCTCTCTCTCTCTCTCTCGCTCTTTCTCTCCCTCTTAATTCCGTTACACTGACAAAAATAAAACGCAAAAACTAACAACTTGAACAATTGAAACACAACCGCAACGAAGCCGGGCAACAACAGCAGCAGCCACAGGACATCGTATCTGTGGAGCACCAGGATGCTGCTCCCCTTCAGAATGTGAACAGGTGGGTGTGATCCTTCCCCTTCCCATTTCCGTTAACTGTAGTCCATTTACCAATCGCATATATCTTTTTGCAGCCCCTTGAGCACTGTGGAGATTGTGATGATGAATGAGCCAGATGTGTCGGATGAGCTGCACTCCTTTTTGCCCATGAACCAGGATACGCTACAGCTGGCCGACGGCAGCATCTATCTGAGTGTCTGCGATGAATTTGGACCGGGCAGCACATCCCTTACCCCAGTCAGTACTGGGCTGGACATCGACCTTGACCTGAGCATGGTGGCCAACAAGGGTTCCATGACGCTTTCCATAGATGTGAGTGATTGGGTGGCAATTGCAATTATACCTTCTCTTATTAAATCTATCCAATTAAATCTTAATTGTGATAAATACAAAATCAAGCCTGGTCAAAAGGATTTGACTATCCCTATATGACTAAAAATCTTATAGTTCAATATATATATATGTATCTTTTATATGGTTTCCCAAAGTTCATTAGGATAATGATAGAATCCGTACAAAAACAATTTCAACTATTTGCTCCCAGCGTTCTTAATTGGAAAACTAATATTTGCTCATAGTATGCGTAGTAGACTTTTATTAATAAATCTTCCATTGTAGAACAATGCTTGGTGTAATCTTTTTGCATAAACTAATAAATGGTGAAATTAATTCTTCAGAGTTAATCAGCCAACTTGCCTCTTTCCACCTCTTTCTCTTTGCGTCTATGCTATTCATCACACATTTTGTATTTTATGCTCAAATTTTAATGCATTTGTTTCCCCACATTTACCATATATACCAAGTTGCATCAGGATTGCTTTAAAACTGAAAGATTTTTGCTCTTATAATCAAATGGGGTTGAAATTCAACTTAGTTTTTTTTAAAAATATAAATTGAATTAATTTTTTATTGGTTAAACGTTAATGTATTTAAATTATTGCAGGGCTTTGAAGATGACGAGGAGGCCACACCGTCGACAGCAATGACGCCTTCACTGCCTGTCGATGTGGAGCCCAAATTGGAGATGTGCTACTGTTGTTCGGCGCATGCTGTCGCTCCGCCGGAGGTTGCCACCGATGATCCGAAGTATTGCTTTGCTCTGCCGGTGCACATAACGCAGGCCTCGCCGGAGCACACTCGTTCAAGCGTGCGGCGCACTCATGATCCCATCTCGCCGCGCATACAAAAACAAATCAGCATGTTTGAGGGGGCCGCCATCAGTCCGGAGGCGAATGGAGGCGCAATGCATGCCTCGATCAATTTGCCAGCGGTTGCGTATCAGTTGCGTCAGGATGCACGCCTGCGCAAGTTCGAGAACCTAACGCAGTCCACATCCACCTCGAACTTCCCATTTGAGAGCAACACGCTGAAGAGGGCACCGCTGGTCAGCACCAAGGATGACTATGCCAATGTCTCGCACACGCAGAGCTGCATCAATCTGAAGAGCAGCAGCGATGCTGACTCCAGGGCTGGCTCCTTGAGGCAACACACAACTGCAGCCAACTATAATCGGCCGCCCAACGCGCTATCGGTTTGCTATTCGCTGGACACAGATGCAACAATCTGTAGCACACCGACAGCAGGAGCATCAGGAACGGCAGCAGGAGCGGCAGTAGGAACAGCAGCAGGAGCAGGAGCAGGTGCAGCAGATGCGTCACCGCATCCGGGTGCACTGATTGTAAAGGAACGATTCATAGAGCCACCTATGCGTGGCATTGTCCGTGGCTATCACGACAAAACACAGTCAATGGACGCCGACTTTCTGTTCAACGAGTTTCTCCTGCTGCCGGCCATTCCGCCCAAAGTTAATGATGACCAGTCCAAGGAGCAGCCGTCGGAGAACGTCCAGATGCAAAATTATGAACTATAATCTATAACAATTGTTTTATTTCAATCTTCATCTATTTATCTCAAGTTGTAACTTGAATTGTTGTTGCATTCGCACTGTTGCTTAGCCCAAGTATACTAAAATTAAATCTATTTTTCTGTCCGTACACCTGTCTATGTAGAATCATTCAATTCAATTCCAGCCTAGTCGTCGCATGGATTACTTAAGTAACGATAATGATCGCGATGATATTAATGACGATATTGTGTTTGCTGATCATGGGGCGAGCCCAGCACTCAGTGAAAGTGAGACAAAGCGATTAGTAAGCGATTCGATTGCTGTCATTGACCGCATAGCCCAGACCCCAATATGGCTCTGCGAGGGAGTCGCCGCCGCGTGCGACAAGAGACATATATATAGAGAGAGAGAGAAAGAGAGAGAGAGAGAGAGCAGCAGTCAGAATGACTGAGAGGCGGCAGGCAGCCGGTTTTGCGACGTTTTCACTTGTCAGAGCCACATTTATGGTGTCTATTTGTAGACAGACGCATGCATTAACCTCGTTCACATTCGATTGCAAGTTTGAATTTGTATTCGTATTCTGAATTGCGTATGCAAGGCATGCTCTTTGCTGCCAGTCCACATCAACCACCTACTACTGATGAATGTGGCCCTCACTCCACACACACACAGATCCATACATACATACATATATATATATATATATATATATTGAAGTACGAATGTGAATGGGAGCACGAGATAAGTACTGAGTACTTCTTGCTTTCAACAACAGTCTGTAACTGCCTGTATCTGTAATATATTTGTATAATCGTTGCACACAGATAAATGATACATGCCATAGCCCCTAGGGCTGTACAGAATACTTACAAAATAATGCATAAGAAATGTATTGTTGTTTATTATTTGTTTTCATTCAAATGTGTTTCATTGACACGAATTCAATTCGGAATACAAATACAAATGCGACAAGAGCCAGAAATTGAAATTTTGATTGGAACCTCAGGTGCTTCACCTAGTGGAGACTACAAAATAAGAACAGTTCTCATTTGAATTATTAACATATGTGGCTGTTCTTATATGTATTTAACGTATATATCATCTATGCATTTATTATTGGTTTTATCAGAAAAATAACAGCTACAAATGCACAATTTTTGCTCTTCAATTTATTTTATCCTTTAAAGGTAACAATTAGAAAACTTATTCTGGAACAGTATGATTGTTCTATTTGTAAAAAGAAAAACAATAGAGTTGGTCTGGCGATTGGGATACAACTGTGTCTGCATATATCCAGCTTCAAAGGCTTATAATCGTATGGGCAATATTTTCTTTAAAAAAAAATCAAGAACAATAATGTGCTCTATTGTAGAAGTGGCTTTAACGGCGGCTTTTCACATAAATCTAAATTAAGTTTAATCCTATTTTTTATGACTTTACATTATACAATTTTGAATCTTTATCTTTATCTAAACATAAAGAAGGACCTAATAACTATAATATTGACGTCTGGGTTAATCAGCTAACTATTTTGCTCACGAGAAGGACAATTAACTGATGCCAGCCGTAAAGCGTTGGCTTTTAGTTCAACATAAAATAAATTTTAAAAAATCATTAATTTAATACATTGAGTGGTAATAAAAAGGAAAGTCTTAAAAAAACCCAATCAAACCAAAAATTCTAAGTTGTTATTAATAATAAGAAATGCAAATAGTCAAGAAGGCAGGGACAAAGGGCTATTCTTGATCAGCATCACAATTCGAGTCGATATAGTTATGTTCGTTCATTCTTAGGATAGATCTAGATGCTTCACTTTGATATTAGCCATATATACTTTGTAGGGTCGCAGATGCTTCCTTCTGCCTGTTAGATACTTTTCAGCAACTTAATTTTACCACTTTTAGCTATTTGTAATGGGTTAAGGCAATTAACAAAATGCAGCATATTCAAAGTTAATAACTATTTGCTTAAGCTCTCTTCTTGCTGTTGTTGTTGTTGATTTTATTTGCATCAGCAATTTTAGTTTTTGGTGTAATTAGTGTTTTGCACATGTTACCAGCAAATGGAAAAGTTTCCACTCAATTTAGTTTTTCGCGCCAAGTGAAAAGCGAGACACAGTTGAACTGTAACAAGAGTAGAATTGTGCCCATCACTCAAACACACCCACACACACATGTATATATAAATACACATATATATATATTTATTTATGTGTATGTATGTTAACTTATATGGATATGCATTATTTAGCCGTTTGGCGCTGTTTGGTATTTGGTTGGGTGCGGGTGCCCGATGCTATGGGAAAGTTTCGCCATGGGGAAAGTTCTAGCTCTTTTGCATATGGCTTTGCCAATTTATTCAAATCGACATCACGCAAATTAGCTATATACATATATATATATATATATATATATAAATGTATTAGCCTTAAGTGCTTGCATATTTTAAGAACAGGGCCGTTTTCGTTTTAAATTTTAATTAGTCTGGTGTAAATAGTCGTTGGATGGAATATTCACATTTCTCCATGAAATATCTCTAATCATTCTTGTCTACTCACTATCACTCTTTTGCTCTACTTTTCTCTTTCCATTATATTTTCTGTTTTTTACTAAACTAAACTAAACATTAACATTTTGTCGTCTGATTGGGGTTTTTCTGGATTCTTGAGTTCATGATTAGTGGTATCATCTAAAGTATTCACGTTTCTCTGGATGTGATAAGATATGCATTTATCAGTAAGCTAAAATCAGACAATAAAGCAAATTTTATTATTCATTCTTTTTTTTTTTGAGAAACTTACCTTTTTTAGACCTATCTGCATAATATTAACTTGGGTACAAAAAAAGCATTTGCATATATATCAAATATATGTTTGTTTGGCATGTTTTTAGCAAATTGCAGAAAATACAAAAATGAAAAAAAAAAAAATTCAATACGAACCCAAAAATGCAAAACGTTTTTGAGTTTGCACAGAGTCCGATTGACAAAGATTTACTAGTTTGAAGCTTCACTTTCTTTTTCACTCGAGATTCCAACGTTAAATCGATGAGTGCCGATGATGGATGTGTTGTTGCTGTTGTTGTTTTTGTCGTTTGCTTGCTGTTTTATTTGCCGTTTCCCATACCCTGTACGCTGTATAAATGGGTAATCGGTTATCATGAACGGTTATTATAACCCAAAAAGACGATACATATATATATTTGAAATAAGAATAAAATTAATCGAAAGTATATATAAAGTTGGGTGCAAAAAAGTAGATGATTCAATGCCAAATTGATGTTTGATCTAAAACCCAAGCCTGGATGCTTAAAATAAAACTATTAATGTAGCATTGCCAAGTTGTTGTCTTAAAATGTATTAATTTTATATTTAATAACACTGTATCTGAGAGTCAGCCACGCCCAAGACGCCTTCCCTAGTTTTCAAGTTATGCATACTTAAAAGATTTAATTAGAGGTAAATATTTTCTTCAGAGCGTTGGCGAATTCATGCAAATAGGTGCGCTCCATGTGCATTATACAAAGCGATTAAGCCGACTGACTCGCGCTGATTCGCGCTGCATGCCGAAAGTAGCCGAAGCAGTGAACCAACGAAGTTGGCGATCGAAAGGAACTTAGAACTACCGTTGCTTGCAGGCAACAACGAAAATGAAGTCTGTAAGACAGAGACAGACGCCGCTGCATATCGATAGGCAAATATAATTATTTCCAAGAGATTTCTTTGCTGACTGCTCGCACCCACACACACACACCCACACTGAGAAAGCGACTCAAGTGGCCAGCAGCTTGTTCAGAGTTGTATGTGTGTGTGTGTGTGAGAGAGAAAGAGAGAGTGTGTTTATTGGAGACGAAAACATTGATTATTGTTGCATGTTGCCTGCCCGCATCCTGTTCAGGCATATTGGCATTGAGATTATTATTTGACCTTTGGTCATAATTACGATGGTCAGACAGGCTGCAAACGCCACTGTTCACTGTTCGTCATTAATCATGTAGAAAAAATGTCAAAAATAAATCACCTAACGAAGCTTTTTGGTTTCTTGCTGCTGTCTGCTGTCTTTGTCAATTGCGCGCTAATTACGCATGAGAAGCCGAGCAGGCGACAAAGACAGTCGACAGACATTGAAAATTACTTAAACGCCCCGTGCAAAGTAGCAAAGACTCTTTTCTCTCTCTCTCTCTCGCTCTCTCTTTCACTGCCAAGCTAGCTGTCTACCTGTTGTGCGCTTGTGTGTGTATTTTTTAAAGAATCCATTGAAGAGTGAAAGCAGTCAAACGTAGCCGTTAAAAAGTGTAAGTTGTTGCCGGTTGTTGTTTCGGCGGCTGCCTCAGTGAAAGATCATTGGCATATTTACATGGATTACCAACTCACTGCCTACCTGCCTGTCTGTATGTGTGTGTGTGTATATGTGTAAGTGTGTTCCAGTGCTTTTTTTGTTGGTATTTTGAGGCTTGGCTTCTTCGAATTGCCAGACGATTAAATATGAACGGATCTCATTGTTTTGTTTCATATTTTCTCCGTCAGAGCGCTTGTTATATATATATATATTTTTTTTATTTTTTTCGTTTTAGAATCGATAAATTTTTGAAATATTTCCCTCAATTTCACTGAATTTAAAGACCAATTTGTACTAATTTGTAATTTTCAAAAATTGAATTGAAATTAAAATCAATTCAAGAAGGAGAGTTTGAAATGTGTGTTTGTTTCAGAATTATATTTGTGAGAATTTAGAGTTGCTCAATAAAATAATATGTATATTTACAAATGTTGTGATGCAAGTGGAAAACTTGTAATCATGCAATCGCTGTCTGCCCAGCAATGCGCACAAATACTCGTATGCAATTAAAATGCTTCGATTCGTACATATCTATTTATTTATCTATTTATTTATTTATATATTCTGCTAATCATGCCTTTCGCAATTGGGCGTCCGGCTGGCTGGCTGGCTGGCTGGCTGCCTCTGCAATAACAACCAATTTATGAATGCCGCCAAAAACGAAAGACTTAAGGCACAAACTTGTCGCTCGTTTGCAATGGCTGCATAAATCCAAGTAAACTTCGATTGCTAGGATAAGCAGTCAAACGACATGAAAACAAAATGGGAAAAAAGGTATAAGTAAACAAGTGCACAAGTCGGGGGGTATAAACGACCTTGGATATACCCTACCCTAACAAGTACAATTGCAAATGCCAAATGTGATTGGGTGTGTCAACATACCGAATTGGCTATCAATATAATTGAAAATAAAAATATCTGTAAGGCGTAATACTTTATTCTTTGTTAGTTATGCGAGATTTGAAATATAGTATCGATGCACCAAATCGGACTTTTGAAGTTGTTCAAGTTCGATTTGAATTGATTGTAGGAACATCAAAGGGATATCAATCAATTTCAAGAAACTTGATTTACGTGTATCAGGCAGACATACATACAAACACAACGAAGAACATATACTGGGACTGAAGCAATGCTTAACTATGTTTGCGCCCCTAAAGTAATACTAAAGTTAATTTTTTTTATATGATTCCAAATTTACATCCAAATTATAATTCCCTCCGCCTGTTACATAAATTTGTGCAACTTCATGGTTCAGTTTTCAACCGTTTTCAATACACAAAAAAAAGAAAAAAGAAACAAGTCACTGGTCACTTGCCGATTGTCACTTGCCGCTTGCCACTTGCCGCTTGCCACTTGCCACAGGAGGGTTTTGGTATCGAGCACTTGGTTGGCACTTGCGTAAACCTTATCGACTACTTTCGATATGCAACCTGCTGTTCACCGGTTGCAAAATTGCGAATTGGAATGTTGCATTTAAATATGTTTTGCGACGCGTGCCACATTGCTGCAAGACTTTGTTTAGTTTGTTTTGTTTTGCTTTGGTTTTTTCTTCTTGTATTTTTGGTATTCTTGCACTTAATTTATTTGCTTTCACATAACACACAAATGAAGTTGAACGCTCCACTTAAGGTGCCGTTGGCTGCTCAGTCTTACTTATATATATTTAATTACTCTATTTTCGTTGGGGTTCGGTTCCACGAAATGCTCCACTATATATATATATATATACATTGTACATTTTGTTGTTAAGTTTGTTTTGGCTGAGCTTCGTTTATGAGGCTTGAAAATTCCGCTTAACATTTCATTGCAAAAGTTACAAGCGTTTTAACCGGCTGAAATATTCACATTACATATGTATATAGCTCTATATAAATTTGAGTTTGGCCTGAACATGTGAGCACACACAAATATACATATATACTATATATAGTTATCTTACAACCAAAAGAACGCACGCATGGCTCAAATCTATTTTGTTTTCTGAGTGTACATACATAGATACATATATATGCATAAATATAGCAATAATCAAAGCTTCGACATAAGTCAAAACAGTGCAGCAAAAACAAACACAAAGCGTTTTGAGCTTCAGTCAAACGGGTTCCAAAATAAAAGCCAAAATACTTTTAATTTGCTGTACAGAAGCCAAAAACGAGACCCTAAAAGCCAAAAAAATAAGCGTTCGATTGTAAACCTAGCGAAGTTTTGGATACTAAAAAATTGTTTGCGCAAGAGGAATACCAGCAAATGGTGTTTGTTTTATTTTTTGCTTTGATTAATTTATTTTTGTAATGGAATTTTAAAAAATTCTATTACATTCATATATAAATGTGTATATGTAGAAGCAACAAATAAGAGTTGGCGAAAATGATGCACATTATTTGATCGTCTCGGGGTCTTTAAGCTCTACAAGTTTTCGACATCTATTTAGTCCACTCGATATCAAATTTAATCGTACTGAGATTTAAATAAGCAACTTAAAAAAGCCGAAAAACTCGATTTGTTAATTTGAAAAAGCTTTTGGCGCTCAACAGCAGCTAAAAAGCTTTGCTCAATTTGATGCTGGCATTTATCATAAAATTGATGGAAAACTGCATGCATAATATATATATATATATCTATATATATATATATATATATATGTGTGGTATAATTGTGTGTGTGTGTGTGTATGTTCGTGTGCGTTTGTGTGTGTGTATCAGTTCGGTTTTCATGTAACAGTCAGGTGTTCAACAGAAATTCCAGAAGTATAAGAAATACTTCAACTTTCAATCTGTTTCAATTTATCTCAAGAATGTTCGCTGACGTCACAACAACAGAGCTAATGCTGCTGCTGCTGCTGGTGCTGCGGCTGTTGCTGTTGTTGTTGAAGAGTGCAGCTAATGTTGACGATAACGAAGAAGATGAGAGGCCAAAATGTTCAATTAGAAAGCGGGCAAGATTGTGGCTGCTGTTGTTGTTATTGTTGTTAACGCATGCGCTGCACGCTCATTACCGTTTGTTGTCGGCACTTCTTTAAATGCTGATTTACGCGAACAGGTTGTAAAGTTAACGTCAACAGCAGCAGCAGCAGCAATAACAACAACATTACAAAGCCCAAGTTAAGCTTAAAGCGCAGCTTTAACAGCAACGTCGACAGCGATAAAACCGAAAATAGTTACGTTTGCGCAGTCGCAGTCGCCGACTCCGCTCAGTCAGCGACGAACACGCCAAGCAATCGCAACGCAACGCAACGTAGCGCAAGGCAACGCAAGGCAACGCAAGGCAAGGCAAGGCAAGGCAAAATTGCCAGCAAGCACGCCAAGAGAAGAAAGATCGAAGCAAAAGCAAAAAACAAGCGAACAAGTGTCGAGTTTGCGGTTTAACGGTAGTGTGTGTGTATTGCGCATCTCTCTCTCTCTCTCTATTTCTATATTTCGCTCTCTGTCAGTCGCGCGTAAACGATTCATTGATCGAGCGCAGCATCATCTGCAGCATATGCGTGTGTGTGATTGGATTATACACACATATATCGTCTTTTTTTTTTTTGGTTGTTTTGTGCATGTGTGTGAGTTAAAGTGAAATGGAATTTGTTGAATTTTAATTGCACGCAGCAGGTTCAGCTGAGAGCAACAGAAACAGACAGCAAACCAAACATTTCATTCAACTTGCTAATGAAAAACAACAATAACAGCAGCAGCGACCTGGAGAAAATTGTTGATAAATAACAGCAACAAACAAGCAACGACTGCAAACAAACATAAAAAAAATATTTAAAAAAAAAACAAAAGAAACCAAGACGGCATCTTCATTTAACGTAAGTTAAAAAAAAAGTTATAAAAACTTTTAAGTTTAATTGAAAAAATAATCAGCTTCAGCGACTTTTATCTATGATTGGGATGGCAATGTTTTTTAGCTTAAATATTAATTCAATTAAATATGTTATTGTCACTAACGAATTTTAATCTATTTGCTCTGAATCAAATGACGTGTTTATTCCACTCATATTTTTAAGATATATATAATATTAATATATAATAAAAAAAAAATAGAAGTGAATTGAAATTCGGCACGTTACTGGTCAAAGAAATGCATTCTTTGCATGCAAAATTGATACAAACAAATGTGTAGATTTCGGAACTAGAAATGGATTTGTCTTGAAAAAGGCTAAGGTGGCAGCACTGACAAATTAAGTTTTAGATATTCAAGATAAGCAGATTATAAAGCTGTTCAGTTAATCAAGTTAGAGCATTATTGATGGAAAAAAGTGTAAAAGAAACAAAGTAAACAGACAAGGCAAATTTGCAAGGCAAATTTGATTTTGATTTGAAACTGTATCATCTTGCCCAAGTACGACTTCTTTGTCTAAAGTACAAACATTTGTATATAATACACAACTTATCAGATTTTTCATGTCATATACAACACACTGAGCAAAAACCAGGTCTAAAGGTTTTTGGCCCTGTCTTTGCTTACCAGAGTGAGAGGGAAAATGGGCAAAAGCTGTACGATTATTTTGATTTTTATATTTATGTGCATTCGTATACGTATTGTTATTGTATCTGTAACGTATATAGTGGTCATCGATCATCGATCATCGAGCTATCGATTAAGAACGTGATTGAGCTTCTGGTCACTTGCCTGTGCATACAAATATAGATGCCCAAGGGCATGCTCAGTTTTTCGAGTAACGAATCATTATTTTCATAATTTATAATCTGTCTATGTACAATTTGAGCCAAAACCAGAATTCTAACAGGCTAGAAGCTGGCAGTAATACATAAGCCATAAGTCAGAACTGTTTTTTCTTTCTCAAGTCATGTCAATTTTTGTCCGTCTATCCATAAACCACAATTTGTATTCAAGTATAACAACAATAATATACCATAATAATAAGCACATGCCACATGAACTACAAAATGGAAATAACTCGCATTCATTAACAGTTTTGGTATGTCATTAATTGGCATTAAACTGTTTATGTTACTACCTGTTTTTGTACTCTTATGCCGAAGGTAGAAAAGTCTATATTCGCCTATCGGGTGCAATGTCCCTCAATATTGCATATAAAAACAAGTATTAATGCTCAAAGTGAGAAGAACTTTTGCAGCTGATCAATGTAATACCTGTTATGAACTCGAAAGCTATATCTAATATATTACGCCCTTTTTTGGTAATCGATTCTTATCAATATTAGTAAATTGAAATAAACTTGACCATGGCCATCATTGTGAGAACATTCATTCCAAATTTGAATAGTAAAAATATATAAAAAATAAGTAAATAATAATGATTTGAAATGAAAAATATTTATTTTACATGTGTTTTCTATTATTAAGAAACACATTTATAAATAGTTTGAAATTCCAGGATGCTTATGTTTAATAATATAAATAATAATAAAGAAAATATACTTTCTGAATAATAGGAAAGAGAATATGTCACACAGCTTAAGAGCAGGAAATCAGAAGAGTATTAAGCAGTCGGTTATTTGCGACTTCAATGTTCTCATGCATTTTTAAATATTAGGTCTGTAGTAATAATGGGAACTGCTGAAAAATTGCTTCCTTAAATGCGGCGAAAGTTTTTCCTTGAAGTCCACAACATTGTGTATTGTGTATATAGAAAAATTGCAAGGCAAGCAAAAGCCTAGACAAACTAAGACACAAGACACAAGACATTGAACTGCCCACTGGCCAATTGAAAGTGAAAGGGGGAACAAACGCAGACGCACTGCGTCCGTCGGACAAGTGCTATTTAAAAAACAGCCACAAGGCTTCCTGAGTCTGTCTGTCTGCCTGGGCGAGAGTTGGGCAGCGACCAAACTGCAAGCGGTTAACATGACTTGTGCCCGGTTTTGGACATGTTCAGTTGTGTTGAGTGTCGAGTATTTCAGTGCGTTGCACTCGATTTTCAATTTCATTTTCCTTTTCAATTTTCCATAAATTGCTTTGCCAATGTGAGTCGCATGCAGCTTACAAAATAATTTCTTTGCAAGCCTGGCAATTAACTCGTATTAAGTCATTTCGAATGTTAATTTCATTCAGCCCGGCTGCGACCTTGTCAATTTTATTGTAATTGTTCACAAATCTAAAAAAAAAGCTCAGCTGGCATAATACTGGCACGAATACTCACATGCATACTCGCAGGTATACTCGTATGAATACTCTTACGAATACTCGTACGAATAATTCGAATGCGTGCAATGATTATTGCCTAGCCAGCTTAAATGCGAATTTGAATTCGTGTTCGAGTTCGTGTGCGAGACTAGCTGAGAGATTTGACAGTTTGACGGCAACTGTTCACTACTCACATCTATTGTTTACTGTGAATAAACCTTAAATCCTTATTCAATTGGGGACATTTCAGAAAACAGACTTTAGAAAAATGTGAATATCGCCCTGAAAGGTTTGTTGATTTTAAAGAATTTCAAGAATCTTTTAAATTAATTGATTGCAATGTTTGAAGAGTGGTGATTAAAATGTATGAACAAATTACGGAAAGCTGGCTACAGGGGCATATAATTTTGTACGAACTGTAGTCAGTAATCTGTGATGATTGTTTATTTGCCAAGTTGTGTTTTCATAAACTTCGACAAATTAACGCTCAACATTTCGATTGTAGTTTTCGGCATTTGTGTGTGTTTCATTTTATATAATTCCAGCCACAAGCAACAACAACTTCAAATGCGAACAGGTAAAGCTGCTACCAATTGTCATTGTCAAAGATTACAAATACCAAAAAAAAAAAACAAACAAAAATGCAAAGCAACATCAACGTGACAGACTGCACAATACTCTGATCCTAGTCGAATAACAACGAAAAGCAGGTGCCAGAAAATTCCAACTGCCTGATTCAAAGCCAGTGAATTTAAGGTGTGATATTTTGATATTTATTTATTATTGCACGATTTGAAAATGCTCTCTGCTCACTTTGGAACAGAGTATAAATATGCTCAAATTAGTTTGTTTTGTTATTGTAGGCTAAAAATTAACAGACACGTACTCAATTCCTTAAGAAAATAACAACACTCTAACGATGATAAATATATCAAATCAAATTCATTTTGAAGGCTGCTTGCCGCATTAACCCATTGTTGTCGTTATTGACCAGTAGCAGGAAATTTATGATGCTGATGATCTTATCTATTATTATTATCTTATTATATGCAAAAGAGCTTAGCCGGATTATTGACTGATGAGCATTGCATGTAAGGATGTAAGTAAGCTCTACCAAGGCATGTTTACTTTAGCCACTAAAACGGTTATTAAATCATATCATGAAACTTCTTCGATCGTATCATTCTGTATACATTATGTTGATCCACAACATTAGCCGAGTCGATATAGCCATGTCTATATACGGGCGAGAGCTGGAAATTAGAAATATAGGTCTTCCTATCGATAACTAGTCTCGTTTCCCAAAGATCGCTAAGAATGTGTCTTCGACTGAATTGACACATTTCTTTAAGGTGATCTCGTTGTTAAGGTTCTTGCGTGTGTGTGTGTCTGTGTGTGTATTAACTATTAACATCAATTCATTTTTTCTGCATAAAATTCACATTTCAGTGCAAATACATAACATTGACTAAGGCGCCCAGTTTCCAACTCTTCAGACAGCGATTCCTATGACAGCGAGGGTGCAGCAAGCGGCAACAAGCTGGGCAACACCAACAGTAACAACAACAATGAGCTAACTGCACTTGCCAACTTACAATGAAAACGATTAATCAAATGAACATAACATTAAATTAATTGACAGACCAGAAAAGAAACGACTGAGAACGTTGAAGTCAAACATAGCCGACTGCATAATACTCTAGTAGCGACGTTCCTTTAGTTTTGAAAGAATTTTGTAACACTACCCCTAGAACTGTGAGATAACTCAGAAATATAATCGATATAAATTATAGAAAATCGATCAGAAAATCTAGTTATTTGACAAAACGTGGCTACAAATTTTAAAATATTGTGTTGCTATTTTCATATTTTTTTTTCGAAATATTTGTATTATTAAGAAATGCATTTTTAAAAAGTATATGTGTATATATATTGTACCAGACCCCTGGGTCTGAGTGTATATGCCAAGTTTTAAGCCTCTAGTTTGAGAGGGCGTGGACAGACAGCATGACGAGCATTGTGCAAAACGAATACACCCTTCAACCTTCGGTAAGATACAGGGACTTGGATGACAATATCAGTTAGATTAGTCAATGTTCTGATTAGCAAACAGAGCACTTGCCACAATTGGCAATTGGTGCAGTTAGTGGGCAATTTTTGCAGTCAGTTGCCCACTTGCCAGTTAACTGTAGGGATGCCACGCCCAGCTGGCATTACGCCCACGCATTCTTGTTCAAGTGCATCTGTGTGTGTGTGTGGATAGTTGTTGTTGTGTGTATTGTAGTGTCACATTTCACAGTTATTTGTTGTTGCTGTGTTGAATTTACTTCAGTGGCTGTCACGGCAGGCGGCGCTTTAATTACCCCAACGAAGCAGAAGCTTCAGCCGAAACTCTGCAACTGCCACATGCATAATATCTTTTACTCACACAAATTTACACAGAAAAAAAAATCATCCTGAAATGTAGAAAATCATCGCAATACATTCTGGCGCCTCACTTAATATTCAGAAGGTATATTTCTAAAACGCAAGGATTTGTCTCAGAGTTTTTCTTTTCTTACTTCTAACACCCATTTTTTTAAATTTTGAAAAAAGATTTATAATTTCCAGAGAATTCTTAGATTAAGAATTTCTAAGAACTAGAAAATTCTTTCCAGTTTTCAGTGCGAATTGCATTTTAAAGCGAATTTTAGTGCAATTTTTTTCTGTTTTTCTGAAAAACAGAATTTTCTTAATTCTTCAATCGATTTTTCTGAAATGTAAAAGAAATATGTATAATTTCCATTTAAATAATTGTTTTCATATGTTTAGAAATTTGTATTACAAATAAGAACATTATTTCTAGTTTTCAGAGAGAATGTTGGAAAAAATTGAAAAATTATTGATTTGTGCCACTTTCTCTGAGTGTATGTTTGCAAGTGCATGTATGTAAGTGTGTAGTCAAGATTGTGAGTTGTGGGTGCTAGTGCTGCAGACAACAGGCGGGACGTCATTCACTCACTCACTCAGTCAGTCAGTCAGACAGTCAGTCAACGCTTGGGAATGTTCACAGCCAAATTGACAAATTCTATCCTATGTAAACAATATGCGCTCTGTAAAACTTGGACAGCTGCCACGTTATGCAATGCAATACAGCTTGTTGAGGATGCAGTTGCGGCCTGAAATAATAACTTGTTGCACATACATACATAGTATGCACAGACATATAATACATATAATTAAAATGATATGAATATAGGAACAGATTAATTGTTTATACCTTGACGTTAACTAGACATCGACCTTTTCTAGAAAATTAGCTTTGAACCTCTTAAAAAATGATTGAAGTTAAAATCGAGTTGGGATGTTCGCTTAAAATGTAATTATAAATGTACTTATTTTATGGTAAATATACATAAATTGGATAGCTAACCATAACTGCGAAAAATGTTAAACTCAACGTATTTTTGGCATTGATTATATTAGGTTCAAGAGCATCTGGAACGATTTTTGTGGCAATTAACTAGTCTCGATGAACTGTGATCTCCACAATTTTTTCCAACTCAGTTGAGTGGAATAGTTTCCCAATATATTATTTGCAATCTGGTCGATCTTAAAATCTATAACTTACAGATCTGAGCATTTGCTTATGCCCCAGAGTCTAAAAAAATTAAATAACTTGGCAACACACAAAAAATTAACAGAAGTAAGAGTCGTAAGTAAGTCGAGATAGCCCGACTGGAAGATATACCAATCAGATCAAAAAATTGTTAAATAAAACGTTAAGAAGGGAGAGAAAAAGAAAGAGACAGAAAGAGGGGGAAAGAGAGAGAGAGAGTGAGAGAGAGAGAGAGTAATAAAAAAGTGAGAGAAATTAAAGAAGACGAAAAAAGAAATCTCTAAACCCGTGGAATATAATAAATTTATTACAGCTAAGCACACTGAGAGATTTCCGGGTGATATTTTCGTATTGAACTTTTAAATTACAATTTGACAGAAGAGAGAGTTTCACCCAGAATACGGAAAATAGGGCATCGTAAGATTTAGAGATGACACGAAACAGGATTGGGCAAATTATAGTCAGTTGTGCATGAAGGCAATGGAAATAAATAATAATGTTTAATAATAATATATGTAACAAAAAAAAACTAATATCAGAAAGCTTCAATTTACGCACATAGAAAAAACCAACATCCTGGCAAATCAGACAAATTTCTTTTAATCTTAAAAAAATACTCCCTGAAAAAATGAAATGGAAAACAACCTTCGATTCTAGAAATTTACTTTCTGAATAATAAGGTGAGGAACCAAAAGTATGGAGAATTTCTAAATTCAGGGCGATTCTTTTTAGCTGTGTAATTTATCTATACTATTTATGTTGCCTGTTAATTCGGACTGACATTGAGAAAAAAAATTCACCTGTTGCAACCAACTGTTGCATGCAGCTGGCCAGGCACAGATTGTAATGTAGACACAATGTTGATTGTTTACTGTTGATGAGTGTTGCGTGGGTTGGCAGTTGCCAGTTGGAATTTAGCAGTCTTCACAATTTGCGACACTTGCATTTGGCCACTCATGGTTCGATGCATAATTTGAGCTGTGCGCTGTCAAAATTTGGGCAGGCAATTTACAATTTCAATTTTCGTGCCCATTTGTGTGTCTGTGGCACCCCCTCGTGGGGACGGGGGCGTGGCAACAACTCGCCAGTCGCGCCAAGTTCGGTGCTAGCGTTGCAAAATAAAACGAATCTTATGAAAGCGCTTGCGTTATTGTTTTTGTCGTAATTGTTGTTATTATTTTTGGCTTGGTTCCGCTGCAAAATGCAGGGCCATCGATCGATATGAGGAAATCCTACGCTCAACTCTAAAATAGTTTTGTAAATAACTTACATCAAATTACGCGCAGCAATTTTTCCAAATCAATTTCGGTTTTTGACAAGTGAAAGTGGCCACTAGGATCCAGTTTTTGCTGCGGATGAAGCTGCGGACTGTTGTCATACTCTGCTCCCGAAGGTTGTAGAGTATATTCCTGTATTCTTGTATGTTTTTTTTCTTTTTCAATTTGACATTGTTATATTTTTGTGGTCATTTACAATGTAAACATAAATCGCTTGAGTGATGTGAAGTGAAATAATTAAAATTTGAAGGATGGAAGTTAATGTTACTTAAACGCAACTGATTGGGTAGCGTTAAATTCATTAGACAAAAGTGCGACAGGGCGTGGTCTTCTATAGAGACTTGATATGAGTGAAATTGTTTCAGATTTTTAAAATTGAAAACCTATATCTCCCATAGTTGATGAGTTGGTTGGATTTGTCGCGGCACTTACAAGAATGATTTTTACAGCCTGTTATCAGGCGGTATTACTCCGATATCAGAGCATTAGGCAGTTGGCTACGCCCGACAGCCACGATCTTATGTTTTTCTTGCATTTGTTGTCGGAATAATCTTACTTTCAGGAAAAACTCATCGACATACCAAATCAACGTCAACATAGGCATTGGCAACGTCATCGTCATCAGCATCAGTATCGGCATCGGTATGTGAATGATTCCCCTTGGCGCTTTTCATTTTAACTCTGCTGCGGTTTCCGTTTTCTTATCTGAATGCCCTTTCGTTGTCTGTTGGCTGCTGCTGTCGAAAAAAGTAAACAGCAACAGCAACAGCAAACGCAACAATAACAACATTGACTCGAAAACTTGCCGTTTTACAAACCTGTTGCTGGCATTTTGTTGTTATTGTCGTGTTGCACAGATATTTTTTTCTTTTCATACCCTGCAATTGCCCAATTACCCAAAGGGCTATAATACAGTACAAATAGAAAATAGAAATGACGAAAACTAAATTTACTTTCTTTATTTAATATAAATATCACAATAATTCTATCCAACCAATTCAAAAACATATAATTTATTTTTTTTTTAATTAAATGAATAATAATAATTTATAGTACTTTTAAAGGCTATGCAAATATTATCTATTATCATAAAAATGATAATTCATTTGAACTCTCTGAAAATCAATGGTTTCCAGACTAAGCTCTCTATTACAAAAAAAAAAAAACTAAATATAAATTTAAGAATATTAATAGTTTTTCTTGTTCTTAGTTTAGAATATATAGAAGTTTATATTTATTATTTCTAAGCTTCATTATAAAGAGATGGTACTTGCAATCAATTCAAATTAGGAAAGTCTTTATTGTATAGAAAGGGATGCCAAAGGGATGCTCATATGCATGTACGTGGCATCTTTTAATCGAGCATGTGATTAATGTTTTTTTTTTTTTATATATATTTATGTTTGCCTACCAATTTATCGACATTTTGAGTGCAGAATGCAGTTTTTTCTACGGTTTGGTGGTTAAGTGCTTGGCCGGTTTTTGAGCGCAGCAACCACTGCAACAGCTGCTCAGAAAGGCGGCGATTGTGGCTACTGTGAGTGGCGAGGGGTGATTGAGGGGTCTCCAAAAACATGCCCCAATGACAAAGCGACAACAACTGTTTTGTATATGCTAATTGCGTGTGTCTGTGTGTGTATGCGTGTGTGTGCGTGTGTGTGTGTGTGTGTGCAAGGGCGTACACATGGAGGGACAGTCGGCGAAAGAAAATCGAAAATATATAACATAATTAGAGATGAGCATTCCAAAGACCATTTGAAACTATTAATTGTAGATCGAAGCTAATGTGAATCTGAATATTCCGCATTTGTTTCTACGAATATCTCAATTGCAATTTAAAGCTTGCGACAGACGGTTCAGCTATATAATATAGTGAACCTATTATTATTTTTGTGCGAAGTAAAAAGTCGGATATATATCAAGTTTCATCACTAGAACAGAGAGTTTGATTTTTATATTAACACAAAAAAAAAGAAGTCTGACATCGCTATATCGACTCGGATAATGATGCTGACTAAGAATATATAGGTACTTAATGGTGTCGGGAACGTCTTCTTCCACACATCTCGAAATTATAAAGCCCTCATAAGGGTATAAAAAATTAAGAATATATTATACTTTCTGGGGTCGAAGGCGTCTCCACCAATACGCTACGTACCTCATGACAAGTGTGTACAAATGAAATGTAGCTGCCCCTTGATAAAAGTAGCTGCGTACGCTTCTGAACGTATGTATTTAGTCAATTATGCCAAATTGCTGTCAAGGCGGTAAGAACAATAACACGAAAATAACACAAAACCAGCAATGCATATTGTACATAGTGACAAACGTAAATTTACGGCAAATTGTCAGCGTAAAAATCTGAAACGAAACTTTTGTCCATAAAATGCCAACTAAATAACAACTTGCTGCCTGTGCCAGGTCAGCCAGTTACTTAGCGTGTGTATTGGGTATGTGTGTCATCACTCGAAAAGTTAGAAAAGTATAGTCAACAAATTTGCAAGGAAGATTGTTGCATATGGCTTAATGCCCGAAATTGCAATATATTTGCCTTGTGTAAATGAATTCGATAATTTTCTCGCCTCTGCGGCCTTTATAATTACACTTTTTTCTTAACAATTAAAATAATTTAATCTATTTTCTCTTCAACACATATGCATTTCCATTTTGGCAGAGGAGAGTGTCGATAACCATCGTCAAAATGTATATATTTTGTTCTTTTGAAACCGTAAAACATATTTTTTATGTGAAGCTTTTACTTATCGGTCTGAGAAGAGAGCTTAAGTAGGAACAATCGTTGGGTTTAAATGAATAACGAAACCTAGATGTAAACAAGTTCAAGAGTATGTAATCATCGGCGTTCTTTCTTGCTTTTGCTTTCTTTAATTGCCAAAGTGTGAACCGGTTGGCGTTTTCCGTTCTCAGAACTCAACTGCAAATCTGGGAAGCTGGCAAATGCCAAACTACCAACCACAATAATAAACAGCAATCAGAACAATAAGAACAGTGACAATGCCAACAACCCATAAGCTGTCACATTGCGACCGAATTGGTAAACGGCGTTGGTTTCTTTTGGCTTCATTGCGTTTCGCATTGTTTGTAAATAAAACATTAAAAAAAAGAGATGGCAAGAATGCCAATATCGTAAATATCTCCAAATAATAATTATAAAGGTCTACAAAAACCGATCAAAAAATTATTCCATGTCGAAGAATAGACTCGAATAGAAAAGAATAGAATATAATAGAATAGATCAGAATAGAATAGAAAGAATAGACTAGAATAGACTAGACTATAATAGATACAAGGTATATTCAATAATTGATTTAACCGATTTTTTGATTATGTGGAGCAGTCCTCAAGACACTATATAGCAGAATGTCTCTACTTGGCAAGAAAAAGGAATAGAATCCTAGAAAATCATGTTTTAAAGTCGGAAGACATAGAAACCCTAGTCTTTCCCAGTGCTACAGCCTAGGCATATTATTTAAGTCAATAGTCTCTAAGGCATTATCCGTTTTATAAAAGTTAAGTATTTGATATTAGCATTATCTCTATTACATATTGACGATTTGCATTTCAAGTTTAGTTTCATTCACTTTCCTAAGTAATGCTTAATATTATATATGTTAAATTTGATATTCGTTTAATATGATTTCACAACCAATAATTCTTAAATTTTGAGCAAGTTGTTTTTAGAGCCCAGTGTCTTAAGCAGGCAAAGCTCTCACTTCTTGCGAATGTAGCAAATCTTACTTTCTTGTAAGGAGTGTTCTTTGCAGTACGAAATTTGTGTTTGAAAGTCAGTGTTTTGAATTTCATCAAGTCTATAAAGCTTAAATTAGCTAATTGGTTCGCATAGCTCGAACTTTGCTCAAGTCGCTTGAGGGCAAACACATAACTCTACGCTATATTATTTTTTGTCGACTTATGCCATCACAATTTGCAAACATTTCTAGCCCATACGAAAGAGAAAGATGCACATAATAGTAATATGGCCGTTGGCAAAAAGTGTTAAGTTGCAGTAACCTATACGTTTTCCCAACCGATTTATTTATTTAATGTCAACTAACATAAGTTTACACAGAAAGATACTAATAGGAAAAAGTAAATTAAATTAATTTAAAATAAAATTTTATATTTAAATTTAAATTCAATAAAATAAGAAATATTTATAAGATTGCTGGGGGTATTAAATGTTGCATGGACTGAGAAAACTCAAAAGAAAGCACCATCAGATATAAAAAAATTAGTTAATTATTAGTTAGCTAGTTAGTTAGTTAATGGAGAGTGGGAATAACTAACAACTAGGATCTAGAGCCAATAGAAAAATAAATTCATTATTAATGTGGCTATTCCACGTTCTATTTTGAAATGTTTTTAAGTTATTCAATTACTTTGTTGCCACAAACTAAACTATAATTCTATTGACTGCAGCACCCTGCCAATGTGCCAGTGACGTCAGCAGGAGCAGCATCATCATCACTATGGCAGAGACAAACAGCAATGCGCAGCAGGCAATGATGAGCAGTGGGAACAACAACAACAACCACAACAGCAGTGAATTCAATGGTCGTCACTCGGCCTCTCCGGCACGGACCATAGATTCGCACGATTCCACAACCGGCAGCATGGACACAATTGTGGACCGCAGTCTTGGCCGCAAGGAGCTGATGCATGTGACCAACACCATTGAGCAGAGCTCCAATGCGACCAATGCGATCAATGCCGGCGGCGGCAGTTTGACCAACTCACAAATAGCAATGATCCAGCAGGATTCACAACATCAACAGCAGCAGCAGCAGCGGCAGGAACAGGAGCAACAGGAGCAGGATGCACGCCAGCACTTGGATGCACAGAGTCACATATATTCGAGTCCCGTTTACGATGAGAAGCCATCGCCAGCTTTAAATCTAGCTGCGCCGACATTAATGGCCAGTGGAAAAGTTGACGCCACCAAGGAGCCAAAACTGATTAGCCACGAGGAGTTCAAGCAGCAGCTGGAGTTGGCCATGGCCAGCCGGGGCCAGGCCAAGAGTGTTAACAACACCATCGATTCACGCATCAGCAAGAAGCAGCGCTTCCCCCCAGAGCTCATCAAATACAAGGGGGGCAGCGGTGGCAGCGGAGGCAGCATCGATAGCAAGGTGCGCCGCAAGCGTCGGGCAAGCAATGAATGCTGCTCCGCATTCCCATTGCAAATCGTGCTGGGCACATTGCAATTGTTTTTGGCCATTTCGCTGACGGCGCTCGGCTCGCTGCTAATAGTCCGCGACGCGGCCTTGTCAATGGCCGGCTGCGGAATTTGGACCGGTCTAATTGCGGCAGTCACCGGCTCACTGGGCGTGGTCAGCATGCGAAAAACGCAAACCGCCTTTCTCGCGCTCAGCCTGGTTTGCATTGCTAGCAGCACGCTCGCCCTGGCCATTTCTGGCGTGGGCCTGTCCCGCGATCTCAATCGCATGGCCGAGCAAAAGGGTGAACAGGTGAGAGAGACCCCAGCAACAACATCAACAAAAACAGCATCAACAACATCGAACATTTCACTTTATTATTGTTAATGTTTTTGTCTTTGATTTTACAGTTTGACCTGATGAATGCCAATAGCGAAGTTTCAGCTGCCTGTGGTTTGATTTTTGCCCTCTTTCTGCATTTCGTGGTCAGCATTGTTTCCGTTTATCGCTGTGCCCTGCAGACCTGCACAAAGTGAGTACATTCAAATCCAATTTCGATTTTAATTCAAATTACATCGTTCGTTCATAATTAACATAATAAAACAATTGACCTCGTTAATTGCTCCTTTCTTCCGATTTACGAATTTTAAATGAATCGAAGAAAGCACGGAGTGTGTCTGGCCACATCTAAGCTGAATTATTAATTTATAGATGACAGATAAGATTATAGACTTGACTAATAATGCTCGTGCTGAAAATACATCCACAGATTAGGTATTTAAATTGGCGCCACTTGCTGCATTACCAACAATACTTTCGATAGCTGGCAGAGTTGCACGGCATTGCTGATGTGTGTTAATTAACATAGCCATGTTAACCCCCAACAGAACTTATCGATAGTTATGTGCGCATCTGCTTTATGATCGCTATGTGATTATTTATTTCTTATTTTCGTTAGTTCTTAATTTTGATTTGAAATATAATTAATATAAGTAAATGCCATCGATGACAGTGTACATAATTAAAATTTCAGAAATTAACAATTATGCATGAGATAATAATGTGAAGTCCCTGATGAGTGAATACATTTTTTACCATTCAACTTTTACCAGTATTTACTCTGTGTTCTCCCATTACGATCTAACATTGCAAAATTGGATTTTGTGAAAATTCTTCATCAAAAGAATTTATTGACAAGCAACCATCTCAGTATCATCTACACAACCAGAATATGAAAATTTATAGTATATTTAAATATTCTTCTGTCTGCTTGTGTATATTTTGTATGATGTAGTATTCAAATAAAGTGAATTTTTTAAATTGCATTATTTGAGCGGTTCCATAATGTAATAACTCTTGCAATTAAGTTTTCGCTGTTGTTTAGTTTGTGTATAAATTACAATAGTAATTCCGTTGCCCAACTAAATAATGGCAACTACGTAAAGTGCGGTTCTGGTTTGAATCAATTGATCGACTCGCAACGATATATATGATGGCGAAACCAATCGATTCATTGATATATCGATGTGGTGACTCACATCACTAGCTGGCACTAAAACCAACAAAAAAAAAAAAAAACGAAAAGAAATAGGGAAAGAGAAACAAAGTGAAAAGCTAAAAAAAAAATAGCGAAAGCAGCGAGCAGCGCAAAGCTTACAAATACGCTTTGCCAAATTACTGCTCCACCTCTGCAGACGCGACAACAGACGGACAACAGACCACAACAGCAGCAGCAGCAACAGACAGACAACAGCAGCAGCGGATATTACGATTAACAGGCAGCAAAACGCCCACGAAACCTGTAAGTGGAATATTTAAGGCCAAGAGGGCAGCAACAGAGACAGTCATGCCACTGGCTGACTCCAATAAGGATCTGAGACAGCAACAGCAGCAGCAGCAAGTCGAAGTCGTCCACAGCAGCAGCAGCAACAACAACAATGCCGAGCAGGCACAGCTGGACAATGCCAGTGCAGCAGCAACAACAGCAACAGCAGCAGCAGCTGCAGCAACAACAACAAAAGCAACATCAGCAATGGGCCTGCAGCTGCGTCAACGCATGCAGATTACATCCTCCGGCTGCAGCAGTCTGGCGGTGACACCCATGGAGCACACGCCCACCGACGAGGAGAGTGGCGCCGTTACCACAGTGACGTCATCGCAACGACGCCAACAACAGCAGCAGCAACAGCAGCAGCAGCAACAACTTCAAGCAGCCCTCGAACAACATCACATAACGCCGAGCAGCAAGACGCCGGAGCAAATGGAGCTGAGCGACTCGGAGTCGTATGGGGCGACAAGCTACGATGAGTTTGAGCTGCGCGAGGTTGTCAAGGAGGGGCATGACAAGGCTGATCCATCCCAGTTCGAGCTGTTGCGCGTGCTTGGCGAGGGCAGCTTTGGCAAAGTGTTTCTGGTGCGCAAGATATTGGGCAAGGACTCGGGCACACTGTACGCCATGAAAGTGTTAAAGAAGGCCACACTCAAGGTGAAGGATCGGGTACGCAGCACCAACGAGCGCAAGATCCTGGCGGATGTGGGCCATGCGTTTATCGTCCGTTTGCATTATGCGTTCCAAACGCCCGGCAAACTCTACCTGATCTTGGACTTTCTTCGCGGCGGCGATCTGTTCACGCGTCTCTCCAAGGAGGTCATGTTCACGGAGGAGGACGTCAAGTTCTATTTGGCCGAGCTGGCGCTGGCGCTAAATCATCTGCACACGCTTGGCATCATCTATCGTGACTTGAAGCCGGAGAACATACTGCTGGACGAGCACGGGCACATTGCGCTCACCGACTTCGGGCTGTCCAAGCAGCCGCTGGACGGCTCCAAAACGTACAGCTTTTGCGGCACCGTCGAGTACATGGCGCCCGAGATTGTCAATCGGAAGGGACACGACTTCGCCGCTGACTGGTGGTCATTCGGCGTCCTAATGTACGAGATGCTGACCGGCAATCTGCCATTTCACGGCCAGACGCGCCAGGAGACCATGAACCAGATACTGCGCTCCAAACTGGGCATGCCCGAGAATTTGTCGCCCGAGGCTCAATCCCTGCTGCGTTCCCTCTTCAAGCGCAATCCCCTCAATCGCCTTGGTGCCGGTCCCCAGGGCATACTGGACATCAAGGCGCACTGTTTCTTTGCCACCATCGATTGGGTGCGCCTCGAGCGGAAGCTGGTGCGTCCTCCATTCATACCGGCGGTCAGTCGCGACGATGCCTTCTACTTTGACGTGGAGTACACGTCCAAGTCGCCGCGCGACTCACCCGGCGGCCCCATCTCGGCCTCCGCCCACGAGATCTTTCGCGGCTTCAGCTTTGTGGCGCCCGTGTTGCTCGACTGCTGCAACAGCAGCAGCAACAGCAACATCAACAGCAACCCCAACAACATTACCACAAACATCAATAGCACTAACATGATCGGCAGCTGCTCGAACAATGCCAGCCCGCTGCATGGTGGCCTGCCCGCCGCTGGAGCGGGTTCGTCGGGGCCACGAAGTTTGCCTGGGGTGCTGCCTGGCAATTTTCTAGCCGAGTACAATCTGCTGCAGGAGCTGGGACGAGGCACGTTCTCGGTGTGCCGTCTGTGCGAGCATCGGGCCACCAAGAAGCATTACGCCGTCAAGATCATTGAGAAGGCGGCGGTGGCTGCCGCCTCCTCAGCATCGGCCGATTGCTGGGAGGAGGTTGAAATAATGCTGCGCTATGGCAACCATCCCAATATAGTTACCCTCTACTCGGTGTACGAGGACACAAACTCCGCATATCTGGTCATGGAGCTGCTCAAGGGCGGCGAACTCCTCGATCGCATCCTCGCCGTCGGCCAGATGTGCGAGAGCGAGGCAAGCGCCGTGCTCCGTACGATTGCAGCCGCCGTTGCCTATTTGCACGAGCACGGCGTCGTCCATCGCGATCTGAAGCCCTCGAATATGATCTACGCGAGCATGCGGCAAACGCCGGAAACCTTAAAGCTCTGCGACTTGGGTAAGTCCCCAATAAATACAGAGGAGCAGCAAAAGGATGAACATTTCAAACATAAGTTCATTTGATAGCAGTCGAGCATAAATATCGTATACAGTCTTGATCCGATTCTGATTCAGATTCATATAATATTATTAATTAATAATCCTATGTTGATCAGATGTTGCTAAATATTGGATCCGATTGGAGCAATAGCAGATGCTTTCGGTGGACACCGACTTAGGCTCCAGTTAAATATTTAACTTAATAGTCGCTATATCTGCATAGATTTCAAAATATTGTTCAAATGAACTTGTCGTTGTCTTGTCGCATTTAAATTGCTGATTAGTAGTGAATCTAATGGGAATTGCGATTTGCAGGGTTTGCCAAGCAGCTGCGCGCGGACAACGGGCTGCTGATGACGCCCTGCTATACGGCGAACTTTGTGGCGCCGGAGGTGCTCAAGCGGCAGGGCTACGATCTGGCGTGTGACATCTGGTCGCTGGGCGTGTTGCTGTACATAATGCTGTCCGGACGGACGCCATTCGCCAGCACGCCAAACGATTCGCCGGAGGTGATACTGAAGCGCATCGGATCGGGACATATCGATTTCAGCAGCAGTCGCTGGTCGCTGATCAGTGCGCCGGTCAAGGAGCTCTTGCGCCAGATGCTCCACATAGTGCCCGAAGAACCGGCCAACGGTCGCCCAAATCCTGGCGCACAGTTGGGTGCGCGACCAGTTCGCAGGCAACGTGCAACTCACCGAATACGCACCACCGCATCTGGCAAGTGGCGGCGGCGGTGGTGGCAATGGGGGTGGACAGCAACAGCTGTCACTGGGTGCGCAGCAGCAGCAGCACAATCACATCTCGATGGCACTGAGGGGAGCTGTGGATGCCACGTTTCGAGCAATCGCTATACCGCAGGCGGCAAACGTCGGCCCCGTCGAGCTATCGATGCTGGCCAAGCGGCGGGCCAAGGATCGCGCCAATCTGCATTCCTAATTGTTGGCAGGTCTGTGCCCGAAGCGCCAGGCCAAGCGGCAACTAATCCAATTCATATACAAACTCTATAGTATTCTAATGCATTGCTATGCACTTCCGCAACGGCTTTGGGAGTGGCAATCAGTGGCCATCAATCCACACCAGCAGCTGAATCTGGAGCATAACAACGATTGCCGACGCAGCGCAAAGCTGCGTTTGGTTTGAGAATGTGGATGAATGTTGATGTGGACATGGACATGGACATGGACAAGGACATAGGGACAGAACAACACACACACTTTCTCTCTCTCTCTGTCTGTCTGTCTTAACTCGCGTATCTTTAGACGAATCGTCAAAATTCAAGTATTTGAAGTGTTATTTATTTTATAATATCCATACTAGATTCAAAAAAAACAAAAAAAAAAACATTCATATCTACGATATATATACAAAAAAATCCATACTCACATTGTGGTGCATTTGGCAGCTTCTTAGCATATGCTTTTTTGCATATTCACAATACATATAGTATATATATATATATATATATATTGTATATATATATAATGCCAATGTCGATGTAAATGTGTGCGATCTTCCTTAAGAGCTCCCTTGAAACCAGATGCCGAATCTCAGCTGGCTTTCCAGCCTGGGACACACGGAAGCAGGCAGCACTCAAAACTAAATCAATCTAAAATCAACTTCAAATGTTGGCCAACTAAAGTGCTAAAAAATAAAAATAAAAAAAAAACAGAAAAAATAATTATACATCTAAGATTAATATACATATTTAAAAAGATGCATAAAAGAAATACGTGAAATATTTTAATTATCTTAGCAAAATTTCTTGACACCACGTGTTATTATTGTTAAACTAAAAAAAATATTTACAATTACAATTAAAGAAAAGAAGAGAAAAACATACCAAAATAATCAAGTCGAAAGATTATTAACGATACCTTCTAAATCTAAGCAAAATGTCAACTATATGTTTGATTTCATTCAATCCGATTCGATACGATTTGATTCGGTCGAAGCCTGTGCTATATCTATAAAGAAAGTTCTTCATGTCAATTCTCACAAAGAAACGCATATAAATTTATTATGATAACAGTGCTATAAGATTATAAAGGTGATTGTTGCAGTTGGTAACAAATTGCATTTACGATTATTACCATTAATCATATTCATACCAAAAACTAAAATATATATATGTATATATATATACATATATACATTTGAGAAACACAAATAACAAGATAAAAAATAAATAAAAAAAAACAGAAACTTTTAAATATGTAGAACCAGCATTTTGTCAAAATATATGCTGAAAATATTATTAAATTTTTGACTTGTTGATGACTCATAAGTGTTGTTGTTGTTGCCTCTAAAAGACATGGCATACCCCAATTTTTGCAACCACATTCACTTTCTCCTCTCTGTTGTTGTTTTGATAATACCTTATGTACATTTTTTGGAAATCGATTTTTGGACAGGGCCTCAAAACAACATGCTATGTGAGTAGTTATGGTCATCTATGCACAAAGCTGAAGAGCGCCACAAGCTTCTCATATATATATATATATATATATATATATATATATATATATATATATATACACGTATACTGTATACACCAGAGTTGTTGTTGTTGCCTATGTACGTATGTATGTACGTACATATGTAGATAGGAAATTAAAGACAAGCTGCTTACTGAAGTCAACTGAAGCCTTCAGCATTCTTGTTAATCCTATAGCAATCATTATGAAAATTCTTGTAAGCTGAATTTGTATTATTATCTCCAAGCTATGATGCCAGAACAATTGTGAAACAAAATGTGATTGTAAATGCTAATTGTTCGCTTATTAATGACTAAAAAACAAATATACAAATAAATAAAAATAAATAAATAAATCACTATATAAACAGATGTTCTATATGCTTATATGTAGATACACATGCAATTTGAGAAAGTTAAGTCATGATCACAATGCCAAGTTTAATCTCCACTAGCCCCTCCTCAAGCAAGCACTATTAAAGAATATAATCAAACAAAATTTGAATACAACATTTTAATTATGCGTTGTGTATATATCACTTGAAATTGTAGCTTCATTAATGTTACCCTAAAGTGGAGCGAAATGTATTTTTTGTCCCCCTTTTTTATATTATCAATCGAATATCCATAGCCATAAATGTATTAGTGCAAAAGTTCCGCTTTCCAAGGCAATATCTTTAGTAGACTTGAATTTTGAAAAGAAAAACAAATAAACAAAAAAGAAAAAATAATTACAATGTTAGAGCTACAACTAAAAGTTTATTTAAAATGTTTTTACTAAATATATCTATGTGTATAAGCTTAATATTAGTTGTATAAAATACAAATTTCCTCAAAACGAAGATTTTGTTGTCTCTCATCGGAATTTGGTCTCTACTTTTAAAACTATCAAAATAATCGTTACTCTTAAACGATTTTCTATTTCGGCTCATATTTTAATAGATGATGTTGTAGGTTTGTGATATTTACATACAACGTGAATATAATATTTCTGCAGAAACATTAAGGAGTTGTTTGATACACCTACAACTACAAAAACATAGTTTGGTCAATTGAAAATCCAAGAAAAAATGTTAATAAATTCAATGAATTATATTTGCCAACATTAAGGTAAATGGGTTTCATAGCCTACCGCACTAATGCATATAGGAATATACAAGTATATTTGCAATAATCCAACCCCAGTGGAAATTTACTTTCTGAATAATAAGATGAGGAACCCCGGCCGCCAAAAGTATGGCAAATTCCTAAAATTCAGTGCGATATTTTTCTGAGTGTACATTAAACACACTCGCACATACGTATATTCTCGTAGTGTGTTTATATAGTTGTCTAACCAAAATCGTGATACCCAATAACAATGTTAAATACACTTTTATTGTATGCAAATTGTCGTAAAATTCATTGAACACCTTATATAAAAAAGGAAAACCACTAAAAATATCTGAACAAATATATAAGTAAAGTACACTCTGCGATAAAAATTCAAAACAGCAAATGTTAAAGGGGAGAAATACTGCCTACGCATTTAGATGTTTCCATTGTGAATAATAATAGTTGAGCCAAGCTAAGTTGGGGCTTCTTATCGGGCACCCTCTTATCAGACGACCAACGTAAATTATTGGGAATTAATTCCGTTATGCGTCATAACTGATAAAATGATTTAAAGTATCGCCAACAAATTTGAAAAGCTTCAATTCTAATTATATTTAACAATTATCGCTTTTATTATGCTACTCCGCTTAAAACTCTATCTAATTCTTTTGTTTGGAATCATTGATTTGATTGGTTTTTGTTTTTCGATTCTACATTATAATCGGACCAGTAGAATCGATCGGTCTGAGTTCTTAATTCGTAATTCAAATTAGATGTATACAGATAAACATCGGTTTGCAAGGCTATGTTGAACAATGTTGAACATATCCAAATTAATTTTCTTTTCAATTTGCATTATGTCTAATTTCTTGTGTAGAATAATTAAATAGAATAAATTGGTAAGCTGGTATTTTCACAATAATAAAAATAAAAAAAGCATAATTCATAAATTAAATTGTACAAAAAGTTGCATGTTTCTTTGCAAAAAAAAAAATACTTTCTATACACACGTAAACTAATGCATGAATGTGTAAATATAAATATATATCTTTAGACTCGGAATACAAAAGATAAATATGCATGTGCTAAATATTATTATTTTTTATTTGTATATGTTTTATGTAGCATTTAATAAGGACACATGCCGCCGCTGTTGTTATCTCCCTCTCTCTCTCTCTGTCTTTCTCTGTGTCCTTGTCCTAGTTTACTGCCTGTTGCCTTTGCCCTTGCGATTGTTGCGCTGCTGCTGCTTATTTGTCGTCGCTGCTATTGTTATTGTTGTTGTTGTCGTCTCGGCTGCTGCTGCTGCTGCAATTTGAATAAGATAATTAGTAGCTGTGTGAATTGAGAATTGTAATATTATAGCAATATTAGTCGTTACACATTAGCATAGCTCATTTAAATATAACCGCCATAATGTTGATTACACAATGCTGCAGTTGCATGTGTGACCATATACCCAATTATGTTAAGCAGCTCTGCTAATTGACATAGAGAGCGATGCACACATTTAATTATGTTAATCAATCTGTTAATCTGCTGATCGATTCTTAGAAAACATCGATAAGGGTTGGCGTCCTTTTTTTTTTGAGAACAGGAAGGAGATACTTATTATTGTAGTACGCACCTTGTGCTGCACTCACATCCAGCTGCACTTGCTCCAGCGATTCGCTGACTGTCTCGAGGCTCGTCTGCTGCGGCGTCTCATCGTTCAATTCGGCAACCAGTGCCTCCTCCTGCTCCTGTTCCAGTTCCTTTTCCTTCAACTTCACTTCAGGCACTGGCTGCTCCGCCTGTTTTTCATCTTGTGGTTGCTCTTCAACGACATGCGCTTCCTCGGCAATAATGCCATTGAGCACATTTACTGCCTCTTGGGCCATATTATTGGCTTCAGCTTCGGCTGCCCTTCGCCGGCGCTGCTCGAGCTCGTTCTTGTAGTTGTGCGTCCATTGGATGTGCTCCTTGTAGTACTGATGCACGGGTATTACGATTACAGAGATGTCGTCAACGGTGGCCGCCGCTTTGCTGTCGGCCAAGCGCCAATGGCCCGAGTCGTTGATCTTGCCGCGAGCACGCGCCACCAGCTCTTGGGCGACCATTGTATAGCGATGCTTCTCTGTGGGATATCGCGATAGGGTCTGGAACACGGTCCGGGCGACCGCCTCGTTCTCGGACACGTCCCAGAGGCCGTCGGTGGCCATCACGAGAATGCCGTAGTCACCATCCTCGTTATGCTCATCGGGTATGCTGACCACCTGGCTGAGATCACGCTGTCGCACATCGGGATGCGGGGTTAGGAATGGTTTGATCTCAATGCCTGTGTTGATCGCCAGCAGATCGTGATCCCCGAATCCCCGTGTAACGCCCAGTGTGCCCAGCAGCCGACTACGCTTTCCCTCCCCATTCACCACCGGCATGCGGAGATCGTCGCGCGTCAACGTCTTGTACGTCCAGCCCTTCATGGTGCCTTGGCGGCAGAGGATGCGCTGACCCAGGTTCTTGATGTGTGGCCGCTTGGCATACTCCATGGCCACATACTGTTTTCCCATCAGATGTGGCGTCAACCGGGCCACGTTCAGCAAGCGTTCCCGTTCCGTTTCCGGCGTATGATCCGCCGAATACGGCGTCGGATAACTGTAAGCAGCTGCTTCCACAGCATCTGATTCCGCCTGATTGGCTGCCACTCCCGATCCAGATGCCACTGCCGATGCTGGTCCCGCTCGGCGCTGGCAGAGGACGGCGCGACTGTCGCCAGCATTGGCCACATACATCTTGCCATCGATGAAGAGCGTCACGCAGGCCGTGCAGCCGCCGGGATCCCGATATAGAAAACGATTCCTGTCTTGCGCGATCAGCGAGTCCATGTGAAAGAATGCACTCTCCAGCGCACCAACGATTAGCTCGTCCTTGCTAACCCGACGTTGAAAGTAGACGGGATGCGGAAAGGAATTCGCATTCAACGGCAGCTTCCCGTTCTCAATATCCTCGTCACGTGGCAGCAGCTGCTCGATGCAGTCGACCAGCTTCTCGTGCAGGATGTGATGGAATTGATGCGAGGCGGCCAATGCGGCTCCACAGCCGGCGTGGCCATCGTAAATGCCAAAATACGTATACGGCAGATCGGGATGCTTGTGTTCCGGATCCGAAAGCACCTGCCTGCAACCAAGCACAAATAAATCGATTAGCCTTCTATCTAACTTGAAAGCAGATTCTCCTCCTTATTAAGAAGTTAAATAGCCTACAAAGTTACATCGCAGGCCCAAAAATTACAAAATTTAGAAAATCTAAAAGAAAAGACAGGGGCAGAATACTGCTGCTATCTTCACGCACATTAATAAGTTCCTTTGGATCTAGAAGACAACGTCGATACCCATCAGGGTACTTATCTTCAGATCAAATCGCTTGTTACTTTTTATCTACATCGTTTCTGTCAAGTCGAGTCGCGTCGCATCGAGTCAAGACTGTTTACCCATCTACTTATTATCTGTCTAGTCTCTTAGCTAACCAGCTGTCTCGATAAGACTTTGACTTTATCTTTTGCATGACGTTATGTTCTAGATCTCATAAATAGCTGGACTACGTTATACAAGGGTATTTTTGAGGAAAGGGATTCAAAATTGGCTTGCTTACAAAGAATTGAAAAGAATATAAACTATGGTATCACAACGGGCCTAAACTGGCCGATGTGTCATCTATAAGCATAAACATATCGGAATCTTTTCTCAGAAAATAACTAAAAATGGCTCGCTTTGCTATCTAATATCAATTTTCCAATTCGATTTAAAAATCAATGTCTGGGGATATTACCAATTTGATTTTGATTTAATTTTTCTATTCGATTTAAGTATGTCTAAGAATATATATAAATCACTTTTCAGAAAATAACTAAAAACTAATTTAATTTTCTAATCCAGTTTATATATATATATCTGAGTATATAAACCCATCTGTTCCTGAGAAACGACATTTTGAGTCTTAGATAGTTGCTTCAGTTAATAGTTTAGTTTAATTGATTGGTGCTTGCTTGGCGACTTACCGACAGAAGGCAGCTTGATCCTCGTTCCACTCTGACTTGCCGGAGTTTACGCACTCGGCGTAGCCTGTGGCCCAGGGCAGCAGATTGATTTCGCGGGGCACGATGATCGGGCGGACATTGTGGTCGGCGGAGGCGCGCAGCTCGTCGTTGGTGAGCAGCTGCAGGAATGAGGGCCGTCCATACGGGATCTTGTCCGTCATTTGCAAATAGCGCATGTGGCCACCACGCTGATGATCCCGCTCTCGCTGCTCCCGATCTCGCTCCCTCTCGCTGCTCGGCAATAAGGGCAGATCGGGCACAATGGCCGAAACGAAACGATTTTTTAAATTGTTGAACATTGCAGTTGCGGGGACGAATCAAAATCTGAAGAATCCCTCTGTTTACTGCCCAGTGGCTAAGCTGGCTAGCTGCCTCTCGCTCACTCCCACTGACGTGGCGAGCTGGCTTGCCCTTCCGCTCTTATCTATAACTATACCTCTATCTATATCTATAGAAGTGTAATATTTAACGAGCAATCGCTTCTCCAGATTTGATTTATCTTTTGTCTAATAAACGTTTTGTGCGTGCTGCGATTTCGAATCGATTGCAGCAATTTTCATTTATTTTGTTCTCTTTTTTATTAATTATCGATTGCTGTTTTGTTCTGTTTGGCAAAATATTATTCTGTGTGTTCGCTGTTATTATATTGTTTTGATTGCAAACACTGGCGCGACTTCGATCAATTTGATTTTCTCGCGAAACATCAACAGCAGCAACAACAAAAACAGAAATCAGCCCATTTATCTTGTCTTCTTGGGCTTTATGGTTGTAAAAATCAATACTGTGTCGTGCACTTAACGATTGCAGCTGGCTGGCATTTTATACTATTTGGCTAATAATTGATTAATATGCCGTTTTACCACTGGCCGCGTAAGCATTAGCTTATTTTTGAGCCCCCTTAATATTTTCTCTTGCTGACGAATATTTATGAAAAACAGAGGAAGAAGAAGAAGCAGCTGCTAAGAAATTAGGGATGGGTAGCGCACGCACATATCGCGCATATCGAACTATTGCCAAATGCACGATATTTCGATAACTTTCTTATGCATATGCCAACCTTGATACATAGGTGGCGCCACATCACAAGAGTAACAAATTTGAAATACAAGCGATTGCTAACCGATCGTTATTTATTTGCAGATCGCAACACAGTGAATTGAACGATGTCATTATCAAAACAAACCCATCAGCAAGCATCGCTTTGGATCAGCAAAGGGTGGATCAATACATAAAGAATATGTCCTTCAATGGCAGCGAAAAAGTATAAAACAACAAAAAATGCTAATGCTAATTGAAAAATGTGAGACAACAAAAATATAATTTCCTGCTCTCCTTCAGGCAAACAACGAAAAACTGGCGGCCATGTGGATGTATGCCAGGCAAATGGGCAGCCTGCCCCCAGCATCACTCCGCAAGCTGACGCCAGACTCGCGTTCCATAATGCTCATCCCAGCCACAGCTGCCGGTAATGGGGTAAGTTGTTGATCTTAGTATGCATATATATTTCGATAAGAGAGGAGAAAAATTCATATTTATCCATTTGCGTGGCAAATTTAAATAAAAGGGACACAACGAAGTAAAGAAGTCTTTATTTATTTGTAATTTGATTTCGATTTTCATAAAATTTCTTAAATACTTTGAAAACGGTGTAAAATTATAGTTTTCGTCATTCTCTCTTTTTTTAAAAAAAAAAGTCCTTCACTTCAAAAAACTTATTCCCAAGTTCTTTGCTCCATGTACTTTTAGGAGTGGACCCAAACAAATATTCTAAAAACTATATTATTATTATAGATTATTCATAAATATGCCAAATGTTGACTTGTGTCTGTTGTGCTTGTTGCATTCTTGCAGTTGCCACCACCGCCACCCAGCCGCATGCCACCGGCTCCGCCGGGAATGGGAGGAATGCTGTTGCCAGTACCGCCGCCGCCTCCACCACAGTATGTGCCGTACATCCGGCCGGGTTCCGTGGTCTATGCGCATCCGGCCAGCCTCACGGGCACCTACCGGACGCACCGGAGCAACAAGTCGGCCGAAATGAACGGAGAGCGTCGGCGTCGTCGAGCCGGAAAATTGAATGTAAATCGCTGCCAGCGTCGCAAGTCCGAGGCGGATGTGCTCGATGGGGCGCCCAATTTCCGGTACACGGGCCTTGATCGCGCAATTGCGGACAGCTTCCTGGCCCGGCAGGAGCTGTCGCAGGCGGGCAGCCACATGGACTACTCCTCGTCGACGTCCTCCTCGGCGCACAGTGAGATCTACGGCCAGCAGGCTGCCGCTGTAGCTGCTGGCGCCCCCGCCGCCGGCTCGCGACCCTCTTCCAAGGCGAAGATCGTCTGCCGCGATGTAATGATGTAATCGGCTGATGCTGCTCTTGATGTAATCGGTTGATGAACCCTAGTTGAATCCCTGACGCGTTGCTCGGTAATTTTTGTAAATAGCTTACCAGAGGAAAGAACACCCTTATTTTTTTGTTTGTACTCATGTATATTTGTTGCATACATTTGTATGTATGTAAATACAGTTAGTTGTAGGTCTGTTTGCATATGAATCGAATAAAGAACACTCTTACAAAATAAAGTCATCAGTTGTATTATATATACATATGTATATGCCTTATATATCGTATCCGGTTAAAAGTCCTCGTCGCTGTGGTGCTCCGGCTTGTTGGCTGTCTTGGGTCGGAGCGGCAGCTCGCCGGTGAGCTTCGATATGCTAATGTCATCGATTGAATTCAGATCGACTGAAGGGGAGAATACAATTTTAGCAATGAGTGGTTTGTTTTAAAATATAATTGGATAAATGAAAAACTAAAATTTAATTACAACAATTTTCATGAATAATGTGAAAAGATAATGAAACAGGTATTGCACATGGATTTTACAACTTTCCAAATTTTGAGCTTGAACTTAAGTTTGAGAAGTTGTCCAGTAGACAACTGCAGGGCTGTATTTCTCAAAAAAGGTTAAAATATAACATATTATTGGGACTTTTAATTTGGAGCAAACTCTTCTAATATTTAATTATTTCTTTAGAAATTATTTCTAAAAACTAGAAGAGATTTATATTTTTAAAGCGATTTTTTTTCGGAGTGTATATATATATATATATATATATTGGGAAAAGTCCTGTCCCATTGATAAAAATCATATGTTGTCCATAGTTCGGATTGGTATCAGATCAGATCAGGCTTATGTATACTCACAGTCATCGTCGCCAGTGCCGATAGTTCCGCTCATTCCGCTCATGCCCATTATGTCGCCGACGTCGAGCTCACTTTCGGAGCTGCCGAAGCTGCTGTCCTCCTGCGCATTGGTGTCGCCTCCATTGCGGGTGGAGTGGAGTGCGGCCCTTCCAGCGGTGCCGCGACGACTGCGTCCGGTGGTGGGACGAATACGTGAGGTGGCTGTCCCAGGACGTTTGCCAGGTTGCTTGGACCCCGCCGCCGCCGCCGCCACAGTCGACGCCGCTTGGTTTGCGGCTTGGGTGCGCTGCAGCATCAGATCCTCGTCACGTATGTCGGGTATTTCGGCATCGAGGCCAAACGAGCCTTGGCGCCGCATTCCGTTGGCAATTGGCAATGGCTCGTCATCGTCTCCGACATCGACAACGTTAGCGTCATCGTCGTCGTCGTCGTCATCGTCATCGTCTTCGGTGAGGCCTTCGGGTATGAAGAGCATCGAGTTCTCGGCCGGCTTCTGCAGCAGCGGCGATGAGATGGGCGTGCCACGTGAACGCTTCGTGCGTGTCTCCAACAGGGTGCGCAGGGCATCGCGAACGTGGAGCCGGAGGAAATAACTCTGGAAGAGCTGCTGCAGCTCTTTTTCGCACTCCTCGAACTCGGCCATGTGAGCTGGGCGAATCTTTTGCAGAGCCTCCAGCCGTTGCTTGGTGCGCTCCAGTTCGGCCCGTTTGCGCTGCAGCTTCGAGTTGAGGGCATTCAGCTCGACGCGCCCATTCTCCAGCTGGGCGTGGCTGGACTGCAGTTTCAGCTGGCTGGCCTGGATGGCGTTCTTCATGGTACGCTCCACGCCGAGCAGCTCCATTGGGCGTTGGGCCTGGGCAAGGCGTGCCTCCTTGTTCACCAGCTCCTTGGAGAGCAGATCGAAGAGGGCGGCACCACGCTGTGTCAGGTCCGAGGATAGCTCTCGGGCACGGCGCAGCTCATCCATTTTATCGCCAATATCCACTTGATTGAGACTGCGATATTGGTCACGCTCCCGCTCCCGTTCCTCGTCGCGCTCCTCACCCTTCGTTTGGGTGGGCGCGATCAGCAGGCACGTAATCTTCTGCAGCTCCATGGCGCTAACAGCAGCCGCTGCATACAGCTTCCGCGGATTCAGCCGTATGCCCGACTTCGTCACAAAGAATTCGGTGGCGGAGCGAATGAGCAGAACACGCTGATCCTCCGTTTCGACGCCGCCGGCAAGGACAGCGCCAACCTCCAGCAGGCCAGCGAGCCACTGCAGCAACTCGGCAACAATGTGAAAGCTGGCCAGGCTACCGTGCTGCGTTGCCAGTGCCTGCAGCGGAAAGACGCGCGGAAAGCCAAGCAGCTTCAGATGCTCGCCCAGATCTAAAGGTTAGTTAGTTAGTTCAATTCCCATCTAGTCCAAACCCAGCACTCACCTCGCACATCCTTGAAGGACATCCTGCTGTTCACTCAATATGAATTTCAGCTGCCAAATACACATATTTTCCAACCTCATTTGTTGTGGTTCTCGCGTTGGCTTCGCTTTTGTTTACGCCCAGCGACCTGACCACCGTCGCGTTGCCTGGCAACCTTACTGACAACCCCCCAATCCCCTACCACCCTGCCACCCTCCTAGCAACCACCTGCCTGTGTGCTTGCCTGGACATTAATTAGACTGCACGACATCTGATAGCAACTTCAAATTAAATATCTACTTATTATTCACGCTCTATGATTTGATTCCATAAATAAATAAGGAGAATTTAAATTGGAAATAAAATTGAATATTTTTGCATTTAAAATTTAAAGTCTGAGCATGCATAAAATAAATATATATAATTACCCAACTTGTTGGTTTGGCTTGAAACCCCTCACCAAAAAAACCAACAAGCAGACCAAAACACGAATGAAAAATAGTTAGTATGAATCATGGTTAGTCGATTCGAACGATTTTTGTTTAATGACAGTTGCTTATGCCTTTATGTATATTTTATTTGCGTAATTGTCAATAAAGATTGTAGATTAAATGGTTAGTGCATTAATGATGATTTCGACTCCCGCCAAGTGGTGCTATCAGATGAGCAAAACGCAACAGCTTTTTTGTGGTGGAGTGGGGTGAATCGTCCCATGCCTGGGATAAGAGGGTCATTTTAAATATATATATTATTATTTATATATAAAACATTTTGGTTTGAGAACACCTTTACCTATCCAACGGAGCTGCAAGTGATATTTGTGAGGGTATCTACTCACAAGATACATTTTATGATAATATAATAATATTAATAAAATCATTTTTTTAACGATTTCAATATAGCACGTCATTCGTTAAGTTTCGGCTCACAAAATTAATTAGGTAATAAATAAATAACAAATGTATAAATTAATGGAACAGAAAATAAAAAATAATAAGCAATAAATAAAAAATAATACAAATGCAAAATTATAGTGAATAAATTGGTATAACTATCATAAGCAACAAAATGCAGAGAAATTCTTGAGAACCCTGCGCATCACTATCAGCAGCTGCGCATCACTGATAACTGCAGGCGTATCGCTGATCAGCTATGGAGTCTGGGGCACTAGCAGAAAAAAAGCTTTCCCGCCGCCTCCCAGTTAACTTATTTTTATTGAGAAATTGCAATGCTACGCTTAAGTCCTAAGGTCCAGTAGAATAATTTGTGTGGATTTTTGCTGCTACTGTTGGTTGTCGTTGTTGTTGTTGTTGTTGCTGCTGCTCGTTGTCCTCGATGCGGTTTAACGTTGTTGTTTTTCATGTTGCTCGTTATTTTCGATTCTTTTTAGCGTTGGTGCACTTTATTGTGTTTTGGTGTTGTTGGCACTTGTAATGTGCTTTTTGTCTTTATTTATGTCGTTTTGCGCGCACATATTTTTTAAAATGCTCTGTCAATTTGGGCGGGTTTTATTTTAAATGTTCCATCCGTTTGCACCGGTTTTAAATTATTTAATTTAAGTATGATCGCCAAACTTGATTTCAGGCTTGTTTCAGCCGTTAAAAAAAAACATTATTTAGCTTTATTAAAAAATAAATCAAAAAATTTGTATACTTATTGAGTCAAAAAAAATGGGGACAGTGATCGATGTATTGGAGGTCGAAGTGCGTGCTTCTGTCTCTTTTCTCGCTCGAGTCTCGACTCCTCTGACTTTGGTTCGACCTCCAGAAAATCGATCACTGCCTTTCTTTTTTTATTTGGACTCAATAATACGCACATTTCCTATCTCTTTATGTGCAACACGTCGAAAACAGATGGTGTGAAATTACTTTGGTAACCAGCTTGTTACTATTGTATGATAGGAATAAAGATGAACCGTTCAAGCAAATACAATTGTACTATTTGAACGGATAAGAAACAAATGTTACCTTAGATAAGGATACCGAAATCTATACTACTTAAACAATCTTAGATGAAATCGTATCCTGTTTAAATAAATGACATCTTAGAAATAAAAACTAGTACAATTTTACCACTCAAAAGAGACAACTTATTTCGCGAGCTCAACCGCTCTTCTATTTTCGTCCTCTCCCTCTTCTCTCTTAATATTTAAACAGAGGGCTGCCACCTAGCCGACTGTTGGCATCTCTGACTATCGATAAGTCCGACCAGCATGCGAACATGTTATTGCAATGAGGCTCGTGCCTATCGATAAATCGGGATGCTGATGAATAAAGAGGGCAGGGTTTTCAAATGTGTCTGTTATTATATTTGTAAGTTGGAATAACTACTGAATACCATTTTAGAAGTTCTCATTTTATGAGAAAGGAAAATAATTAACGTAAAAAAATATAATACAAAATATTGCACAAATAATTCTAATTATAAAAATAAACCCTTTTTCGTCTATTAAAATTAAAAATATTTGATTAATTTTGTATTTTGTTCCGTTCCTCTTATTGATTGAAATAATAAATAAGTAGCACTAATAGTCAGATAATCAAAGTTCTATAAAGAATACTTTATGGTTTACTACTTTTGAATGAGAAAAAAATTTAAATTGAAAGAATTCTTGCTGTTACAGGAACATTCGGCAAGGTTCGTTTCATTTGGGAAGGTAATTAGGTAATTAGGAGGCGTGTGATCATACCTCGACTAGAATCTGGATAAGTTGACAGCGTTGGACCGATCGAGCCCGTTCCTTTACACTGCAACACTTGTTCATCGTACACTGCCCTTAGACGTTAAAAGAAAATAAAATTGTATATATTGTATAGTTCTAATCGTAATTCCACGTAATTACTAAATAAAATATTATTTAAAACTTAATTTTCATTCATTTGTCATATATTTGAAGCGTATTTATTTGTAAGTATACATTGAGAGGGCGTACAACTATTTTAAAGGCATTCGGAATTTTTGCGTGTCTTTTGGTTATTTGAATAATTACAAAATCAATATCTCGTATGTCGATGCCCTCATGTCCGTGCTATGGACCCCCAACGGTATATTTTAGGGCGGCCGTATATATAAATATTTAAGATTAATTTTCGGCATATTTTTTGTTGCCGGCCTAAGGACGAATGTCTAGCCAAAATAATCAACATTTGACAAGTAGAGTAAATTATTTTCCTTTTGTTGTCTACTCATTTTGGAAACATTTTATTTAAATTCCCGACCAAGGTCGACAACCGTTAAATCTAACCTAACCGATATAAATTCAATTATTAATAAATCATGAAAATTTAGAAAGTTAGAATAATTATAAGTGCTAAGAAAGGATCAGAAATAAAATGAGTAAATTTGCAAAGATACGAGAAAGATATCTGTTTTTTTGTAATTTGTATGTTTAATATATCGGATCATCGACTTACCATCAGATATATTTCGCAGGGAATGGGCATGAATATAACATTTTTTTAAATATAATTGATTTTAATAATTCTTTAATGATTTGCGAGATGTGCCGAAGAAGGTAATTGCTTTGTTGACATAATTGCTTGTTTATCATGTACATTTTATGTAAAATGTGTATTAAAGTTCTTTGAGATGTTCGTATCGAACTAAAGCATTTACTAACTATAAAAATGAATTGGCAATCCCTAAAACTAAAACCGACAATTCAGCTGTCGTTAATCATCCGGCATCCCCTTCCTCCTCGACAAGTCTATTGATTTATTTTGCTGGTCATTGCACTCCAACAAAAGAATTAACAGTCTCTTTAGTGTCGAGCTATTAAATTTCTTGCCCAAATTAAATTGTCTGTGTTCCAAGGAAGACCAAGTTTCTTTCTATTTTTCTTTCAACACTTAGCTTTGATTTTTTTATACTCTAACCCTCAAGACAACAGCGTATATATTTCAAAAAAGATTTTATGATTTTACTCTTTAAATTTTTAGCTAGCCCATCCGACGATAAGACTTCAATAAACATACCTTATTAATCAATTAATTATTATTAATAATATGAATTGCCAGTAATCCAGCCTTTTCACAATCTTTTTCCCGACCTTCAGAAAGCCTTAACAAAACTCTTTCAAATTTTGTGAATTTACCTCATAGAGATATTTTTAACTTTATGATTTGGATATGTTTACATATTGGGGAAAAGTGTATCTCCTGGCCGGCTACACTCGACAAGAGAACCCTTAATTGTTTTTGTTGTATTCTTTTTGTTTTGTTTTTTTTTGTTTTTGGGCAGCAGTCAGTGGCAATTGGCGCAAGTGCGCTGTTTAGGTCGAGTTGATTGAGCTCTGGTCGCCGATAATTGAATTTATCAACTTTATTATTATCACAGTCAGCATTATGATTACTTCCCGGTCCCTCGCAAGTCAGCTATTCTCTGTCTCGCTCCCTCTTCTCGACAAATGCTTGATTGTTTTGCTTTACCCAAATTGTGGTCTTATAATTTCACTTCCATGGCACTCATTTAAAATGAGAATCGCGCCGCATTCATCACCGTGCAACATTTCTCGCCATGGTTCGTGCAACGCAGCGGCAGCAACTTTTCCAATTGCTATTTTGCCAACGGTTGGCGGCAACGTCCGCAAATCGTTTTATTCTGACACGATGAAGCAAATAGCAATTAACACATACACAAAGCCAACACCGAGAATATTCTGTAATAAACTTTGTCCTTGTTGGGCAAAGTTTACTCTGCTCATTGGCGTCCATTGTTATTTAAGTTGATCAACTGGATCTCAACGGACTGTGAGCCATAGGCCTTCATATGCAGGACACATTCATGTTTTTGCTGCTGGTACTGCTGCCCGTCTAATTCAATTTTAATCTACTTGGATCCCAACTTTCACTTAATGGCCTTGCCCGCACGTGTGTGCCACAAATCGTAGCACGCCTGCCACTACTACACTCGGAAAACAAGTCGACATGAAAACTATAAAGTTTTTCTTGTTTTCTTAACACTACAGACGCTTGTCCTACATCGATAAGCTATTTAGTTTTATTTTCTTCGAAATAAATTTCTAAAAAATGGAAATGCAAACCCAACATTTTAGAAAAAAAAAACTTTCCTAAAATTCAGAAACATGAGTTTAGCTGTTGTCTGTGTAATTTTAAAATACTTATGTTTAATAATAATACAAGTAACAAAAAAACTAATAAGATAATTTTTCAATGTACAACTGTAAAAAAGACTTTTTTCTAAATGTTTGGAAACATTAAACAGAAATGAAACAATTTAAGCACTGGTTTTTCTGAATAATAAGGCGAGGAACCCTTGGCGCAAAAAGTATGACGAATTTTTAAAATTCAGGGACATTTTTGTTCTGAGTGTCCTGGTCAGAATGCTGTTTAAGGTCGCCATATTTGGCTCTTGTGTTAAAGCATTTGCTGCCACTTTAAGAATCGGCCATAGTGCAAAAGCAGAAACCAGCTTCCATTTGGCAACTCACAACGTGTTCATTTTGCTACTGATTGGTTTCAATTTTACGCTTTTGCCGCACAAAAACGTTCAATCGCATGTGCAACAGACACACACACCCACACACACACACATACACACACACACACTAAAGGGATGTGTACAGCATACTGTGAAATTTAATATTTCATTATTTAAACGAAGAAAACATGAAAAATAGTGTTTGCTTCACATTTCCTATATTAATTTAATATAACTATGTAATATGTAATATGAGCAAATAAATATGTTGGTTGATTGCCCACAGTGGACATATAAACATATAATTATAGCGGTTTATCTGGAAGATTTCAAGACTTGAGATACGTTTGCGAATATTTCCCATTATTAAAAAATATATTTATAGAAAAGAAACCTTTCTAAGATGTAAATATATATTTTTTATTTAAATTTCATTTTGAATTCAACTTATTTTTGACTTTTTTAATTTTTGTGTGTCGATGGATATAAATCAAATAATTAAAGCAAATAAAAATGTTCACAAATATAACTTGGTATGTTTTGAAATAGTTTCTAAAAACAAGAATCCATTTCTATTTTTATTCTGAGTGTGGGATCAGAGTATTACGTAATCAGTTGGGTCCGAAACCATTTTTTACTCACCCATCCACTACTTCCCCAGTGACAAGACATGCATGAAGTGCTTTAATACATTGACTTTGCTTTGGCACCCGCAAGAATGCAGCCAGAGGATTTTTCAAATAAAGAATGTGGAAATAGAGAAGTGAAAGTTGCAACTCAGCCTCTGAATGCTAAAATGTTTTAAACAAAGATTTCCTGTTGAAGCTGAACCTTTGAAGTGCTATCTTAGGACACATATAAATCGTATTTGAATAAACCACTTAACGAACGTTTAGTGAAAGACAATTTATGCAACAGTCTATAAAGATTTACTTGGTGACATCTTAAAAAAAATTACAAGAACTGTAATTGATTAACTCAAGCATCAAGAACAGTACCGATGCCAAAAGGCAGTTCACCTCATTCCCAATGTTACTTCTAGCTGCCAGAAATCGAACAATTAAATCTGAACTAAAGTAAAGTAAATTCGGCATTCTAATTGATTAACCGATGATGATTAAAACCAATCTAAAGCTATAAATGATTTTGCCAATTTTTGTTGAAAAAAGTTCCTTTAAAACTTGACCAATCATGATCAAAATTGTACAGTTAATCAATGTAACACCAAAGTTTATTTCTACCAAATGAGAACAAATATTTTCAAAAGCAGGTCTGAGACGTTTTCGTCTGTCTTTTACAGACTTTTGCACAACTTCGTTTAATCTTCTTTTTCAAATGTTGAAGGGGTTCTCTCTGTGCGTGTTCGGCCTGCAAAGGAAAGCTCCGATACTGTAACACCGAAAGTGGAAGAGTATATTAGGTTTGTATAAGCGTGCGTTACTCGACAGCAGCAAGACTAAATACTTGAAACTGGGAATGCAATCAAGTTTGGAATGTGCAAAGTATAGTCATCAAATTTAAAGGGCTTATTTTGATATGAATGCTCAACAAATGTAGTATTATGATAGGTAAAGGGTAACTTTTAGTCGAGCTCTCTCAACTTGGGCATTTGTCAATTGCTTATTATGTCGGTGTGATGCAGTACGTTGTCAGTATTTAAATTTGTGAGTATTTAAATTTATTGTTTCAGTGGTAAGAAATATGCTTCACCCATTTCATAAAATTACTTCGAAGTAGCCAAGCGGCTAGGCGACTTTTTCATCAACTATTTCGTAAGATTAATTCTTTGCAACCGCTTGTACAATGACAAATAATTAAATTAATCTTAAATTTAAAATACATATCAAATTTATTGGAGTATGTATCAAGATTATACTAAACATTTTGTAAAAAGCAATATCAAAATGACAAGCAAGTACCGCGAAGTATTGAGGGGAAATCGATAGAGACTAGTTTTCCAGACAAATTTTATAATATATTTGATGTTGTTTTGTTGAGTGCTTAGATTGACGTTTAAACTAGTGAAATTCAAAAGGATATTTGTGAGAGTGACCTCTAATGAAGATTGACCCCAATGCATTGTATTTAATTTTCTATATTATTCATGTTGGAGCTTCTATTTAAATTTCTTTACGTTCAAAATATACAATACACACACATACAAAAAAGAAAACATACCCTTAATGCCAGCGCAAAATGGCATCATATCCTCATCAACTCATAACTGGATGAGAGAAATATTTGCATATGAATGAACTGAACTGTGAAGTGAGATGGAATTCGCGCAAATTGCGAAACGTCGCCTCATCGCATATTAATATGAGTCCTTGTGCATTGCTTATTATGTTGAAATATCATTATTATTGGCAAAAATTTAAAAGAAATAGTTTGAACCAAAAAACTCAGCGCTCCATTTTCTCAAGTAATTTAAACATGAGTTGAAAGCTCAGTTTATAGATAGAGCTGACCTTGGCCCAGAAGTATGGCGATTTACTAAAATTCATTACATATGTTTTTACAATGATATAGCCGACTAAATCGAATATAGCTTGAAAACTCTTAATTCCTTTTGGGATACTCCTCCAGTCCATCGAACATTTTTATAGCATACTCTCATGCGCGCTGAATAATAAAAACGCATACGTCGACTTTGCCCGGCAGTCATAAACGTAATTGCAGTCTGCAAGTCCTTGTGAGTGTGTGTGTGTGTGCTTGACAGCTTGACGCTTTATGATGAAATTTATATATGTGACTTTAATATTTCAGTGTGCCCAAAAGACTTGAAGATGACAAACCAATCAAAAGATATCTAGAGAAGGAGTAACAGAGGGCGAGAGCGAGAGGGAGAGGGAGAGAGAGAGAGAGGACAAGAGTGGCGAATTATAAAACGCAATATGTTGTGTGCCTGAAGAGCTGTCCTCAACGACGGCTTTATGCTGTCATTCTTGTCATCTTCAAGCATCATAAAGCTACAATCATCTCAAATTAAAACTTAATAAAACGTTTAGGGGGAGGTAAATAAAAAAGATATGGCAAAGCCTGTGATCTTGTGAAGTTATAATTGCGTAGCATAATTCATTTATATAATTGTAGTTCTTATTGAAAGTTAAGTTATGGGAAAAGAGAGAGTTCCATCAGAAATACTTTAAAAAATACATTATAAGACTTACGTGCTTAGTGAGTAAGCACTAAGCACAGCTAAACTCTAATATAAAAGCCCATTTTCACATTTTCATTATTTGATTCTGAATCTTAGAAAGGATTTTTTCTAAAAATTATTGTTTTGCATTTCTACGATTTATAATTAAGCTTCTTAATAATACAAAATATTTCTAAAAAAAAATAGAAAACACTCGCCATATTTTTGGCAAGTCCTTCTACATTTTTAGAATTTTGTTCCCCTTATATTTAGAAATTATTTCTAAAAACAAGAAAAACTTTGAATTTTTTAGGGCGATTTTCATTTTTTTCATTTCATTTTTTTTCTGAGTGTAGGTAGCTTTGTTTTTGTGTGTGTGATTGCAGTCCTTGTGCAAGCGATAACACAATAAATGTCGCAAACAAAAGCCAGCAGGTGACAACAACATTTGAGGCTACCTCCTTTGAAAAGTCATCAGTAATTGAGCACACAAAACTAGGCTATTTGTTATCACGATTTTGTTTGCCTATTGTTGTTACTGAAAGTAGAAGATATCCACAGTTGATTGCTGTTCAATTCACATAAAGTACGGTTTAATTTCGGTTATATTTTATGGTAAACTACTTTGGCAAGTTTGACAAAATATGTTTATTGGAATATCGCTTAATCGTTAGATTTCTAACCAAAGACAAAAATGAACTGTTTATTTGTGAAATGCCTATTTGATAACCTTGACCTTGACTTTTCGATGAAGTGCATTTTTGCCTTACAGGTAATTTGCACAGAGCGACTCATATATCATTTAACATAATTTTTTGAAAATGCGAGAATCAAAAGAGTCATTGGATTTGTAGAAAGAGCTTCAAAAGAAGTAATGAAATATAATTCGCAGGTTTAATAATAATTAATCAATATCGTATCCATATATTTAATATAATAATAATTGTTAAATTGTGCACAATAATGACTTTTGCTTCCGCTTATATTTCTAGAAATTTGTTGTACATTTTTCACAATAACTCAAAGCCCTTAACACTAGGTCTAAGACTTGAACGACAGACTTGAACGAGTCCCATTCCCATTTTGACTCTCAAGCTAGCGCAAGAGCTGGTATCTTGCAATCTTCGAGCAAAGTTGACCAAACTTATCTTCCTAGTTAGGAACGATTCATGTTAGGGTAATTAATATAGTCTCTCATAGTCAGCCTTTATCTTGCCTACGGACAATAAGTTGGACTTCTAATTGAAAAGGGTACGCGCCAAGAATTATTATCCTCCATAAGGCGGATGGATCCAGGGTCGTGGCAAAGGAAAATTTGGTTCTGTCGAGAAGTTGTGAACAGCTAAGAAGATTTATAAACTTAGGCAGCTTGTGGGGTTAGGTGGGTTGAAGAGTTAAAGAGTTGAATGTGAACTGTGGTTACAACTTTTCAATATGATTTTGATTTGATTTGCGAAAGCCCGTTTCAATTAGCGGTATGTCGTTTCTAATCAAGGCCTCGAATATATTTTTAGCATAATTGTAATTATAATCCTAATTAGAAGCCTGCTCTGCCCTTAAAAAGTTTCATTTTGTTTATCAGCTTGCGGAAATGAATCAACTTCATTTTGGGATTTTGCATGGAGAGATAGGCGGCACTCTACCACGTCTTGCGTATTTTATAATAAATAAAATAAAGTATACAAAATAAATGAAAAATAATAAAAGATGTATATAATAAAACGCGTAACTTATCAAAATTATTTTTGTAAGCAATTCTTTAAATTATTATGGCTTGTTTTATATTTCCCTTGAAATCTAGTAAATCTTTTAAATATTTCAAATTTTTTAAAATTTTAATTAAATTTTCAATTTTATTTTAAATTTAATTTAACATATTTTTACTTTTTCCGGAGCTGGGCTGAATATTTCAAAATGGTGTGGTTTTGAAATTAAGTTAAATACAAACGATGGCTTATACTCACTCACAAAAAAAAAAAACACAAATAAATTTTAATTTCAGATCGAAGTTTTTCAGCATCAGAAACTTCTTTAAGAAGCTTCTTTAACGGCAGGCTAAAGAATCTGTCGATAAGCGATAAGCGATAAACACGACGATGAGCAAACGGTCGATTCTTTTAAGGTGCTGTTGAAAATATGTAAAATGTATTGTATTGTAACTGTCGTCCATAAAATTCATTCAACTTAAATAGGTATTCATACATATCTTTTATGATCCTATGTATTTATAATTCTTAATAGATTTAAAATCTGTATCTAATATACCATTAGCATATTCAAGTTGAACTACAAGAAGGGCCTATTAGCACTCCTGGAGATGAGCTCATCCGCTGAAACCACTAATCAGACAATACAATATATTGTCTGCTTGGTGCTAAAACATTTAACACAATAATTTAAGATTTGGATTACTCTTTTCCAATACGAATACATGTGTCAATGTTTAAAAAATCGCTGAAGTTACCATATATGCATTTGAATAATATGTTCCTTGGCTCTTCGAGAACTAAGTGAATATATTTACTAATGGATTCTAAATATTCTATTGGCAGCTTAGCAGAATGTCAACTGAAATTCATGAATCAATTATTTAACATTCAAGATTTGCGTATAAGAGCGCTGTTATGCTCAAAATGGTACTGCCCGTTAACAGAGTGCAGATGATGTGCAGTTATCGATAACAGTGTGCGTATTCTCATGAAGCAGTTTTGTCGATATGATATCGAATCAGAAGCTAAAACGAAGCCGAACGAGGCGGATGTGTGACGCTCGCGCGCGCTTCATTTTGCATAAGTGCCGCAAAATGCGCGCGTGTTTCAGTTTCCATTTTCTGTTGTCATTTGTTGCTGCTGGCCAAGTGAATTCGCATTTGCATTAATTACCCACACAAGTATATATATATATATGTTCGCTCGTCTCCCATGATACTCAATAAGTACTTAATATTCAAAAAATAAAATAAAAAAAAAAACCGAAATAATTTCATTCAGCCAAACAAACTTGACAACAATAAATAATAAAAACTAAACTACAAAACTGAACGTGGTCCGTCGCTGAGGGACGACGTCGTCGTGTGCGATAAGCAAACCAAAGCAACAACAACTGCAACAAGCAAAGTGTGTGTTTATTTTATTTTCATTGAAGTTGCATTCTTGCCAGCGTCACTGCAACTGCGTTAACAGCAGCAGCAGCAACAATAACAGCAGCAGCAACAACAACAACAGCAGCAACAATAACAGCGACTGCAGCGTTAAAAGTTAGGATTTGTTTCAAAGTAATTAATTTTTAAAAACACACACACAGAGATGTTTGTGTGCATATTGAATTAAGTGCATAATATGAATAAACATTAGAATAATAATTGCACTTACTCGTTCTGTTTGTTCGTATTGTTTTTTTTTTACTGTGCTTTGCTTGTGTTTGTGTTTAATTAGTTTACCTGCGACACGCTCTGTCTTTGTTTTCAGTGTGTGTGCGTGTGTTATGTGTGAATGTGTGTTAGTGTTATTGGTGAGTTGATCTGGTTGCCTTATTTACTTGTCTCTGTTTTTCTGTCTCTGTTTCTGTTTTTGTTTTTGTTTTTCTTTTAGTATTTGTATTCGCTGTTGTTCTTGACAGCTAAACGCAACAGAGCGCGAACAAGCAGCAAACAGAAGTCAAATTACAAACGCTGATCATTTTGCATTCCCTCTCGTATTCTCATTCGCATTCGCAGTTTTTGTTTTTGTTTCTCTGTTCTGCAGCAGCATCAACAGCAGCAGCGATGATCATTTGCCTGCCTGCCTGCTTACTCTCAGCTTCAACTGTCAACTATCAACTCTCTCTCTCTCTCTTAGTCTCTCTTCTCATGCGCGTCGCTCGCTCTTCGTTGCGCTTTTCGCCTACTGCTGTTATCCAAGAACTGTGCATGGGTTAACTACGCAAGGTGGTTTATGTTGATGGACCACACTTAACAGCTGCTAAGTTTTGCCTGTGAACCGTATCCGTATTAAATATTTCGTAATGTAACACATTCTGCAGTCTGCAATTGCAACAATGCAAACCAAATATACAAAAACACAAGCAACTGCAACTACTGCAGCTGCTTAACAGCTACCACCTTCAACAGTTTCACCATGATCTGTATCTCTCACCGCCTCTCCTTTTCTCCCACTGTATCTATTGCTGTTTATCTCTTTCTTGCAATTACGCGAAAGCAGTTAACATGTGTAAGAAGAAAAACAAGAGGAGGAAGAAGGTGCAAAGCAGCAATTTCCTTTTTGGTCAAATGCATTAAATGCCATTTAATGGCATCGCCTCTTGCTGTGCCCTGCAACAGTCGTTAACAGGGCCACTTCACACGCGCTTCGCGGCATGCCACATTTTTAGTGGCACTTGACCACAACAAGGCAGGAAAACCATGGTCAAAACTTTTAGACAAAAACAGACCAAAAAGGCCAACATATCAGCATATGTTGCTGCTGCTGTCACAAGCAGCATGCAGCATGTGGACACCATAAGTTAATAAAATAAAATGAATAATTAAGTATTTAATTGCGTTCCCTTTATTCACAATGATATTCATGATATTCACGTCCCATTCTATAGATTGTTTTGGATTTATTTTAAACATAATTATCGTAATTATCACTATTAAGAAGATACTTAAAGTCAAATCGCTTAAACACATGTTGTATATAATCGCAAATCTGCTTAACATATCGATTTCTATAAATAATGCATAAGTGGTGCTATTATTTGAATTCAAAGAGAATACCAAACAATATTAAATTAAAAATCAAAATTTGAAAAAATTGCAAATGTAATTGTTTTTTCCTTTGATCAGCAACAAAATATATCTTTGTGGATCTAATATTTTTTCGCAGCTGCATATCCTCCGCCTCCCTGCTTTCCCTAGAACAATAAGATACTTTCGTTTCTGAGAATTATCTTTTTGTATATTTGAACATTGAGATATAGCCAACCAATTGATACATAATACATTGTATTAAGATCGTATGAGAAACACAGATTTAGCCTAGACGTAACTCTCTCTCTCTCTCGATCTATTGAAGTTGAAGCAATCCTAAATTGAAGTTGAATAAAATGTACAATTTCTCCGAGTGTATAATGCACATTGCACACACATACTTATACTAAGTAAGCAAGTAATGCCGATACGTTTGACGTTGAACGTTTGACTAATCTCATATTGAATTTCAACGCTTGACGTTTGTCTGGCAACCCATGCGTTAAGCAGGCGTTTACAGTGGGCTGGTGGGAGGGTGCAGGAGGGTTACGAAAGTGCGCACACCACTTGCACATAATCTAGACGCGGCGACGGGAGCAACAGCAACAGCAGCAACAACATCAGTACTATAATCTTACGTAAGCATCTCAATGTCAGTTTGAGTTCTTCTACAGTTTTGCAGTTTAACAGCTCTGCAAATATTATCTGTAAATGATATCACAACAGCAGCTAACATTTTAATTACAGTTGTAAGCGATCTTAAGAGATACATATATTGGGAGAGGGAAATAGATAATAACGAACAAAGAAAATATACTTAAAAAAGGAAGATAGCGTTTATATTCTATTTCTGAAATGAAATTTTTCGTCTTGAGTTCAGTAAGATCAGTTTCGGAAAACTTCAAATGAAAACATACACAACTTAAAACTAATATGTACATATTTATTATGGTGCGATTTGTTGTACAAATACAAACACAATACAAACAAAATACAGCTACACAGATACTTTGAGAGACGCACGCGCTTAAGACCAGTTTCAGATTTCGATTTTGTCGCTGAAAACCTCTCGACAAATTTCCGAAGTGTGAAGCGACACTAACATTAACATTAACATCAACAGCAGCAACGACGACGACGTCGGCAGCGACTGCAAAAACAGCTGTTTCGTTTTGTCTCGTTTCGAACTGAAAGCAAAGCCAAAGCGAAGCGGGTTCTCATGTCCGTCCAGCTGTCCAGTTGCTCAGATCGTCGAATTCTGATCGATTTTTGGTGTTATTCAGCTTGCAAATTAGGTTTTTATTATACCCTTTCAGCGGGTATTCAATTTTTGTGAACACATTGAAACGAATTGAATTATTGCCTTTCTGTTCTCATTAAAGCTATTAAATAATTCGATTGCTTTTATTATTAGTTAAGAGGCTTCAAAATCGTTAAGTTATCTTGATGCTAGTATAGTTAAATAGAGTAGTTTATCAATTGTTGGTCCAAAATTAACTCATGTAGCATGACATTTGAGCTGCAAATATGAATAATTGAAATCCAATAAGCCAAATATCCAATTCAAAAATGTGTCATTGAACTCAAGACTTGCAGCTACAATTGTGGTTGCCACCACAAGTACAAATATATAAATATATATTTCAAATATAACAAGTTCTTAGATAACAACATCCCATCCATATATTTATATCTACATATACTGACTAATTTATATTAAAAACTGTAAAAATATGTATTTGTTTCCTGCAACTATTTCTAATGCGCCATCTCTCTCTATAGGTTCTCTACGTTCTCATATAGGTGGGAAGATATTATAACAGTATAACACATTATAACAATTGAGAGTGGTACTTACGTAACTCTCTCAACGTAAACCGATTGTAAAAATAGCGATGTTGTCGATTGATTTACAATTGTGCTAGAGATCGATGTAATTTTTGGACAATCGATCGAAGGGCAAGTACAAGTGAAAAAAGATTTAATTTCATTGAATTACTTCTGCAATTACTTCATGCAATTTGGAATATTGATTTAGTTTTCTATATAAATAAAGTTATTTATGTAATTATTGATCAATATATCGATAATTGAAAATAATCGGTTTTGGATGTTCGTGCAAACCCAATAAACTCAAATATTTCGCCAGAAATACAATAAATTCAATTGAATATATTTAACAGCTGAGTGCAGGGTATCTGTTAGTTAGGCATCATTATCAACTAGAGCGCTCTCACCTTACTTGTTTGGCTTGTTGTTGTTGTGGTTGTTGTTGCTGGTGCTGTTGTTGTGGTTCTAAGTCAATCGCCGGGAGTCGAGTCGTGAATCAGACTGAATCTGAATCTGACTGAATCTGTGACTGTGACTACGACTGCGGCGAGGTGACGTAATGCGTATGCCTAAAATGTCATTTATACGCTTCAGCAGATCAAGTATCAATTACAATCAATCACACAAAATCGTTGGCCAATCATTTTTGTGGGTCATGCATTTGATTAGACGCCAATTGGCTCTTGGCTCTTAACTGTTGACTCTTGGCTCATCCACCCCAAAAAGTTGACACTTTCAAAGGGAAGATGGTCAGGGTCAGCCAATGCCTGGATAAGTCAAAATATTAACAATTTTGGTCAACTACATTAATGAGGGACTGCATTGTAATTGTAAATGAAAAAATGAACAATGCTCAACAAAAACACAAATTGGCCACAGAATATACTAACTGAACACACACACACACATATATCTACATTATATACATACAATTTGTTTATTTATATATCAGTTAGCACCTGTGGAGAGCTGAAAGCTTCATGGAAGTGCAAAAGTTTTTCTCGCCTATTTCGAGTTGCTGCTTCAAAGTAAATTATAATTATCTAAAAATAGCCTCAAATTAACGTTTCGACAGATTTCCCCACTTGAGGCCACTTTTCTCACATACTCTCAAGATACTTTATCGACTTGTTGCTGTTGTTGTTGTTGTAGTTTTTGTTGCTTTGTTGATTTGTCAGCTGCTTGCGTAGGAATTGAATGATGATATCGGATTACCAAAAGCTTTCCGTTTCATGTTGCACATTGCGCTTTTGTTTCACACAAACGCATACACAGACACACACACACACACACGCACATTGCGTGCAACATCTTGCCAACACCTTTGCATACCCTGTTCCCATTCGAATTTATTCAAACGGGTAACATTTGGTCAGTTTGTCCTCACTGACAGACTAATTGACCGACTGGAGTGCTCATTGGTTACACTCAGAGAAAAAATCGATCGGAATTTTTTTTTCTGAGTGTGGGGAAATTTGATTTGTGAGAAGATTTGGGTTTCAGTTTTGAAGCCATCTTGTTAAACTCTAGAGGATATTTCATCTCCAATACGAACAATCGGCCGGGATTTGAATCGTTTGTTAATGAAATTTAAATCTTCAAACTTTGGCTATTCCTTTGCAAAATATTGGTCAAGTTTAGAGATTATTATTATGTATTAAGGTTGCATAAGAAACACAGATAGGCAGATGTTAAGGCATACAAGCGAGTAGGAAGATAAGTTTTGGGCTCGTGAAGAAATTCTATATATATATATATATATATATATATATAGATCTACAGGCCTTAAGGTTATGTTTTCTTAAGTGGGCTAAAACAAAATTATTTTTTTAGACATCCGTGAATAGTAACATATATTATATAAAATCTCTTAATGAGGAGCAGCTAGATTCCCTATGGCGTCTAAATGAAACCATTTGCTAGCTGTCAGCATTTTAGATGTACATGTCTATAATTCTCTATTATATAAAAACATACATATATATATACTTCAACCGGACAATTTACAGATTGGCTCATATTGTTTGCATCCCATCCCGATCGAAAATTTGCCAAATGTAAATATTCAACTTGTTTTCGTACATTGAATGTTTTCTTAATAGCAGCGGCAACAATTACTTTTGAATGCCACCAAGAACTCGAGAAAGCGTGCTCTGTTCGAAAGATCGAGGAGATACCCTTTACTCAGTTAAACTTAGTTAATTATATTTTTTTTGCATTTAGGCTTCGATGGTAAAGAAGTTGAAGAGAATTGAGTGTTAAAAATGGAATAATTGCTGCTTTTTCCATAGTCAGATAAACTGAATAATTTAACAATCTTAAGCAAAAATACAAATAAATATGTTTTAATTTGCGTGTACCTTCGATTTAACACATCTGTCTTAGGCAAACCCTTTTTAATATCAGATCAGAGTATTACACAGTCGGGTATGCCCGACAATTATATTCTGATATGTTTGATTTTTTTCTTGTTTTGCCTATTTACACTTTGGCGCGTATTTATCTTTCAACTTTTCGAGTTTGTGCCTAAAGTTCATGACCGTGTGGCGGCGTAAACAAATGTTTAATAATGAATTTCTCAATACTCATTCAACATGCAACATTAACACAAATAACAGGGAGCAATTGTATTGACAATGCTGGTTGTCGTTCTCGAATTCGAAGCCAAATTCGAATACGGGCCTATGGCTAGCATTAAATACACGTGCGAGAGTTTATTCGAAGGTCCGCTAGACATAAACACAAATCATAAACATAGGACTAAATTAGCATATACCACTGATTTTTATGCTCTAATGCCGAATATAGAAGAGTATCTCAGGTATGTACATATATTATACATATATATACATACTTGTCCATGTCCGCGTCAGACAAGGTCTTTTTTTTTTTAATTTATTCCACAATTAAAAAAAAATGTTTCATATATAATATTAAAATTGTATAATTAAATTACATTTTGAAATGAAAAAGAAGGTAAATGATATAAATCTGGGTGTATTCAAATCAATCAAAGAAGAAAAATACCACTCAAACCAACATTTTTTAAACATTCACAGCTTAGTAGTAATATGTAAAGTAAAACCTCAAGTTTCCCTTTATTCTTAATATAGATTGTGATAAAAATTCGCTCGTTCTGTTTATGTTGATGATGATGATCGCTCGCTCATCGGCCCATTGAGTCAGATACGCATAGAGCCCATAAAAATCGTTTGCTTTCCATCGCTTATAAACACAGATGGTGATGCATTTATATTTTTAATGATCCCACTTTACGTATCCCTATTTAGGTTTGTTCTAGAACAGAGATCTTCTGATCTCTCTTTCCTTAAGAGCTCTATAGTTTGTCATGGAATTAAATTTCTTTATATACTTTTTCTGGTGAGTTTGAATCTAGTACTCTGATCTGGTCATCAGTCTTATCAAGCTGGACATTATATGTCTGTTCATCTGCAGACCTGTCATGAATGACATGAGTTAACTGATTGCCCATTTTTATCCAGTTTCACTTGGCCCATCGCACCGCGTCTCATCCCACATTTTTGAAAGAACAAACAATGTTTGCTCCCGTCGAAATTGGTTTTCGTTATTTACTTGTGGTCTGCTTGCATTATCTTGGCTGATTTTCTATTTGCATATCATAAAACATTCAAAAGTCCCAATTGGAATCTTAATTAACTGTTTGATTTGAACGGGTTGAAACGGGATGAAAAGTTGGCCGTATCTGTCAGCGACAGCAACTGCGTCAACTTTTGTTCTTACACTCAGAAAAAAAAATCAGCATCGATTTTAGTAAAATGCGCTAAAAAATAAAAAGCTTTCCTAGTTTTTAGAAATTTAGAATTGGAAATCTTAGGTTTTTGCAAGCCATAATCATAAATTTTAGAAATTTGCTATCTGAATAATATGGTGACCAGCAAAATGTTTGGTGATTTGCAAAAACTTGGAACTTTTTTTTTATCTGAGTGTAGTTAGTGTGTTGTGCCTGTTTAGCTTGTGATTGGCAAATATGGATTCTACATAAAAACACACAAAGAGCCACACAAACAAACACAACAAGAACAAATTGACAACGAAAAGACAAAGAAAATTATTCGAAATATTTTTGAAATTAAGAGTGAAATATATTCTGTTATTGTAATTTGTGACTGAGCAAGTTTGCAGTGCGATAATAAATATAATAAAATAAAATCAGTTCACTGTCAATGTTGACAATTCATTGTGTGTCTGAGAGCTGAGCGTGTGATTGTATTAGTGGATTTTGGATCTAGCCACTGTCACTGTCACTGTGCCACAATTATGGGCTAATGCCGCATATTAAATATTAATATCAAATTTATGCATAATCATAGCAAAAGCCGCCACGCGCCAGAAGCGAAGGCAACAAACATTGATAGCTCTCTCAGCTCGAGACAGATACCCTACGAACAAATATTAAATAGCTTAATGAATGATTCGCACAATATATTTAATCTTTGTAGTTATCTGTTCTATTTTGCAAATAGGATGCGTTGTTGTAGGCACATATGTATATATATATATATATATTGGTATATATTGAATTCTTATGAAAGATGCGTGAGATTGACGCTACAAATGGCAGAGCATTCAAATTAGTAACATCAACATCTGCGCAACAATGTCTTGATTATCAACTAACAGCTGGAAATGATGCTGATGTTGATGTTGCCTATGTGAAGAGCGCTTCACATCGTTGATTGCAATGCCTGCCGCCAGGTGTCGCTCTGTGTGATAAGCCATATGCCGTAGCGATTGACCAATGTTATCGTTTGTAAAATGGATCGATATTTATCGAGCCATAGAAAATAAAAAACATACGCTTTCAATTCCACGACTTATCAAATGGTAAACATTAATAAAAAATATATATTATTATTCGATTGTGTTATTATTATTCTCGCAATCCACAATGATCCCTTTCAAGCTGCAATTCGTATATTGCCAGCCAACAAATGCACTTTGACAAATGACATAATCCCTATTAATAATGTTACAAAAAACAAAACGCTTTAAAGTTCTGCTGTTGCCGCTGCTGCTGTTGTTAGTCAAGTGCGACAAGTGGAAAACATGAGACAGACAGTAAGAGGATACGAGTGAGCGAGCGAGATAGGAGGAGGAGAACGAATGCGAAAGCGAAGGCATTGAGAGTATTGAGTGCACTCTGTCTGTGGGCGAGAATAGCGCACCCGACACTACTTAATTGCAGCGTAGACGCAACGCAGCGCATACAATGACGTATGTACATACATACATTCAATCATACGTACATACATACATTCAATCATACGTACATACATACATTTGTACATACGTCAACAGCGTGCACAGCGTGGGGAGCTCAGTCACAGCTTCTGTTGACAATGGTTGCTAACTAAAACAACAACAGCAGCAAAAGCAGTCGAGAGAGAAAGAGAGAGATAGAGTAGAGAACGAAGCTTCTCAAGTGCCTGAGCGCAATGTAATTTGATATGGAGCTTTCGGAGATAATGTATCTGATCAGATGAGAGCACAGCTGCCAAACAGCAGCAGTTACAGACTCAACCGCCTCAAAACAAATTCAATTTTGTTTTGTATCCTCAGGCTGGCCTCAAACTAGTTTCAATAAATACTCATAAAAACGTTTTATTCATGTGACGTCAGAGATGAGTCAAAAATGAAAAGAGAATAAGAATGCGCTAGTCGAGAGAGCTCGCCTAGGAGGTCAGACGGACATGGCCAAATTTGTGGGGTCGAAGATGCCTGTCACACACTTTTGGACAACTTCATAACACCCTAAGTAAGGCGTTGGGAGTTGTGTATAAAGTGTCTGGCTCTACAATGACAAAGCAAACAATGAAGAGTGCTCCAATCAAGAGTGGCTGGTGTCATATACCCTGAACACTCAAAGAAAATGGAAAATGAGTATAATATTTTCCACTCAAATCTCTCAATGCCTAGAAATTAAAAAGACAAGTAAGAACGATTATATTTTTGCATCTAATTTTATTTATATTTTATTAATTATGGAATCTATTAGTTATTGTAATCCCGAGTTTAGGATTTGTTGTCCATATGAGAAGCTTAAAACACGCATATTGACTTGGTTTGGTTTGGATATCTTGGTATACAAAAAACTTTTTCATACTCAAGAACTTGATATCTTATCTTATATATCCTTATATATTTTATATATATGTTTATATCTAATATTTGTAGTGATATTGATCCGATGGGATCTTATCTTATATATCCTTATATATGTATATATCTAATCTTTATAGTGATAGTGATCCGACTGGATCGGCTATGACATTTGTGGTGCTTACATCCAAGTATATGTATATTTAATATATATAAAGATAAAATATCTGTAGTTTGCGGATGATGCAGACGAGAATGGGTAGATCGACGCCTCTGTTTTTGAACATTTTTGGTCTGATTGGGTTTTTTTTCGAAGTTTTCTCCAACCTTTTGTTTTTGTTACGTTCCCCAATTATTTCCCAGTTATTATTTTGAATTATTTTTCTACATTTTATAGTTTTTAATCAATTATTTTATACTTAATCCTTAATCTAAAATTACAACACATTATACATATAAATAAATATATACTTAACGGGTTTAAAGAGTTCTAATTTTGCCTGTTTGCATTTGCACACCTTCATAACAGCCCTTTTTTCCGGTGAATCGCAATCGTGATGAAATTGTGTGGAATGTGTATTGGCCTTCGTCTCTGGGCCTTCTGTGAATTTGTCTCACTTGATTTCTTGGTTTTTGGTTGCCCCCCGCAGCTGATTGTTCGTTGTTCACTCGCTCAAATTTCGTTGGTTATGGCAGAAAACGACATGGACAACATGTAAGCATGCATTACTCAAGGGGGTTTTGCTAGAAGATACCCTGCATCCAGCTGTTAAATCATAAAGAAAATAAAATTAACTCAATCATAATCCTTATTACACATAGAAATTCAGACACGAAAACGCAGACAGGCAAGTATGGATAGACCGGCTTGGCTGTTCAAATAAATATATACTTTATTAGGGCAGAGATGATTCCTTCTGTACAACTTCATAATACCTCTTTTAGCCATTTACAATGGGTACAGCTTATAATGAAAATTTGCACACCAACATACAACACTTGTGGTTACAATCAAATTTCAAGCTCTACAAAATTTGTTCAACGACAGGTCAGAGTTTCAATTCGAAATCATTTCACGGTGAAAACAATTCTTGGAAGAAATTCAGCACTCCACCACTGATTACGTTCGAACTTGAACGTTTCCATCCCAATTGAACATCGACAATTGAACTGTCGACTTGATTAAGACCATTAACACAAATGCGATCATCATCAGGTCACAGGCTGGTACCGTGAACGACTCCATGTCGTCTGTGGAATGCTAAACAGTTGGTAAAACTGTCATTAGTTAAAGATAATTTACTCAAATTACAAGGAAAAACGACAAAGTGTATTTTTCATATTGAAAAGTCAACATTTAACAGTGTGTAGCAGTAAAAATGTAGCTTTATGAAATCTGTATACCATTTACCAACTAAAATAAGGCTAACAAAATATACCGAAGTTGCTAAAGGCACAAGGTAAAGTATATATTCTAGCCATGTCTATATGAGCGACTATAAGAGCTACATATTTATCAGCTTTCGTGTACCAAATGCGGATTGACTTTAATTCAATCATTTCCGAATAACTTCTCCTGTTTCCCTAATATCGATCGAAATCTAGTTCCGACAGCAATAAAAGCGATAATTTATAATATTGACATGGCTTTTTATTTATATTTATTTGTGGAAATTGCATTATTGGTGATTTATTTCGCATCGACAAGTGCACAAAACTCATATTCGATTTTGTATAGTTAAAGTGGGCAACAATTTGTCGAAGTTCAGCTTAGACGTACGATTGACATTAGAAATAAAACTGTTGTCGCATTTGCTGAAATGTATCTGATCTATTTACATTTTCATCAGTAATTACACGTGAGCTTCCCATAGGTACCCCCAAAACGTAATCATTACCAACGACCTCGTTCTTCGTTATTATTATAATAAAGTCATTTCCCAATTCGATTGTTATTTCAAATTATTTGCTGCGTGGCGGCCCCACTGCTCCGATGTGTGTGTTTTGTGTGTGTGTTGTGTGCGCTTGCATGTGTGCCCCATTAATGTGTGTCTTGCTTCAAGCGGGACATTGATGTGCATTATGCCACATAATAATCATTGTTATGCTTATTATTATTATTATTATTATTATTTGCATATCCTCAGAACCGTGTTTACACTGTTCCCAAAACCAGAAAGTTTTTCTGGTTTCCCCAAATAAATTCCCGAAAATCAAAATTGGCAATCCCAAATATATTCGGTTTTTCTTGTACTTGTTGTACTTTGCAGAAATACTCGGTTTCTTTTTTGAAATATACTTACAAAAAGTATAAATGCAAACCTCAATTTTTAAATCCGTATTTTTTCAACTAGAAATCGATTTTTGTTCTTTTTTTACAAAACGGGTGATTTTCATAAGGCCTTCTGGACAGAGTCTTCGAATAAGTAGTACGATATTCGATTTGAAAAGTGTTACGAGCAATATACCATTTTTATACCCTGTATCCATTACAAAATGGGTAAAAGGGGTAGCTTTTAACAGGTGGAATTGTGGCATGATTATGTCGACCCGACTTTTGCTACTGAAGAACTATATACGTATATACTTAAACACTTAATGTAGGCTATAAAAATGTAAGCGATTATTTATTAAATTATTATGTAATATTTTTAGAAAGAAAATATGGAAGCAACACTTTAGCCGATAAATGCTTTGTTGCCTGCATAAATCAATCGTAGTGAAACAGGACTAGAACAATCTATATCAACGCTTGATTAAAAACAGCACAAAGATTTATAACATCAGTGATAACAAAAAGTGCACAAGCAAATGGCATCCAAACCGTGACGTCTTTAAATTTATCACCCAAAGATTCTTGGACTCGACGGGTTCGATGAGTTCGACAAGTTGGCCTGTTACCTGTTTTGTTTTTGTTTTGTTTTATTGATATATTTGCCAGGTGCAGACTGTAATCTGTGTTGGATGTTTCTCTTTTTGCAGCCATGCGGCGATGAGGCGGTCAGCAGCTGGAAATATGCCGTGCCACTTGTTGCATGAAGGTTCCATGCAGCAAAAGCAAAAGCAACAGCAGCAGCAACGAACTTGCATTAGGTATCCCGAATGTTACTCATTCGCCATGTCTCGCCAGGATGCAACTGTAGCATGGTGCAGCAGCAGCTGCCATCGATTGCAGCTAAGAAGCCCTGAATAATTCAACTATTACCAATCAACAAATAATTAACAACAACAAACAAACGAACAAAGTCGGCAGCAACATAACCCAAAATGTCTGAGGTAAGTTTTGAGAAAGTTTCGAGACTATATACAATCTATCTAGCAACGAATCTGTAATATCTTAAAACTCTGTTTTCACATTGAAAAAACTTGTTTATATTGAAAAACTCTACTTAAATAAAGGTGTAAGCCAGTTCGTGAAATTTTTTTCGCTCTCAGCAGACTTTTTTGTTTTTAGGTTCCACAAATGAAATGCATTGCAATTTCGTGGGCAAAATTTCTATCTGAAAAGGTTTGGAAAGCAGTTACAACTACATTAGATACCCATTGATGAATTTGAAAGTGAGCAATTCGAAATGATGTGAATAATTGTATTGAATTGTTTTTGTGGTTCCTAATTGGAAAACAACAAGAACTATGTTGATCAATATGTTGATCATTGCTTGGTAAATTCCTCTTTCTTTGGCCCCGCATAAACATTTGAATTTTGGGTCACTGATGTCGACGTCTCATGTCTGATGTCTCATGGCTCATGTCTCATGTTTATGTATGCGACACTTACACGCACACACACACACACACACATACCCACACATACCCACACACGCAAACACACACACACTATTTTAGACACGGAGCAGTAGCAACAGGCGCCTTTGGCTTTCCGAACAGCTGTCGCCACTCTACAAATATTGACCTAATTTGCACCTGTTTACAAATTCATTTGGCCCACATCGCATATCCATGCATCCTATGGGGCTATGAGGCTATGAGGCAGGGCTTTGCGTTCTTGGCGTATGATTTATGCAGTAAGCCAAGTGGTGGCGAGCTCTGTCCGTTCTGTCCAGCGCCATTTTTAAGTGGGTGAAACGAGTTCATGTTCCCACACAGCCATGCCCCACTCAGCCTGTGGCCATCCACAGGATGTTTGCGGTAACTCCGTGCTTGCCAGGTTACGTGTTAACGGATAGCCGCATAGAATGGGGAGGAGGAGCAAGAGGAAGAGGAGGGTTTGTTGTGCACACATTGTTCGAATTTTTTTGTTGAGCAAATTTACATTTTCATGCGGCAGTCGAGCAGCCAGCACTGGACAAACGGCACAATAACTGCTAAGCTCTCGAGTTCTACTTGTACAAGCCGAAAAGTGCTTGGATACCACATCCAGCGAAGTCAGAAAGCGTGCTCCAATCGAAAGTCGTGATACACATTCGCACTTATTATATACATATATAATTAACCTTCTGCAATGTATGTTTGTGCATTTCGAATCGGATCAAAATGTCATATCTTAAATGTAATCTCAGCATAGTCGCTCGATAGATGAATTCTGGTAATAAAAACTTTCTTATGTCGATCTTACTTCGATACACTTGCCACATTCACATGTTTTTGAGCTGGTGGTAATCGGAACTGGAACCTAACTTTTAAGCCATTCAAATTTTTAAATATACAAATTTTAAATTCCAAGGTTAGCGCATCTTTAATCTAAAAGATTTGCTCCGCATAGATATATTTGAGTTTTGTAAAATTTAAGTTTGATGTGATTATTACAAAAGTTTGCTACTAAAGCATTTCTACAGGCATATATTTGAAATTAGTTGATATCAAAACAACAATGATGAGGATTTGTGGTAATTTAAGGGCCGCCTACAGTCTTAATCAGTTTTCTGCACATTGATTTTATTGTTTAATGAGAATTTTATGATGGTGGCAGGTGGCTGGCACAGATAAAAGACCCACTTGAATCATTAGCGATGCAAATTGTTCCTACTTCTTTTGCACCGAACAGCTGTCGTCTACAAGTCGTCGCGTCTTAATTGCAATGGAATTGAATGGAAAGCAAAGTGAGAACGTTCTAGGCAGACATAACCGACTGAGAAATACTCTGATACCAGTTCGGTAATGCCATCTTTCAATTGTATAGCTTTCAAAATTAATAACATCTGATTCTTTTGGGGACAGCCCTTGAAATTTCTAGCAATTTTTTTGAAGCGATTTGATAGTTTAAGTGCATAAACTGATTAAGTTACAGGCTTTTTAAATTTGTATGGGGTTGGGAGGCGTTGGGCGGCAGAGGTGAAAGACGCGTGCCCTGAACATGTGTCATAACTATATTTAACGCTCGATTTAAATAAAATACAATTATTAGACATTTAAGAATGAATGAAATTGTAATAGAGGAATACGGCTATAAAATCATCGATGTGTGTGCATTTTTCTGTATCCAGAAATGTAAAGTCATTTTAGACTGCATCTTCAAAAGAACATCCACATAAATATTATGATGCAATTAAAAAATTATTGCATTAAGTTGGATTGGATTGGATGATCTCAAATACATAATTTTGTAGAAAAAAACCAAATTAGACTAAAAAAAAAAATAAAAGACAAAATTACATTCAAAGTAGCCAAGAATAAGAAAAAACACTTTTGAAGCTTTCAAGAAAATTCAGCACTTTAAAAAATTACTTTTGTTCAGTGCTCTAAACTGAAATTAAGAAAGTCAGGTTCTTATTATGGTGTTTTTTTTTTTGTTGTGTGTTTGGTTTGAGTAACTGCCACGGTGACGATGCTTGGAAAAGGACACAGCACTGAAGGTACGATAAGCAAATAAAAGAGCAAAGGGCAAAGGCCAAACAAACAACAGCGATGAAAACAACAACAACAACAACTATACAAACAGAGCACATGGGAATGCCAGTTGGCAATGTCGGTTGTTGTTTACGAGTCGCCTGCAAGTATGCTATGAAAAATATTGTAATCATAAACTATGCCACACACCGAAAGCAACAACCTCCAACTGCTGAGCACAGCCACTGAGCCACTGTGAACTGAGCTTCCGTTTGTTCTTGCGGTCAATCCGAAAAAAGGAGAGCAATCCCCGTTGAAATGCCATTGCAACAAATGCAAAGGCATCCTCAGAATAACAACTTAAATGATTTAAACATATATTACTCTAGTGTTGAAATAAGCAGTCAACTAATGTTTGAATAACATTTAATATATATATATATATATATCATGTTATAGATTTATTATTAAACTCATTTTTAAACGCTTCTGGGAATATTTTTGAAGTCGGGTTTCATATTTATTTTTGGAAAATTCAAAATTTTGTAATATATTTATTTAAAGAAGTCTTGAACGATTTTCCCAATGTGCATCGCATTAGAGGAGACATCTCCGGATCCATTGTATTTCGACGTGACAAATATCAGAAGGACTTTCAAAGATAGTTTTATTTGTGATGTTAGTCAAGCTGATGATTAAATATATGCAAATCGAGAAATAACTGAAATATTTCTTGATTTGTGATGAGTGAAATGCGCTGTGTAGGATGAGGACAGCGTGCTTTAGTAATAAATGTCAATGTTAGCGTGTTGGCTTGCAGGATGTCAAACAATATTCAAGGCAAGTCAAGTTTCCTTTGCCAACGTCATTTGGATGGCTGCTGCTGCAGCGACAACTTATTATGAATTCATGGCTTCGACGTTGCCATTGAGCTCAGACAACAACGCCGAATGGGGGCCAAATCGGGCGATTACAGGGTGGTGCAATTAACGGGCAAGCTTCGGTGACATTCTCAGAGTCATGAGCCGACTTGGGGGGTTGGTGGAAGCGGAGCAAATACTCGGAGTTGCTCTTAAAAGCCATTGAAGCATATTTTCGTGAAAGTAATTTGAGAGCTGACAGTTTTAGACATTTAAAAATGCCCTTAAGGTATGCAATTGAAGTTGCTGCGAGTTTCACATAAATACGGATATGGATCAAACATCAGATTAAATTTGTGCACTTTCTTAGCTTTCTTAAGAAAAACCTATAAGATTTAAAGAAATCCAAAATAGAACATTGATTCAAATAGAATAAAAATAGTTATCTCTTTACCACGTTTAACAAGGTATAAACTTAAATTATTTACTTGTTCTTTCCCCGTTGTTTGGAAGGATATACCTCACCATAAAAATAGCACAAAATCTGATGTAAAAACTTCTGGTGAATTTTAACACTTTCCTTAATAATGAAAGGCATTTGAGAAAATAGTAACAGTTCATTGGAACACTTATATAGGTCTATTATTTCACCTTTCCAGCAGGGTTTTTTGAGAATAAAACGCAAACTGATGTGAAAAAGTCCTTTGAATCCGTTAATCAGTGTCTCTAGCTTCATAAGCTAAACCTTATAGGTTCCCGACAAACCTTCTTACCTCGATTTCTGAGTATCTTAGTAAAAGAACTGGGTTACTCCAGGGGTCCAGTCGTTTTTAACTTATTTATTAATGACCTTCCATGTGCTATATTATATTCCAACGTACTAAAGCATGCTAATGATGTCAAGTTGTGCTTGACATATAATGATATGACCTTTCAATGCTGACTGCATGGCTTACTTGCTTTTTTGTCATGGTGTAAAATGAATTTGATCCAATGGGATTGCTCTTAGTGTAACGTCGTGTCATTTCATCGTAGCTCTGCTCAAGTTGTTAGTTACACGCTCGATGGGATGCCACTTAATAGACTGACTGAAGAAAGTAATTAAAGTTGACTTCTTGATCATAAATTAAAATTTGATAGTCATACTTAAGAACTCAGTTTTAAACGTCCTGTCTCATGCATTGACGTATGCATTTGTGGTTGGGCTTTAGAAATTTACACAAATTTTTTTTGTGCGTATTTTCCTGTGTTTTCCCCAATTCATGTAACCAATTGGGGCCATTTTGCATTTAAATACCCCTAGAAATCTTATAAATTTCTTCTTTCAAATATACTTCAAATTTTAATTTTAAAATAATTAAATTCAATATTTTCTTTTTGTATATTTTGATGTCGGCTGACTTTGGTTGACATTAATAAAATAAACATTACAATTTTTGTAAAGCAAATTCAATAAACAATGTTGGCCTACACAATTGAAAAAGTCAATGTCTCCCACAATCTCGATTCAACTAATTTCAAAAGTGGATTACCGATTAGCTTGTTTGAAAGAGATTCACATGTTTTCAACTTGTTTCAGAGTCCGACTGAGAGGTTGTTAATTGTTGTCTTTGCATTCCCATGCTCCCATTTTGTTACACTTAAGAAGTCTTTTCTCGCTTGAATTGTAAATAAAACACATTTTAATAATTATTTGTGTGTTTTGCATAATTTCATCGGGTTACATGCAATTTCCGTGTGCTTGGTTGGAGCATATGTGTGTAGATGTCGCGATGTGAAGCACCCTACGTGTTTATCTGTGCGTATTCAAAACTTTTCCAATTAAAAGTTTAGCTTCGTCGTCACCAATGTCGCTCAGCCGTGTTGTCCTGATCCTTGGACTCACACCGAGTGTGAGCCTCTCACTCAGCAAGTGAGGCAGCCACACTCAAAAAAAAAAAAAAAATTTATAAAGTTGTTCTTGTTTTCAAAAACAACTTCTAAATATGCGAGATTTGTTTTTTCAAATGAGATTACGAAATACAAACTCCGATTCTGAGAAAGCCACAACTTTTACATTTAGAAATGTACTTTCTGAACAATAAGGTGAATTTCTAACAATCAGAACGATTCTTTTTCTGAGTGCAGTGAACAAGAAAGAGCAACCAAAAGGCAATCAGCACTGGCGGCAATCAGCAACACCAACACCGTCACCGACAATTAATAAGCTGTGAACTCTCTCGTCCAAAACGGAGCAGTTTAGTAAATTTGCCAACATTTACATAGCTGCACTGTCTGCTCAAGTGATAAGCACACATGTCAGCTGTCTGTACTTGTTGTTGTTGTTGTTTTTGGTGTTCCTGTTGCTGTTGCTGTTGTCGTCGTGGTTGCTCAAGTGTGCAAACAAATAACACAAATACAAATACAAATACAAATACGGCTACAGCTGCTCCTTGCGTAGACTTGCTCTAACTCCTGTAGCAGCTTTAACTGTACTGCGCTCCTGGCAAGCGAGCCATGAAACTATGACGCCTTACAAACAAAAATTCAATGCGAAATGGGGGGTTAGCTGTGAGTAAACAATTGGCATAATCGTTGCTCTGACAGCTTTGACAGATTGTTTATGGTACCATAGACATTATTGTTATATAACTCACAATTATTCTAATAGTTGTTAGCCTTCCTTGTGTGTCAGGTAGGAGCAGCAGGATTGGCTACCAGCTCCAATTCATAACAATATTGTCATCGATCAAGCTTGACCAGCCAGCAAATATCCTGTAACCACACTCAGAAAAAAAACATTTACCTGAATTTTAGAAAATTGCCATGAAAGCTAGAAAGGTTTTCTTGTTTTTGGGAAATAATTTCTCACCTGTTGATCCCAATCAAGAATATATAATATACACCTTTCGGTCTGTCTGTTACGTACTTTTACACAAGACCATTGCAGCCTTCTTATTCGTTTTTATTTAACCGATTGATCACAGGGAGCCTACAAAGGGATTCTGCTAGTGGTGTTGATCGGGAATGCTTATATTTTCAGGGGCCTGCTTATTCAGCTTCTGGCTTACGTAATCTGTTGTTTGTTGTGTATTTGTAACGGGAACATGGAATAAGAACCTAAGCTAGAACAAGTGTTGTGAACAATAGACCCATCATCATTTGGTCCATCAGTATTAGTCAGTGGAATTCAGTAATTCAGTGCGTCAAAGGTCGTCTCCCATTTAGTTGCATTTGTGTAACTGCCAGGGGCAGAAACTGAGCTTTTGCTGAGCCACTGGGCCGCTCTGAGGGCCAATCAACTCGCTGCCATGGCGATCATTTGTCTACTTGTCATTCGCCAGATGCGTGCATACAAAATTTAAACCGAGAGACGTAGATGGATGGTCGATTACACTTACAGCTTTTTTAAGTATACAAATTCGAGTGAGGGGCTGCCATTAACACAGATTTCCCATTTACATTCATGTACTGCATGCACATTCAACATATTCCATTCACGCACATATTCACAGATACTACTCAATCTCAGCCACCCAGACTATCCAAAATAAGTTGAATAATGACTATTGAAACAAATTTAATGTATGGGTATGAGTTTCTGGACAATGCTGTAGGTATACAACATAAGTAAATGTACATATCAAAAACAGTAAATAATGAACAGATTGACATAAAAAATGCAATGAAAAAATGACAAATGAGGCAGATGAAAAAGTTGCAACTGTTAACTTTTTATCAATTAAGCAAGTTTTATGACTGCGTCAACAATCTCATTGTCTTCGTCCTCTGTATTTGCATATGACTCATTGTTGAATGCGGCGTATAATCTAAATATAATAATACACATTTCAATTGCTATATGACAAGTATAACTTAATTCCCTTTTTTTTCCACCAAAGTTAATTAACTGAGAATGCATTCAAATATAGTGCAAATTTTGATACTCAAAATATGGTTTATTCCCGATGCAAATGGGTTCTCAACAGGCTGAAATTGAATTGCATTTTGAAATAAATCAAATCGACTTTAATGATAATTTATCACAATATGTGCCCCACTTCCAGTCTTTGGATTAATGTTTGCAATAGCTTTTTTTTTGCTTTGGCTGAAGGGGGTAGCGCAACCGGACCAAGTAGTCTATAAATTCCATTGAATAGGATAATATTATGCATGAAATTTTCATTCTAATCAGACTGTCTATATGTGTATATGTGTATTTTTGTATATCCACATAATAATACAAGTTGCAGCAGTCTGGTCGATGGGTGTAGCATACCTTTGGGCGCAGCCGAGGCAAAACGCATTATGCGTGCCAAATCGGGTATTGAAACCGAATGCGGAATGCTTTTGGGCAATAACATCGAATGTAAGTGCCTGCTGTACACTGGTGCGTGTATTCAATGTGAACACCCATTGTATCAAAGGATAAGCAGACAGACAAACAAACTAATTCGCTATTGAATCACGTACAACAAAAGCAAAACAAAGGAGCATAAAGAAAATTGCACATAAAAATTATGTCCATACGGAGTCGGACAGGCACAGTGGATCTCAATACTATTTATATACATTAGGTTGTAGTGAACTGAATTTTGAAATAATAAATATGTAATTTAATATATTTCACCTCTGTAATAATTAAGATTTTCAAACAAGTAAACTATTATTTTAACTGCTGAAGAAGAAGTGAAGAAATCTGTTTTTTTTTGGGTCATCGAATTACAATAGGGTTAGGGAAAACAAATGTTTATTTTATCATTTTCACTCTGCCCCAATGTGCATATTTATCGGCATACACGCATGGACTTACAACAAAAGCAAATTGAAAGTAATATTGGTGAAAGTAACTGAAGGGGCAGTTACCATTACTCAACCAGTTCGCAGCAGCCAATCCCGAATCCCAATCCCAGTTTCAATCCCAGCAAGCGTACATTCATCGAACTCCCACTTGAGATTGTTGCTAATTTAATTGGATTTATTTGCAATCTGGACGCATTTTATGATAGCGCCAAGTACAAAGAAACGAAGATACCCATGAGCATTGACCAAATGGGTTAACACAAGAACTGTTGATAAGCTCCGGTTAATATCAATCTCGACTTCAATGCAAATTACAAAAACCAACTAAAAATGGACTGGCTGGCTAAGCAAGTCAGTGGAAGCTTCAACTATAATACCAACCAATCTATCTTTATGCACTGATCATTATTGGTAAGGACAAGTTCTATACAGGTTTCATACATTTTGCTAGTGACAAAATATTCAATTTGAGAACGCTGATCAGTTATAAGCATTCCCTAACTGTTTTGTTAAAGATACTGTTAGTTGAGATAATAATTGAATTTACGTGTAACTAAAATTAATCAAATTCACAGTTCTTTGCCGAACTTTTTCTCAACCATTTGCAACAACTCGAGATATTCTTCATCAAGTGTCTTTCTTATTCCCAATAGACGCGGTTAAAGCGCAATTTCTTAAACAGGGAGAAATGCTTAATCAGAATAAATACGTCAATTGCTATCTATTTTTATGTATATATGTACACTGCCTTAGGGTTGTAGTGCCCCTCTTACGCCTCAGTTGCCTGAGCCCCACAACAGTCGAAACGGAACAATGCCTGTGCCGGACTGCAGTGTCCGGTTGTTGGGTAATCAATTAAATGTGCGGCACGCAATTTCCTCAATGTTGACACGGGAGTCTTATCGGCAAGTCGGTCGTACACTCAGAAAAACATCGGCAATTGGTTTCACGGATAACTCACCTTTAAATATTATTCAGAAAGTATATTTCAAAAAATCAGGGTGTTTCTTTTCTTAATTCCATGGCACAATTTTCTACAATTTATAAAAAATATGTATCGCTTAAGGCGTAATTTTTTTATATGCGTATAAAGAACGTTAAAAAACGTCGATTCGAACCTCGCTATCTAAATCAGCAAGTCGTTTTACTATTTTCTATATATATATATATATATGTGTGTGTTCTTGCATTTATCTCTATCTTATTGGCGAAGATACAACCGGTTGAATTTGGAAACAGAAACTTAAAACGACAATTTTAAAAAAAAAAAGCATATTTTTGTAATTTATTTTAGGAGAATTTTATTTTTTCTGAGTGTAGGCAATGTAGCCCCCCCATTTGAACTAGATCCTGACCATGTTTGCGGCATGAAACCAACACGTAACAGCAACGTGACAAACTGTGCAAGCCAACACCACAGTAATAAGACCAAGTAAAAACATTGCGCTCTTCCGACTTGGCAATTCTCTGTTTCCCGCTAACAACAGGTGAAAAACAAAACATTTTCGATTGTGGATTTAATAACACCAAATCTGACACTCTAAGCTTATGTATTTTTAAAACTAGAAGATAAATCGTATACATATGTATGTATATGAGTAAAAAAAATGAATTTGCTCAAAACTGAAACACTTTGTTTTCTCTTTGCAAACAGAGTATTGCTAGAAACAGAGTAGTAGAAACCACAACGATAGAAAATGTATGACAAAATCTTTTAGCAATTTAAGGGCAACAATTTAGTAGAATTTAAACAGCTTTTTAGCGGAATGCAGAAGACGTCGCCGGCTAGCACGGTTGCTGGGGAGAGGGGGAGTGGGGGAGTGGGAGGGAGCATGTACCTGCGTGTGTATGTGCCAAGGACTAAACAAGCTACTGACATAAATCTGCAGGCGGAGAGCAATGCTCATAAAATTACGGCAGCAACAACAATAACAGCAACGAAAAAGCAGGTAAATGGCGCTACCATAAAATATTTTAAAAATAAACCAAAAGCGCGATAAAGTGATTCAAAATAACTTGCACGTATTGAAAAACAACTGTGGGACAGAGAGCAAGACAGAGCGGGTTCCTTGAATCTTCCAATCCAGGCTAAAATGTTTGTGTATGTGAAAAGAAGGCGAAACGGTTAACAAGAGCTGTGATTGTGCATGGTCAAACAAAGCTAACAAATTGAAAGATGTTCACAAACTAATCAAATGCTCATTCAATCACGTCATTTGCATATTGCCCAATGGTTTCAATATCTTAACAGTTGTCGATAAGTTGATGTTGTGAGTGTGTTGTAATTTGAAACGAACACGAGAATCATTTTTATCCCATTAATGGTGTATCCGAAGCATGTGCTTGGCAAGTGAGCGTGCTTATCTCCGAATTGTGCTTTAAAAACACAATACAGCTTTATGCCCTGTTTTCATATCGAGCTCACGAAATTGCAATATATTTTACCTGTGAAACCTACAAACAATTAGGTTTGAGAGAATAATTAATTCATTTTCTTGCCTCTACGGTCTTTCGAAGTACACTTTTCTTATAACATTTATTATGATTTCTAAAAGCAAAGCTCCTGTGCGTCGAAATTATTTCTATAATTTTATAAAAAAAATTCTTTCAATGGCGCACAATCAATCCCTTTGCAAATTACTTTATTGTGTTTTCCTGTACCTGACTTGCAAAATCGATTTACTTGTACAAGTCTTCTTTTTTAATAAACAAAATCTGTCTTCGGATTGCCAAGGGTTACAGACGCAGTGCACCTGCTTACAGCTAAATAAAATTATAAATTATATCTGTACTATGAGGCACCCTGAACCCAATTATTTATCTATCAAAAGTCGAAGAAAACTTAGAAATTCAAACTTAGTTGTGTGTTGTGAGCGGATTAATATATTTACTTGCTGCTTACTCTATATCTCTCGGTATCTACTTGTCGAGCACTCACGACTCGAGCATTCTTACTTGCTAAGCCTTCACTTCACGTAGGTGTCATAATATCATACGAGAATTATCTTTTCAATTTCTCCCTTTTGTCTCTCTACCTCTCCCATTGCTGCTATGGCAACAAAATTGCCCCAAGATACACAATTTAAATATTCAGCGAAGTGAGCAATGCATTTTATTATCATCTCTCATATTACACACACACACACACACAAACATACACACCTACGTCAGTTGACTTGGCAAACACAGCAGCCGATGCCGACGATCTTATCGCATATCTTTTAACGGCCGGCCAACATACGCTTCACGTCCGTCATCTGTCAACCGTATGTTACTATTGTTGCTATTATTACTATTGTTGTTGTTGTAGTTGTTGTTCTGTGTTTTTTGGTCTTTGGCGCTGATAAGGTCGGCATATGCCATCGCCCCATTGTCACCCGACAGACATCAGCAGACGTCAAGCATCAATCAAAATATGCTTCAGATTTCAACTGATGCGGGCTGATGTGGCGAATACTTAACGCATTGCATTGCCTTGCGCCTTACATAAAAGTGGAGTCCTTGAGTGCTCTACAGTAGCATGTCTGCTTACACTCGGAAAAAAAAATCGCCAAGGGCAACGTTATTATTATTCAGAAAGTATGTTTCCATCATATCATATATATATATCATTCTTTTCTTTATTTCAGGGCACATTTTTCTAAAATTTGGAACAAATTTATGCTTTTCTGTTGCTTGTTTATTTTTTATTTTTTGAAGTGCAGTTCAAATTTAAAATGCCTCGGCAACGTTTGCGATGATGCACTGTGAGTGCTCTCTATGTTGGAGCCATTAAATCCACTTAAAACCCTTCAATCCAATAACACCTTTAATCTCACTCGCGTTGTGTGCTTCCCCCAGTGAAGGTGATTTTTGCTTGGCTTTTTGTTTACTTGCCAATACCCATGAAACAATGGCCAAAGTTGACTGTGAAAAGACTGAAATCTGTGAAAAAAAACTCTTAGTCCACAAAAAAGTCAATTAGTAACAAAATGCGTTAACTACAACAGCAACAACGACAACAACAACAGCAGCTACCGTTAACTCAACAACACAACAGGCAAAAATTACACAACAAATTGTTGAGAGCGTCAATAAAAGTGCTCTACACTCAGAAAAAAAATGTTAGAAATCCCTATTTGAGCACCAAAGCTTAATCAGAAAGTAAGTCTACTTATTCAACGAACGAAGTAAGAAATACATACGAAAATCCAAAATGGAGCGCAATTCTGAACTCCTGCGATAATATGTATAAATACGAAAAAATGCCTTAGCTTAATTTTTGAACGCGACTTCAACATATCTCGTAAAATGGTCGGACTATAATACAAATGTGTGCTTGTGAGCCAAAAATAGTTGCAAAAATGCTGACCACCCGCAATGCCACAAATGATAATCTCACTTAATGATGCAATCCCATTTATTTGCTTTGCTCTTTTGAATAAATTATTTAGCTTCAATGAAAATGTCTTCTGAATTTGGATGACAAATGACAAATTAAGTTAAGTTACTCGAAGCTAAACGTCACTTGCATGACATGGCTAATTTTGAAGCTTAGTTTCATAAAACGGAATACTCGAATTTGAATTGGGTTGGGTGCAATCTATTGATAAACGAAAAAGAAAAGAAATCCCTCATCACACCAGCTATATAATATTTTGGAGGAAGCAGGAATGACAGTTACCTGCTCATGCCCTATATGACACACATTCGTAGCTCATTCGCGTGTACCCCTTATACCCTTTCCACGCAACTCATTAGCAACTGTGCGAATCTTAAAAATTGCGTATGTGATTCTTATCTTAGTCGCATTAGGAAGGCATTACAGAAGGCTTACACGTCAACATTCTCAAACATAATTATAACCATAAGTTTATGATTATTGCTTATTATTATTTAGTTTACCAGGTTTTATGTGCCCATGGGATCTTGAAGAATGACGACATTTAGCAAGTTAAACAGCTTTCATGGAATTGACTAACAATCTGATAGGCAAAAATATATATATATATACATATAAATAGTTTTTTTTTTTTTTTGACAATATGTGAGGAGCCGATTGTGTCTATAGCAGTGCAATCTTAATTATTTTCTGCCAGATTAACGGGAATAGCTGGTGAATTTTATTAGGATAGCTGTTCAAATAAAAATTAATTTTCGAAATTTTATTGCTTTGCTAGCTATAAAATATAGTGCTCTGATCCCATAGAGCCTCATCGAGGGCGAGATTTTTTGCTTTATAGTTATAACTGTTTATAACTGACTAATTCAATTGCCAAATAATTTGAGCACCAACATTTTGCCGAGTGTCATATGCTTATGCTAATTATTTATGCCAATTAATTTGGTGGAGTGAGTGGACAGACTCGCAGACTTTGATTTGTATTGAATCGGCGAATTTGCTATGTCAGGCAAATTGATATGACAAATACGGCATACTTAGTATTGTAGTAGTCTAATCAAAGTTGACTACAAAACAAATAATACAATTTCTTAATTGTAGTTTGTGTGTTCTGATTTATTAGAACAGATTTATCTTTCTATGTGATCTATTTAAATATTTAGATAATCATACATTAGTTAGTTGTACTAATTTTATTAAGATCATTCATTCATTCCCGTTGATCAATTTAATTGTTAGTGAGGCTGACTGATATCAAACCATATCATATTCTTTTTTATCCGAAAAATATTAGTCAAGGCTCATTCTGATTAGTTTCGAAGCTTATTCGTAGATGGTTCTTTCAAAAGATTCTTTAAGAACGCAAGGCACTTTTCAACAATTATTTGTCTTAGGGATTTCTAGCTTATTTAAATATATATCTCGTTACCTAATATTTTGTGCAACTTACATTAAGCATGCACATAGAAGTCCTTACTTTTCATACACGTCTTAGATATTCAAACCAACATGATGAAGCGAAAAGAGCAGGGGTAAAGCTTGCTCAGTTAACTTCAAGTACAGCACAGTTAAATGCTTAAAAGTTACTATTACATTTTGTGGTAATTTATATTAGCTGCATATCGCATTATTTTTTAGTCTTTGGTATTGAGAATTGTCGAGACTCGCAGCTGCCAGTGATTTGCGGTCTTTTGATTGCCATTGTGCATGTCGTTGTTTTGGCATTGCCTCTAAGTCTGTGACATTGCCCTAGCTCTCTATACAAAAACACACACACATACACAACACATACACACACACACACGCACACACAAACTCACATTTTGTTGGTAGCTAGGAGCTCATTATCCTTGGCACTGTACAGCAATGCTCTAAAATTGATTTTCCGCTTTTTATATATGCTCTTCTATTGAAGGCAAAACAGCTTATTGGTTTTGTGGAATGTTCGGCGCCCTGCTTACTGGAAACTTAAATTGTAAACATATTTCCGAGCCAACATAAAGTTGGCAAATTCCAAAGCCTAGTACATCCAACTCCCCTCCATTATTTATAATGCAGTTTCATACAGTCTCCCACGGTTTTCCGCAAAAGTCCTGTCTGTCCTGATGTTAGCGTATCCCGCTTTCGGTTTCAATTGCAACGCTCTTTTGACTTGTTTTCTTTTGACTTATACATATTATTTTATAAATATATGTATGTACATACGTGTGTATACACATTTATACGTTATAATTTGTCTACTTTTTGTGTCAGCGTTTGTGCGATTCGATTGTTATACCTTCACAGAAGATATTCATAATCATTTTGCCGTGTGGTTTGTAAAGCACCGAAGGTGACATCGCCAAATCCCATAAGATATACGTATTCTTGATCAGCTACTCACATATCGGCGCAAATAATCAATGTCAGACTACTATATCCTATAGCTTTCGATGACAGCCTCTCCGCCTCTCTCCACAGATTTTCAGCTAGAATCATCAATATTTTAATGTCGATTTGTTTAAATATTTATTGTCAATTAATATCAGTTGTTAAAGATAAAAAAAGTAAAAAATTAAAAGAATAATAAAATAATTAAATTAAAAAAAATAAAATTGAATCTTTGAATGCAAAATGGTCTAACATTTTTTAGATGAATTGGGGAGAACCCAGAAAAAAAGCCAATCAGACCAACAAAAACCCCTAAGTATGAATTTATAATTGAGGACTCTGAATTGATTACATGATAAAGTCTATGAGAATCATTGCAGAGCACTCGAAAAGATGCATGCATGGAATAATTAGTAGCACAGCGATTATGAGACAGTAGGAAGAAGGGAAGAAGTAGGAAGGGTAGGTCTAAAGGGAACAGAAACACAACGATATTTAAATTTAAAAGCAGCTTAAACTTAAGCTATATATTTATTCAACTAGTATCAGAGTATTCCGCAGTTGGTTACGTTCTACGACTGCAACGTTCTCGTTTGTTTTCTTCGTATTTGTACCTGGCTGACTATATTGTATATTGACAATGGTCTGCAATGTCTGCTCAGTGGGGAAATCTAAAGTGAAACTTTTGTTGCAACATTTGCTCTCATTTCGCATGATTTTCATCAGCATCAATCGACAAATGTCTGCGTTTTTTAATTAATTTATATCATAATGGCGAAAATGGCATTTCAAGGCGAAAGTTTAAATATGCATAGAAAATAGATATAACCATCTCCGTCTGTCAGTCTGATACAACTAGCCTCTCAATATTAAAAACTATCACTTTTAATCCTGCAATCAGTACATATATAAAAAGTAAATTGTCGATTTAAGGCATAATAATTGTTCAAATTTGAATAAATGTTTTCGTATAATTAAAAATTTTAGCTGGAATTAAGTAAAGTAATATTTTGTTCTGAGTTGTCCGCTATAAGTCAGTGGCTATAAGTAGAATAAGTTCTTTTATGTGCTTGCATTCATTTATCTTTCATTCATTCATTGTTCATAATTATATTTATATTAGTTTGATTTGCTTTTGATTTCAGTCTAAATTCTTTCAAAGTTTCTGCCCTATTTAATTAGACATTTCCTCTTCAACTTTTAGAGCAGATAAGTGATTTCGTTGAATTTGTTGAAGGCGCTATTGTTGTTGTGGATTTGGCTTCTTATTAATAAATAATACATCTCAACGATTTTCCGAAGTGGCAACTGCTTTTCTGTGCTATAACGCCTCACAAGCCAATGGCATTTTATTTTTTTTAAACAGTGGAATGTATATATAAATATACTGAAAATTTGATTTTCCATAAATTTCAGAAACGCATTCCGCACACCCGGCTAGGTTTGCAGTGTCTACAGTCCATTTGCCTCAAATATGTGCAAAGGTTGGGTTAGATTAGGGGGGTTCCGGCAGGGGAGAAAGAGAAACTTCTCGACCGAAACAACTTGAAGCATTTTTGGCTCATTGTGATGCCGCACGGACTTAACCCCCTACTGATTTGTATGAATATGGCGGATATCGGCGAGTTCCAATACGTTTAAAAAGGAAAAAAAACTACAGAGAGGAAACCCCAAACATTTTTTTGTCTTCTCTTCGAACAACTAGAAAGAGGAAGTGATGATGAATCGATTACTCTTCTTCCCCAGAAATGATATCTATAGCTGTTTAGAGCACTATGCAGATAGTGAGTGAGTGACATCCACTTCCTGTTTGAAGTCGGAAGGTGGCAAGTGTAACATCTTCTTTTAATATCGTTCTCTTTTCTATTATTGTGGCTTTTGTTGGTTCCTTGTCTTGTTGTATTATACCAAAGAAATGGACAATGGGGATTTAGGTGGAATGCGAGGCAGCAATACAACAAATGGACCGAATGAAGTGAATGGAGCGAATGGAAACGTTGGCATACAAAAGCATTGCATTGCATTGCATTCAGTGCATTTAATTGCATTATAATATAAGTGTATACTCATACAAACAACAACAACAACAACAGCAACAAGCCAAGAGTCAATAATAAATAGCAACGCAAATAAACAATTAGACAACAACAACAACAACAACAACACATTACATGTGTTAAATAATATGTAATGAGAGATTGCTTGAGGGTCGACTGAAGCTGATTGACTGCAACTGAATACAAAACATGAATACTCATTATTCACTTAACATTTGCTATATAGGATTCGATGCAATTGATGTTAATTCAAATTAATTGCTTAAAAATTACGAAACTAATATACTCGCACCTCATGAGTTCATAATTGAGGAAATTGATCCAAATGAATAACATTTACATTTACACAAAATCAAATATTTCTTCTACAGTTCATTTCATATCAGGTCATCTATTCATATATATATACATCTGTTCAATTAATTATTAATATATGCGTTTTTTTCCGAGTAATTCGTAATTAGTTTCAGAAGGTGAAAGACGAATCAAATAATTAATGACAATTAGTTGGAAAATAGATGAGCTTTCTAAATGCGACTCGAATTTTAAACGCCAGCAAATACTAAAGCAGGATGTAAAAGGCATGAAAGGCATGCAAAACAGCTTGGATAACAAGACGCCGTTGAACTCTGTGAATTTCATTGACATTCATTTACTTGTTTTGAGTTTCGAGTGCACTCATTTGCATTTCGGGTCATGGCAGGGAGGCAGGGGGCGGAGGGACGGGGGTTGGGGGGTTAGGAAGGGGCGCAGGGGCAAGTTCAAGGCAATTCGAGCGCTCCCAAAAAGCAATGAAATTTCTTGGCGGCTAAGAAGCGCCGGGCCGTGTCTTATCTTATCAAAATATCAGTTGAAATAACCGAGCGCCAAGTTCTATTTATACTGTACACCTTACAGAGAGAGAGAGAGAGAGAGAGAGAGAGAGAGAGAGAGAGAGAGCGAGTAAAAGAGGAAAGTCCCATGGTTTACATCAGAGTCGACCATCGGTGCCTCAAGGCCACTGAGAAGGTACTAAGACACCTTTAGCAGGGACTCTCACACTGAGCAACAAATTGATAGCAAAGCATGCAAAACAAAAAACGAAATATGAACTAAATTCTCGCTCGATTTAATTTAGAGCAGCTTGTTATCCAAATCATATTTATATTCATTATCAACCCATATAATATCGATGATATGATATTCATTTCGAATGACATTATTCAAGTGAGTTTCAAGTGAGATTTCTCTATTATTTGTACGCCCAGTACTCCCAATTTCGCGCAGTGAACAAGCGCATCAACTCTTGTCGACTGTGGTGGCATACAGGAGTCAATCCAGCTGCTGTTGTCCAGCGAACGATCATCAGCAGCTCTCCCTCAGATTCTCTCTCTCTCTCTCCCTCTATCTCGCTCTCTATATCTCTCTCACTCTGTCTCTCTTTTCTTTTGAATCTTTGCGCACCTATCTAGTCTATTTATCTAACTGTCTCACCTGCCTGGGCCTTATCAGGGCAAGCGATAAGCTGCCTAGTTTTGCAATTTGTTGTTGTTGCTGTCAGCTGTTTTTTGCAGCCAACAACAACAGCATCGACGTTCGTTGTTGTCGCCGTCGTCGTCGTAGTCGTCGTTGTCGTCGTCGTCGCTGCCGTCGCCTTCGCCGTCGCTGCCGTCAGTCCAGCAAAAAAATTCAAATCAGTTCCCGTCGCGTCAACGGCAACGTCGGGAGTTTAAAGCGTCGCGCTGAACCTTTTTTGCTTGCCTTATTGCTTTTATTATTGTTGCTCCGCGAGTGCGTCTGTGTGTGGGTGTGCGTCTGTGTGTCTTTCTGTGTGTGTGTGTCTGCGTGTTCTGCTTTAAGTTATAACAAATCAAATAAAATCCGAATCAAATACATAATAATTAAAGGCAATCCCAGACACATTTTTTGTAGTGTATTTTTGGCAACAATTTTAATTTGATTTAGTTCGTTTTTTGGTCAACATGTTTACAAATTGTTGTGTAAAATGCCAAATTTGTGAATATTGTTGTTGACATTGTCGTTGATACTGACGCGTCTGAGTTTTATGAAATTTATTTAATCAAAAATGACGCCTGCATATTTATGGCATTTTCTGGGTACGTAATTTAGAGATTTCAAAGTGCATTTTGTTGCCCAGCTAAATTCGCAACACGCATTTTCATTTATTTTCATTTATCACTCCCGCATAGACTTCGATTTTTAATTTTTTGACATTCATCGTAACTCAACCCATAAAACAAAGCATTGAACCCAGTAACATACATACAACAAAAACTGTACTTTCTATCCTTTCTGGAAAATATGTTTACATCTATGCCAAAAATCAAGCTCATATCGACGAAAAATTAGGGTTTCCTCTCAAAATTAGGTGATTCAACTTAGCACTTGGAACCTAATATGTTCCTTCGTGTAAAAACACATGTTATTCACACTTTTCAAGCTAGAGTTACCAAATTGGATGGGAGATTACTGGTAACCTCCGTCAAAGATCGAGAAATCAAATTCCTGTTATCAATTTAGGGAGGTGTTTTATTGGTACCATGCCTCGGGGAATAAACACCCATCATCGAAATATAGATGGTGAAGCTCAAGTTACCAAACATGGAAGGAAGTTGCTAATTACTTAGAATCAAGATTGGTAGAAACAAATTTCCCGTTCCACAGCGGAATAAGCGGTTATAATTATAAGCGTATGAAGCAGTCGCCTACATTCGAATAATGTTCTCCTTTTGTTTTGTTATTTTTATATTTTTTTTATTTTATTGTGGGTGGCTGTGTGTTTGTGTGTCTACAATTATTCGCGGTCAAAGTTTTAATGTAAATATTATTATTTGCTATAGTTGCTATTTTTAGCTGAGCTTATTAGCAACCTACATTGAATCGCGCTTCGAAAACTTGAATAAAATTTGCCATGCTTTAGTTAGCAACTTCCGAACGAAGTCTCTATATATCGAATTATATATGTATATACTGAGCTACCTACTTGAACGAACGGGTCGGATACTTAATATGATAACATTGTTGCATTCACTTTTTTGTTTTTTACCTTTTATAAGCTGGCGGCTGCTGCTGTTGCTGCTGCTGCTGCTCTGTGATAAGATTATAAAGTCGAAAAAATCAAAATCGCCTCTAGTCGCGTGACTCGCCAAGTATGCAAAACGGCAACAATGTGCTACATATTTGAAATGTGTTCCGCCAACAAGTGCTGTTGGTCAGCAGCCGCTTTAAGACGCAGAGCAAGCAAACAGAAATATAGATAGACAGTCGGACAGACAGTCAGACAGACAAATAGACAGACCCCCAAACACTGGCCCAGTTAACAAATAGCAAATGTCAAAGGCGCGTCCTCAAAAGCGTCCTTGTCCTCTCAGTGGATGGCTAGTGTCCTCCCATAGAGATGATGCATACTTTGCGGCGCTATGCATACATTTGTCTGCATATATATAAAAAAAATAATAGAGGCACTCTCACAGGAAATGTTTTGAATTTGTTAGTTTAAGCAACTTGCGAATACGTTCTTAGAAGTGGAAGTAGACGTTAAGCAAAAAGTGAGAATCAAAAAGAAAGAAAAAACAGACTTTCATTCATCGTTTTCAACTTATTTATGCGACCTATTTTATGAAACTGAAAGAAAATTAACGAACAAAATAATGGCACCCTTTCCCAAATGTGCACTTGTAAATAAATGAAAATTATAAATATATAAACGATTTCTATAAAGTGCATAAGTAGTGATTTTATCTATTTCGCTACAAATATCTATGTTTACATATATATATATATATATTTATTTATTTATTTGTTTTTGAAAAGTAGCTAACAAGATAATAGCGCCACTTATACTTTGAAAAGAATTGCAAGAGCAGTACTAAATATAATGTTTGGGGGTTGATAATTTATAATATATGAAAAGTCAACAATGACGCCAACTCTTATCGATGTTATTTATCACTCGATCAGCAGAGTTGCTTCTCCCACTTTCATATATGGTTTTGATATCGATTAACAGTGTTGCTTAACATAATTATTATGGCGGTTATATTTAAATGAGTTATGCTTAAAGTAGTAAAGAGTAGTACTGCTATTGTAGTGCCATAATATGTACACAGCTCACACAGACATAAATACTGAGGATATTTCACAAGGCCAACAGCATTTCGCTAACTAATCTTTCTCCATTTGTTTTGCTTTGTTTTTTCCATGTCGCGTTCATAATAGTCGCGTCGGCAGTCAGTCAGCTTTACGGCAATGCCACCGGGTGTTCTAGTCAACGATAGCCGGGCCAATTCCTCCGATGACATACAAATCGCCCTAGCGCCGCACATCCAAACCTATCTAAGTCAAACCGGACGCCGGCACTCCTGCTGCAGCGTCATGCTGCCGGTGGCCTTTGAGCGAGCAGCCGCCAAATCATGGCTAGATCCCAAATTCGATTCACCTGTGCTCGAGGAGCAGTTCCAAGCCAGCGTTTTTCCACACATTCGCATGCGATACAGGTGAGTGAATGAGCGGCATAATTATCTATTCATGAGTAGTGAATGCATGAATGCATTTGTCTCCGGTTTTATCGCTACCAAAATAAAAAAATCAAAAGAAAATCAAAAGAAATAATTTATATCTGCCTGCTTATGTGAGCAATATGTTATATATTTCTATAGATGTATATATGTATGTAGTAATGTAGTATGTAGTAGACTCGACGGGCGTAACCGGATGCGGAATACTCTGATATCAATGTAATACTAGCTGATAACAGATGGCAATAGAAAAACTCTAAAATTACGGCAGTTGAAGGCTTTCCTGATTTTTGTGGGCGCGACTAAAAGTCGTCGAGTATTTTGAATGCCCCAATTTTTAATGACACTCATATAATGATTAAATGAACAATCAAAAAGGCAGCAAACTAACAGGCTATTCAAAATATCGAAAAAAAATTTAGCATTTTTTTAAATTCATTTCCCATATTTAGAAATTATTTCTAAAAACAAGAAAAAACATTATAGTTTTCAGAACGTTTTTTCTGAGTGTATGACTTTGCAAAGCGGGCAGGCCAAGGTATGATATTCCCGATACCTTTGTGCATGGATTGTCTGCTTCTTGAGAATCCTTGGCTCTGTCTGCTCCTCGGCATGCTCAACCATCTGTGCATCTTTGTCAAGAAAGTCTGACCCGAAATAGCAAATCCTTAAATCATTCCACTAACATGTTGGAAACACAGCCACCCAATGTTTGAATCAACAGACACGCAAATTGCAAACCTTCCGCTGCGTTTTTTTTTATATTTTATTTATTCTATAGTTCATTGCTCGATAGCTCCTCATGACTTGTGTCTAGTTTTTGTCCACTTGCTTGGCCCAAGAACAAAAGCAACCCAATTCATGTGTTCCGGGTATATTGCCTTGATTAACAAAATTAACTTAACAGTCGAAAGCTGCAAAGAGGTTATTGCGTCCAAAGAAAAAAGTTCACGGCAGCTTTTTGTGTCCTTAGCTAACCTTATTTGCTGGTCTTTATTCTCGGCTTATTCACGATTACTATTAAGCATGCGACAGCAATTAGTATGATTGTCCTTTCAGGCCAAGTTGCCAAGCAACTAAAATACTCCACAGACTGCTGCAGTTTGAGAATGAGCAAGGGCAGCAGACCTGTATTTCATTTATGCTATAATATATACTATGCATACATTCTTGGTAGTGGCTGAGTTGATTGAGCCATGTCCGCCTCTCTGTCAGTTTCTATGCAAACCCCATTAATTTTAATTCAAACCCCATTAATTCTAATGTTATTCTGCTACTAACAATTTGGGCAAAAAATAAACTCAACATCAGCCAATTATATCATATTGCTTCTATTCATTCACATTCAGATATTTTTGGAATAAGTTTATATTTTTATCAAATGCGTTTTCTTTATTTGATGGTCGTAAAGCTTATCGATGTTTTTATCATTCGTGCATTTCTATATATGGTTCTTAATATTGATTAAACCATTAATTAGATATATGGTTATATTTAAATGAGACATGCTTATGGGTGAAGACTAGTATGACTGACTATTAGTATCAGGTGAACTCATGTCTGACAGTGCATATAAATCTTCTGATAAATATGCATATTAAGCTTGTCTTAAAGGGTTCTGTCGAATCCTTTAATTGTGTACCGGCTATAGTTATATTTAGGCTAGCTGTGGAGACAATTGTAGTACTTGCAATCCATCATTCGAGAAGCAAACACATAAATATTTGCTCTTCAGTGTCTCATAATTTTCTGATTTGCTTCAGTTGCTACACTCAAAAAAAATGAAATCGCCCTAAAATGGAAATCGTCTAAAAATAAGACAATTATTCTTGTGTTTAGAAATAATATCAAAATAGAAGAAAACATTTTTCTTAAATTATTATTTGCCATAAATCGACAATTCCTAAATTATTTATTTTCCTATAGTTTGTATTATTAAGAAATGCATATCAAATGCAAACCGTGATTCTTATAAAATATTGTCATGCAATTAGCTCTGTCAAAAGCATGGCTGAATTTCTAAAAATCGGCGTGATTTTTTTCTGAGTGTAGTTAACCTGTGTTGGTTTTTCTCTGCTGATTAAATTGATTTGTTTTTCATTCACATTGTAGATTCACATTGTCGTACATTTTACTGTGCTCTGTCGTGTGGTGTGCGTATTTTGTGATCGATGGCGGCTCGGAGGACTTTTGGCGTCCCATCTCAACGTCGTTTTCAATGATGTCACTGGTGACGATAATGGCCATGTGCTTCACACACTGGGAACTGTACAAGCAGCACAGGATCTTGACGTCGGCGTTGACAGCATTAATCCTGTGCAGCGCCTCGCTGGCCTTTCTCACGTACACGGGCAGGGCGTTCAGTCCATTAGGTCACTTTGCCATCTGCCTAGAGATCGTACTGCTCATCTATACAGCGCTGCCCATGCCGCTCTGGCTATGCGCCAGCACTGCAATCTTCTATTCGATAGCCTTCGAGCTTGTCTCCCACATGGTCATCGGGCTGAGTGCTGTGCATAGCACAACAACGGATATAGCTGCCATCACAGGAGAAGGAGAAGGAGGAGCAGGAGTAACAGCTGAAGGTGGCAGCGATCCCAGCCACAAGATACTAATGCTAAGAATCCTGTCGCACTTGAGTGTGCACCTGGTGGGTGTGCATGTGCTGGTCATGAATCTGGTGCGGATGCGCGGCACCTTTATGAAGGTGGGTCAAAATCTGCTGGTTCGCCGCCAGCTGGAAATGGAGAAGCAGCTCAAGGAGAAGATGATACACTCTGTGATGCCGCCCAAGGTGGCTGACATGCTGCTCAACAAGGGCGGCGATCCGAATCAGATACCGGAATCCCATTACATGCGTCCACGCGCCTCCCACGGTGTGAAGTCACTGTTCCGGCCATTTCATATGCACAGCATGGAGGATGTTAGCATCCTGTTCGCCGATATTGTCGGCTTCACGCGGATGTCCTCAACCAAAACGGCCGAGCAGCTTGTCGAGATTCTGAACGATCTCTTCGAACGCTTCGATGACCTCTGCACTCTTAGCGGTTGCGAAAAGATCTCCACCCTGGGTGATTGCTATTATTGCGTATCCGGCTGCCCCGAGCCCCGTGCCGATCACGCCATCTGCTGCGTAGAAATGGGTCTTGGCATGATTGAAGCCATGCGCTGCTTCGATGCTCAGCGCCACGAGGGCGTCAAGATGCGCGTCGGTGTCCACACTGGCACCGTACTCTGCGGCATTCTGGGCACCGGACGCGTCAAGTTCGATGTATGGAGCAACGACGTCAACCTGGCCAATAAGTGAGTATATAAAAATATATATATATGAATACCTATTCATGTACCATCGAAATGCCTACTATCAATATGTGGTGAATATCTCATTCATATACCGTCAACTATGTGGTGAATATCTCATTCATATACCCTCAACTGAACTGAATCCATTAGAAATGGGCAAAAAGTGTAATATGATATAATATGATTGTGTGGTCTCAGAAACTCTTCATTGATTCACAAATACCACATGCTGGCACAATTAGTTATAATTCATCGATAGCCCAATATCCATAAGAATCGATTACCGATTACGCCTGAAAAACTGTCTGCTGCTGTCTGTCTTCTAAAGTACATTAGATATTTAAAACAAAATTCCGACCGATTGTTCTTAAAGAACTACACTTCTCTTGTGTGTGGTTTCCACAGTATCCTATCCGATTCACCAAAGCAGATTTCATCAGTGCATGCAACAACGGTTGGACCATTTTGCATTTAAGTACTCCCATAAATCTTAGAAATATATCTTCTTTTTTTATTATTTAAATATTACATTACATAAATATTATTTTGAATTGTGTCCTTTTTGAATTGTTCGCCCAGAATGGAATCTTCAGGGAAGCCAGAGCAGGTGCACATTTCGCAGGAGACGTCGAGCTTTCTGGGCGACGCATACTACCTTGAAGAGGGAGAGGAGGTCTTTGGTAAGCATCCAGCAGCTGGTCCCGTTCTGGCACTGCCACTGCCACTGCCAATGCTAATGCTTATATTTATGTTTCAGGTCATCGCACCTACTTTGTGGTTGGGCGCCGTCGGGACATATCGCGCACCAATAGCTTGAGGTCGTGCATAACGGTTACTGCCCCTGGCGTCAGTTCGCTTATGCTACCTGGAGCAGGAGCAGGAGCAGGTGGTCATGGCGGGCTTGCATCGTTATCGCAGAGTGCGACGAGCATATCGGTGGTGCATTCACATGTGCCACCCGCCTCGCCAGTGGGTCAGCTGTCCAACTCGCTGAAGTCCTCGCCGGTGCTCTCAATGCGGCCACGCCTCACCTCGCTGAGCATTAAGCAGCGCAACAAGTCCCAGTCGCACAGCCGCAACCGAGATGTGGAGCGCGGCATTATAAATCCAATTGCCACTGGTATACCGCCGGTGATTGTGGTGCGCGAGAGGCCCAAGATTATTATAACGACCAAATCGCTGCCGGACAGCCTTGATTCCGATGAACAGCAGCCAGCCATGGAGCAGCAAAAGGAACAGCAGCAGCAACAGTCCGGAACACGTTCCAATTTCAAGCTCAAAGTGCTAAAAATAACCAAGTTTCTGAAACTGAATCCAAGTCGCAAGGATAAAGTAGAGGGCCCCGATAAGAAGCCAATCCGCACGAACTCAAGTTGCTTGCCAGCGCCCGGCGATGAAACGGTGGCATTCATTGAGCCAGCTGCAGCGCCAGTCTTGAACGGCTGCGGCTATCAACAGCTGCCCGTCCTGGTCGAGACGACGTGCAGCACACGGTTGGGCAGCACCCAAAAGCTGGACATACCCATGTCGCGGCCAGTGCTGCATCACGCGGCCACTTCGACGGCCCTCTCCAGCAATAATATCCTGCGATCCCCCGATGCCAATGCGGCAGCGACATCTGGACACACGGCCAGCGGCGTCGGTATTGGTGGCAGCTGCTGCTCACCGGGCCAGTATTCCATGTACGATGACATCATCGATGTGCGCTCCTACATCAGCCAGTCGCGCAGCGACATATCTCCCTTTGGCCGGACGGGCAGCTATCGATCCCAATGCGGCCGTCAGTCAGCGGCTCCATCGGTCGGTCAATCCGTGGAGCAATCACCCTTGCCACGCCCGCGCGCCTCAACACTCTCAGTGGGACGAGCACCACTCGGCACTGAGCCCAGCACCAGTGCCAATGCCAATGCCAATGCCAATCCTACGTCCAGTGGCAATCCTTGCTGCTTGCCAGCACCCGCACCTGGCGCCAGTGCAACGTATACGCATTCGCGTAACTCGAGCATTTGGCCGGATGGCTTGAGCATCTGCCCGTCGGCGACGTCGCGCAAGGATTCGGGGATTAAGAGTAATTCGCGACGCAGCTCGATACAGCAGCAGATCTATGCGCTGAATCAGTCGGCGATTAGCCAGCATCGCGTCTCCGGCTACTTTACCAGCTCCACGTCAAGCATTTCGAATCTTGGGGAGGCGGGGGCGTTGCCGTTTCCATTGCCACCGCCACCGCCAGCAGCGGCATCGATGGCGCCGCAGATGGTTGATCCGCTGGCCGCATGCCTGCAGCAGCTGCGCAAACAATCCGATCTGCAACTGATACGCTGTGTGCGAGACAACGATCTCTCGCAGCGCAGCTATCTGGTTAAGCCGCCGTTGCACGGCTTCAGCTTGTACTTTGAGTCGCGTGAGCTGGAGAACGACTTCCGGTCCAAGGCGCATCGTTTTGGCAGCGAGAACGAGACGGAGGGGCCGCCGACACTGGCCACGCCCCGCTACAACACATACATTGACATCTTTGTGGGCATCGCTGTCTATCTGTGCATATCGATATCGCTCTTCCTGATGACCCAGAACACGGTGACGCCCAGCTTTCGCCTGTGGGTGACGCTCTTCTCCTGCTTCACAGCCATCCAGGTCTTTGCGCTCTTCCTCTTCACGCGCCAAATGTGCCGCCGCCATGGCACCCGTACGCGCTCCAAGTCCGCTGCCAGTGCAAGTGGTGGCAACAGCGATGTGGCAGCTGCAGCCGCAGTCGCAGCAGCAGCAGTTGCTGCAGCTGCTTCTGATACGCAGGTGCCCGTGCAGCAGGAGCAGGACCAGGAACAGGAGCTCGAACATTTTGAATCATGCGCGGATCGCATCTTCGAGGCAATATCCAGCTGGTATCCCTGGCACATCTGTTTGGCCGTACTCATGGCCATGCCCGTCGTCCTGATCATCGCCAACTTTCTGCTGCTCGATCTCACACAACTGGAGGCATTCGAGTATCATTACGGATTCCTGATCTTCGTCTGCATCGTGCACTTCTGCAATTTTACGCAGCTCAATTGTTGGATGCGCAACGTATTGGCCTTAATGGCCGCTCTTTGTTTCGTTGGCATCGCCGTCTCGCAGCTGACCGTCTACTCCAGACGGTCGGTGAGTGACGCGGATCAGGAACTGGAGCCGGATCTGAGCAGCACGGCGGCAGCGTCATTCATCTTTGAGGAGATCAAATGGTTTGATGACTACCACGTTGAGATCTATTTGGATCTGTTGCTGATACTGGTGCTGGTCTGGTTTCTCAATCGTGAATTCGAGATCGGCTATCGGCTGACCTTCTATGGCAATGCACGCGCCAACCAGGACAAAATACGTGTGCAGAACATGAAGAACCAGGCGGATCTGCTCCTCCATAATATCATACCCAAGCATGTAGCTGAGCATCTCAAGAATACGGCCAAGTACTCGGAAAATCATCACAACATCGCCATCATCTTTGCGTCCATTATCAACTTCAATGAGATGTACGAGGAGAGTTACCTGGGCGGCAAGGAGTTTCTCCGTGTGCTGAACGAGCTCATTGGCGACTTTGATGAGCTGCTATCGATGCCGAAGTTTCGTGCTGTCGAAAAGATTAAGACGATCGGATCCACTTTTATGGCTGCCAGCGGCTTGGATCCATCGCATCGGGGCACCGGCGATGAGCACATCCACACCCTAATGGAGTTTGCCATCGAAATTCAGCGGGTAGTTAATGAGTTCAACAACCATCTGCTCAACTTCAAGCTGATCCTGCGCATTGGCATGAATATTGGCGATGTGGCTGCCGGGGTTATTGGCACCAGCAAACTCTACTACGATATTTGGGGCGATGCTGTCAATGTGGCCTCCCGCATGGATACAACGGGTCTGCCCAATCGCATACAGGTTGGCAAGGATTGCCTGCCCTTTCTATCCCCCTTGTATGAGTTCAAGTCGCGTGGCTTCGTTCCCGTCAAGGGCAAGGACGATATGGAGGTGTTTATCTTTACCGGACGTCAGTCGCAGCCGGAGGAGGAGCAGGAGGAGCAGCCCACCCTTAACGCAGAACTAAATAAAAACAAATGTGAAGATAACGAGGAGGAACAGCAAAAGTTGCAACAAAATGAGACCGAAGAAAATAATAGGGATGACGAGAATGCTGACGATGATAATGTCGATGATGTCAATGATGCCGACGATGCCGATAATGATGATGATGATGATGACGTTGATGATGATGTCAATGATGATGATGATGATGATGAATGCGACATACACTCCAGCGAAACAACAACGTTGTTCAAGTCACAGGAATCGTTGAATACAACACACTCGAATGGCGGCAGCCACTTTAATGCAGCAAACACAGCTGACACAAACAAAGTCAAATCAAATCGAAATCAAATCAAATCAACTTAAATTGTGGCTTGAAGCACTTGGAAAATGGTTTCAAAGTTGCATTTACTGACTGAACAAAATGTTGGCCAAAACAGTAGCAGTAGCATTATCAGTTGCCACTGAAATATGTTCTTGGCGTGTTGAGATTATGTTGAATATCTATGTATATCGTCTGTACATTGTACATATATATAAATATTCATGAATAACATAGATCTGGATTGAGCAATGTGTATGTTTAACTTGCATTAGCCACTTATTTAACAGTTAACTAACAAAAAGAACAAGATCGACATACATATTTTAACTGTATGCTTGTTTGTAAGTGTTGTATTTTTATTTAATCTTTTTTTTATTATTCTAAGAATGTATTTTAATTGTAGCTTAATTTATTACTGTATAAATAAATTGCCAATAATTTAGCACACACTAAACTAATGGAAATCTGTGGCTTTAAATGTATTAAATGTGTCTCCTCAGACTTAAGCTATAAAAAAGTTAGACCTAATTTTTTTTTTTTTTAATATAATTGCTGAAATTTTAACTATGTATGTATGTAATCGCATTACATCAAACTAACCGAAACAGTAAAAATATTATAAAAAGTTGTCAATAAGAGACGACAACCAAGAAAGAGAAATTTAATGTGTTACATGTATTATTGTTGTTATCATTAATGGTGTTATTGTCTTTCGTAAGACATGTGCAACAGCATAAATGTAGAAAAATAAAACGTATATATATATATATATATATACACAACAAAGTCGAGAGGGCATGCATAGGAGTTAGCCTGAACCCAAGTCTTGGGAAATGGAATATAAATTATGGACAGAGAGCAGCTGCAAATGGAAATGCTTCCTTCTGCCTGTTTCAAACATTTTTGCACAACAGTATACGCTTATAATAAAAAATATATGAACTAACAAGTATGCACTAGTCGAGAGGGCTCGACTAGAAGATACCCTGAACGCAATTCTCCACCTATCATAATTGTAATTGTAAATATGCATAAATAGATATGTTTTCTTCCGTGTTTCTTGTCGGTAACATTAATGGAATCTTAACAGTTGGTCAATATTTACATTCCCAAAAATAGCTATATTGTGGCATTTATTCTTATTGATAAGCGATTTTCATCGTTATCATGAAAACGGGGTAAATCATCGAAAATAAAACTATATCTGCGTTTGGTATACAAAAACCAACATTCCAATTCTGATGATATCTACACTTTATCACCTTACAGTCAGGCCTAGCGATAAAGTCTCGCACATACTGCACTTTTGTATATTTTGTATCTGAGCAATGAACTATGCGCTCATCGCAACATAATTAAATCAAACTGAAATGAAACAACTTTTTTTCGATTTTATGTATTTTTCTCTAAGCTAAGCTGCTTACAACAATATTTGGAGAAAACTGAAGAATCTTAAAATGAAACGCTGTAATCTATGGACCCTCTTGTATTTTTATATATGTATTTTATGTGTGTATCAAGTAAAACAAAATTATTTTCTACTAATTTATTGAACTATACTATATAAACTAAATATATATATATGTATACATATACACTTACCAATTGCATACATATACGTAAGCAGATATTGAGCCGAAATTGAAAATATTGTTAGCCATTTTAAAACAATTTCTGTTTTTTTTTTAATAAAAACACAAAACATGGTAAATCAAATCCCAAACCAACAAAAATTTAAACATAAAAGAAATGAAAATACAAATCTAGATACATCATTTGGAGGTGTTAGCAAAATAATTATACTAATGATATTTTATATTGTTGTCTACTCTTAAATGTAATTGTTTCAATGTTAAGCAATGCCGATGTTGCCACTACAATTATTGCCCAGTTGTCCAATATAGTCTAAACTGGAGACAACCAAACAAAAATCTGTTCTAGCGTTTTTTTTTTGTTTTTTTTTTTTGTAGCAAAAATGTATTAAAATATATTTGTAAAGTAAAAATAAACCACTGCAGTGTCTATGTATGAATGTATACTCTAGCACAAATTTACTGTACATTGGGCGGAAATTCCTCGACCATTCAACAAACAAGTCATCAATGTACAATTTAAATGTGGTGACTCCAGCTCTAAGACTGTGCAAGGACTTGTGGAGGCAGACATTTTTACCAATCTCCGGAGAGGGTTATTAGAATCTACATTCCAAATTTGGGAACTCTAATGCTAGCTATAAGATTTCGCAATTCCTTATGGGCGTTGGCCGATATTGTGAAAGATGGAAGATGTTACCAGTGGTATGTCTTTCAAATTTGGTGAATACAGCTTAAAAAAGATTTTAACATGAGTTTCCAGATAGAATCGTGTTTCCAACTTTGAACGCAGATCTCATATTATAATTTTAACATGCACTTCGAGTTCAAGAAGCGCTTCCAACTTTGAATGCAATTCTCATATAGAGATCAAACATGAGTTTCAAGCTAGAATCGCGTTCCCAACAATGAATCCTGAATTTCACAACATTTACGAATCCTTGCAACGCCTGAGCTCAGTCACAGGTGTAGTCCAGCGGCACCAGCGATAAAGATGAGGCTAGTCTTGAAAATAAACAGGCGACGCAAGAATCAAATCCTGACTGCTAGAAGCGATAGTCGGACAGAAGTAAGCCCAGAATTTGTGCCTCGACCGAGTTAGCCTAGCTGATATCCGGGATATCCGAACCGATATCAGCTCCTGCTGATAGTAATGAGATCAATATGAGTGCAGGTTTTCAACTAAGAACTTGGGTGTTTCTTATCCGATCTTGATGCACTTTGTACATTTGATCAATGATATGTCAAGTGGAAGGCTCTGTTTTTAAAATTGTGGCTTTTGAACTGCTTGACTACGAGATATCGTGACTGTTCAGCAAATAAGCGTTGTAAGTATTTTTTGAAGTTCAGGGAACTTAAGCCCAATTTTTATACCACCCCGTTTAACACCTAACTTCTATGTTCAACGAGGTCTGCCTGTAATTCAGACGCTGTCGATCGACAATAGATACCAGAACATTGAGAGTCTCACCTGAAGTACAAAAAAACCAATGTGAAAATCAGACGTAACCAATTGTGGAATATTCTGATAACAGTGTAATGCCCGTTTATCACAGATGGCAAGCGGAAGTGGGGCAGCAGTAGCAGTCGGGTGTGCCCCGACAAGTTGGTGAATCTGCCCCAAAAATTATTGGTTCTTGATGTGGGCGTGACCGGTTGATTTGTTTCGCTCTTTAAATGGTGTTATCAGTAATCCACCAGTCTAATTTAGCGACTCTAGCTTTGTGTGAGATATACGATTTTATCGATTTACACCAGCGTATCCATACAATTTTGTTACTGATACTTGAAGGCGATATTTTCGGTATCAGAGTATAAAAGTACGTTCAACCAGTCTAAAAGTTGAATTAGTCATAGCAATGCAACATAATCAGAGAGGGTGTCATAATTTTCCGACTGTACCTTTAAAATTGTGGGAGATATGTGGCTTTATCGATGAACGAACATCGATTTTATCTATTTCCAATCCTCCTAGTGGACGTGGCACAGTAATTTTAACTTATTGTCTGACGCAGATCAGAGTATATATATATATATGTATATGTATATCAGTATCTAAGTTATAAGGCTCTAACCTTAAGGATTTCGAAGCTGGTTGCGTTCATACAGACGGACAGACAGCATGACGGCATTATACAAATCCAATATACTCTGGATATCTTCGGTATCAGATTATGAAATGTTCCAAGTTTTTCTTAATATCTGAAAGGACCTCCTATTGCCATTCAGTTAACAAGGCCGTTTTTTTTTTCTTCCTTACTGCAACATTGCGCTCTTCTCTTCTAGACCTCCCAGCTTGCTAGTGATTTGGAGAGCAAAGTCATCAGTGCTTAAATATTCTTTAACGACACTGAGTATAATTGTTTCTTCACATTCTCCAGAATCTGAACATTGCTTTGCGCAAATCAAGTAATAAATCTTGAAGTCGTCGTTGCATTTTTCCCCAAATTTTAATAAAAATCACTGCAAAGCTGATATCAAATCAAATCTAAATTACAATCTATATAATAATTTAAACTGCAAAAATCTCGACCAAAAACACCGAATAACGTAACTATACGCGATAAGCATGAAGTGTATAAATCATTTTTCGTACAATAATAATACATTGCCACACGAGACTATTTTCTCTGATTGGTATAAGTCGTTGTTGTTGTTGATTTTGCTGTATAAAAGTCATTTTTTATAATCACAATAATTACAAACGCAAAACGTGCATCCCATATTTAATTGCATTTGTTTGAGTTGTGGCCAAATGAAATGATGACAAAATGTTCAAGTCTTCTTCGACTCACAATTACGGTTTATTGCATTTAATAATATGCACAATGGAACAGTTTGTGTTTTGTTTGTTTGATTTATATATGATTTATTGATTTAAATATTATGGGCAGTCATTTATTGCAATATGAACTAGCAAACGCAGCTGCAGGCAACTAACTAAGTTAGCACAAATCATTTTCTATGCATGTATGTATTTATGTATGTATTTATCTCACTTTAAACTATACAGCTCACTCATTGTCTCCTTCTCTTTCGCACACACACAAAAGCCCAGACGATTTAAAATCGCTGCAATTTCTGCTATAACTATAAGCATCTTGCCCAGACTTGATTAATACTCTTTTTTTGTTGTTTTTTTTTTTGTTTTGTTTTTTTTTTGTTTTTTGAAAAGGATACATGAAAATACTTCTTTCTATTGGCTATAGTACAAATGAAATATACTTGTTTACAAAAATATCAATACAAACTATGCATACATGTATATATTTAGTAAAAAAAAAAAAGGGAAATGGAAACAAAAGAATCATAAAAATATTAATAGTAGGTGAACACAATTACATTTCAGATGACAGTTGCTTACAAAATCGGAGCCAGACTTTGGCTACAATTCTAATAAAGCATTGACAGATGATTGGCGTGTGAAAAGTACGCTCGAACTCTGTACATATACAAATATATGTATGTAACTTGGAAACTTGGAAGAAGGAGGTTTTACAAAAGAAGCAAGAAGTGAACATAAACATTATGCCCGCTGCATTCGCATTCGCATTCGCAGTTATAACCACTCACAATGTGGTAAGCACTGATCACTAATTAACTCTCCCGCTCTCTCTCTATATATGTCTTTCTCTATCTCCGTCTCATTCTCTTAATCTCTGTATCGCTTATCAAAAGGCTATGAATAATAACTTAAGAATTGCATTTGCAAATGCAAAAACAAATAATGCTTTTGTGTCAAACAATAATCGTTCCAATTAGCTTTTGATGTTATTGATGTTTGTGTTGTTGCCATTGTTGTTTAGTTGCTGATCTTTTGCAGTTTCTGCAGCACTTTCAGACCCTGTTCCTGATACTCCTGTTTGGACATCCAGAAGCCATCTCGATCTTTCGTTACCTCAGCCAATACAGCGCCGCCAATGAATACCATATCTTTGCGACGCGGTGGATCTTCAATGCGTATTTTGAATTTCTTAAATAAGAAAAGGGAAATCATTAAAACCCATTAATAGCTCTACAGAGCCGAGAGTGACCGATCTGAAGATGCCACCCGATACCCAACAACCGCTCCTTCTCATCAAGAAATCAACTTTTAACCAATTACAATTTCACTAAGCGACTTGGGTGCAGGGTATCAAAAGTAAGCACATTTAGTTAGTCCACATACCGCCAGTTTCTCCGTGTCGTTTTTGAGAACGCGCTCCAGATACAGCTGCTTAATTTCACGCTCCAGACGACTTGGTAGCCCCGGATACATGGTTGAGCCACCAGAGAGCACTATGTGCTTATAAAGCTCGGGACGTATATCGATGTCCGCTGCTTGTATTGTGTTGAAGGCCAATTCCGCAATGCCGGGTCCTTCAACGTTTATTAAATGCGGTTGGAATAGCGCCTCAGGTGCCTCAAAACGCTCGCCACCCACTTTAATGACACGGCCATCGGGTAACTGAATTGAAATACACGATTTACATGTGAAATAATGAGCTGAACTGCAGTCAATACATACCGTATAAGACTCCACAAGCACTGTGGTCTCAAGTGCCAAACGTTGCTCCATTTCAATGTCGTAGCCAATGTAGCAGAGTTTCTCCTTCATGATGCGCACCGTTTCAAAGTCAGCGGAATGATTAAAGGCATAGCCACGTAGTAACAGTAACTGTACAAATCAAGAATTTGACAATAAATAAGTAGAATAAGTAAGGCCACAAGTCTGGCTAAAATCTCTTAATACCTTAATCAAATAGCGCGTTATATCACGACCAGCAATATCCAGACGCCTCGTCAAATGTGGCAACGAGAACTCCTCGTAAACTGGGCAAATATGCGTTACGCCGTCGCCTGAATCGATAACCACACCAGATATGAGACCCTGGGCATACAGTGTAAGTACTGCCTGTATGGCAATGTACGTTGAATCGAACCCGTATTTCTCAAACATCACCTGTGAGTGTGAGTAAAAGCGAATGGATTATATTATATGGACCAATGGAGACCATTGACACTATGTAAAATACCTCGATCATTTTCTCACGATTCTTTGTGGGATTCATTGGGGGCTCTGTCAGCAATATTTTTGTATTCGTCGGATCAATGTCCATTTTCTTAGGGCCAAACGTATAATCCCACACATGACACATATCGTCCCAATTCCGAACAACTCCATTTTCCATGGGATAGGATACCTCGAGCAGTGAGCGCAGCTGTGAGGCTTCATCTCCAACCATAAGATCCTGTAAATGGGCATACAAATTGTTTAATATCAATGCAATTGGCGCATTTTGCATGGCGTTGTTTAGTACATTGTTCGATTTAAACATCGCTTAATCGTTAAAGGGATTAGAGTTAGTTCATCTCGTTAAGATGCCAACACACTTAGGCGCTAAACAGGCGGGACTAAGGACAAAGGACTATAAGAAAATAAATTACAAATGCTTAACAAATTGAAAAATTGAAAATAACAAACAAGTAACTAACAACGTGTAACGAGCAACGAGTAACGAGTAACAAGTAACGATCAATATAAGACGATTAAACGAACGCCAACGCAAGAGTCGCTCAAAAGAGAACTTTGCGTTATCAATTCGCTTTTTTTTATTAAGCGTTAGAAATTTAAATAGTAATACACATTCTACAAAAAAATAAGCTAGCTACTTATACATGCACTGAACAGAAAGTACAACAAAATAGTTTTGATAGATTTGCAACGCAAAGCGATTCGCACACAAACAGAAATTAAAGTGCAACAGCCACAAAGCATTTCGAGATATTTTCGGTTTTGTCTTTAAATGCCGCCAGATATAGTTCGATATCGAGCAAAAACCGTTAATGGAAGTGCTTCATCTCTTTAATTTTCAAAGTAAAAATACTTTGGGAAACATTCTGATGCAGTAATGCCGGAAGAGTGTTTAAAAATTTCCAAATGAAGGTGAGTAATGTTCACACATGACTCACAGAAATGAACTGTAGACGTGTGTGTGGAAATTGGAAAATATTATATATGCCGCATTTCAATTCTCTTTATTTCTTTTGTAAATAATATTTAAAAATCTCTCACTTATCTGGTCTTAGTTTCACAAGCGAAACATGAATGATATCTGCATGAGGCCAAATTGTTTTTCTATCTGCACACTGACCATAAGTTCGATCTTAAGCACTACTAATTGTGTTTGTACATAGCGTATGTGTATGTATATATTCAGGTGCGAAGACAGACATACAAATAGATACATAAATAAAATAGCATAACAGTATTAAATGCAATCGAATGAAAAAATAAATAAATAAAAACAACAGCAACAAGAACAACAACAACGAAAACTTTAAGCTTGTTAAGAATCGTATTACAAATGTATTCTAGTGAAAGAATTTGAAAAATGAAAAAAGAAAAAAACAAATTGAATGTTTAGCTTTTCAAATGTGATTTTGAATAAAGGAATACTATATTTACAAGTGCGATCTCTAGACTAGTTAGTTAGTTTGCTGGCGTGTGCAATTCGTGCACAGTACAAAATGGAATTGAGTTTCGGAAAATTGAGAAACTCTGTTTACAGATTTTCGGTATAATTTATTTTGCAAAAAAAAAAGAAAAAAAAAGACATTTGAAGCTAAATATTCGCTTTGCTTTTTTATTTTTGTATTGTGTAAACTATAAAACTTGACTTACATCGACATGTAAATCCTGTAAAATATTTGTTTTCAAAAAAAATATGTAAAAAAAAAGAACAGAAAAAATGTATAAGAATATTAAAAACCGAAAGATTTACCTTTTTTGTTTTTTGTTTTTGTCTTTTTTTTTTGTATAATATTTTGTGAATAAGCTAAAATTAATACTTAGTATAATGTAGTATTCAATTTCAAAACTGACCAATAAATATGTGTATCTACTTTTTGTATGTATTTTTTGTATCTGGAATGTATAAAGCACTCGAAAGACCTTAAGCTAATGCATTAAGAGAAATATAAACAAAAAAATATATATTTGAAAATCAAATACCAACACCAAACCAAAGATACTTAATACAATTATGTTGATGTTGCAGCAATTGAATACAAACTGCAATTATTGTTGTAATGCATGGGAGCAAATGAATTTATGGTGGGTAAAAAAATAAAGTGATAAATCAATATTAAATGTATGTGTTTTCATATTCAACATAAACATCACAAAATGAAGTCAAGAACAAGATTGTAACGATGTAACGATGTAATGATGAATGATGAATGATGAACACATACATGGTGAGTATGGTGCGGCTAAAAGCTATGGTTTTCACTAATGCCAGTGTTCATGTAATTATGTATTTATCTATGTAGTATATACTTAGTTATTACGAGTAGATTATGGACCTGCTGTGCATATGTCTATTTGAATTTGTTTTCATAGAATATGTATGTGTATGTGTGTAATTAGAGGTGTGCGTGTGTGCTAGTTGGTAAATACGCTTCTCATACCTTCACTTCGATGTCACCAATTTTATTGACCGCTCGTATTATCGGCCTGCCAACCATCGAGGGGAAAATGTGCGCGGGAAAATTGCTGCCAGCATAGCCGCATTTTACGAACTATTAATGAGAAATAGAAAATATATTAGATTTTTGTATGTAAATATATATATATATATACATATTAAGATCTGTTCCCAATTTCAATTACACAATTTTAAAGGCATTTCATTACATTTGTCAGGCATCAGAACATTTCCCAATATCACAACGTAAATATTTTGATCCATTACAACAGAACTACTCCATTAAATCGTGTTTCGTGCGCTTCACACATAGTTTAATTGTATTAACGTTGTTCAATTGTCATGGTAATTTTTATATGTACGTGTTAAAACATATTTTGGGCAATATTTTCCAAAAAATTTTGATTTACAGTTAAATTTAATCTTTGACTTTAATCTCTATGCAATATTTTTTAGCTTTAGTTAAAACAAACAAACCTAATAGTAATTCTACACAAGTAAGAAATCTAATGATAAACAATTTTGTTTACACACAAAAAAAAAACCATTAACTATTCCAAACATGGTTTCTTGCCATGTGCTGAATGCTGAACAAAATGTTCTTGACAATTCTATTCTAGCGATCAAGAATGGAGAGCTCAGCTAGTAGATATCCTCTATCCCAGTCCTTCATTTTAGTAGTCATAGACAGAAGCCTTGAGCTTACTAAAAATAAAGTAACAAATTAGACAGATTCGGAAATGGTAATATGAACAAGGAGTCTCATCTCTCTGTCGGATCATCAACCCATAACTGTTTCTGATCTTAAATTGGTAGTACTCTTCAGATACGAGGCGTGACTGGAGACTTGATTTTTGGCACCACGGGTGACCAGAAGAACGCAAGAACGGAAGAACCCTTAGGTAGGCAGCCCCCCAAACCAAGGAGGAAGTTCACGAGCAAAAAGCGTACTGACATTAAATTGGTACCGGCGGAGTTGATGTTCCAATGGGGGTCGTTGATTGACTCTTCAATTAATTTCTGTGGCAGCGCAGGTGCTCAAGCTAAACGCATTGTCTAAATATATATTTATGTATCTGTGAACAAAGTATTTTAGTTAATTTGGCTAACAGTTTGATTGGCGGTTTTTGCTTAAAAAATGTTCATAACAGAATTTTGCACATTTACTCATATATACATATATATATATATATTATGTGCATTTATCAAAGAGAAGCGTAATCACAAACAAATTTCTTTAGCCGCGATAAGGAATAAGATTGGAAACGATATTCCTCTCATTGTTGCTGTTTGTGTTGGAAATTGCGCTCTTTTTTCATAAATAATTTTTTTTTTTTTCATTCCTATTTTGCTTTGTGTGTGTGTGAGTGTGTGCGTATCGTTTGATTGGCTGCGGTGAGTAATTCTGCCTGCCGACGCAGCTTGTAACAATGACTAAAGCGCCTTTTACACACATACATGAACACATTTGTATATATTCATATACATTGTACATAAATATCCCATCTTAAGAATATAGTTTCGAGTCATGGTGCAGATAGCCCAGCTGCAAATCCCCCCTTCCCCATACCCCTTAACGACAACGCCCCTGCATGGTAAAAGAGAAAAAAATCAGTGTTTAACCTACAACCAAATACAACAACAAGCAAAATGTGTGTCACCCAATGAGTCGAGTGACTGGCTATCTGTGAGATGTATGTGAGAATGTGGATAAATGGAATACATACCCCGGTGCCGTTATCACAGACAATAACTTTGCGACCCTTGCTATCCATTTTCTGCTCCAATCCAACTACCGACTACAATTGGAATTCTCCACGATTGTTGCTTTAACGCTGATCTGCCGCTTGTTGTTCTTGTAGTTGTTGTTGTCGTCGTGGGTGTTGGTTAATTCTTTTTTAGTGTTTGCGCTGCTCTTGTGGCTGACTGCTGTTGTTTTATTGTTGTTGTTTTAACGGTTAAAAATGCCGTTGAGTGGAAATGAGTGCAATTGTTGCTGGTGCCACCGGCACAGTTGATTCAGCTCGACTATGTAGTAATATAATAATGACTATCGACGACTGCAGTTAATCACACAATTTCCAACCAACCGTACAACACACACATTCACAGACATAACATGCCCGCTCCATTCATACGCATACGCAAGCTAAGTTAAACACACACATACACACACACACACACACACGCATACAACATGTATAGGCACGCGGGCGGGCTGTTCTCTTGGTTTGACGCTCTCCCGCTCTCTTCTCGTGTTTGCGTACGTTCTGCGCTAATCTATGTATTTGGGCACACTTTTTTAATAATATAATGCTAGCGAAATCTGTTAATTTCAATTGATATATGGGAAAAGAATTGAAAACGCTTAAAATTTCAATTTCTCGGCGGCACAAGTCACGACAAAATATACACACACACACACACGCACGCACGGACGTAGAGTTGACTTGTAAATATCGATGTATCGAACTTATCGCTTATTTCCAGGGCTGCATAGCCAATATCCGCATTAGCGAATTTCGATTAACAAACAATTATATATTTTTGGAATTTTTTTTGAAAATTTCAATGATAAGCTGTGGAAAATTCTTTATTAATTTATTTGCTTTTATTGGTAAGAAATATAATATAAATTTAAATTGATCAGAGGCATACGAGCAAAAGCAAATATATCCTATCGTATAAGTTATCGTACTTATTAATCCAACGTTCATTAGGTAAATATACATGATTAGCTTTGCGACATTTTTTACTAATTTATTTGCTTTGATTAGTAGTAAATATTTAAAAATAAAGTATTTTAATTTAAAATCTTTAAAATCTATCGAAAATATCGATATATTTATCAAGCACCTGCACCTACACGCACCACGGAAAACAATTTCAGCGGCACTTTTAAATTTATCACCAGAAGCGGGAAAAAAGATAAATAGAAGAACGAGCATGCGGAGAGTCGCGACAATTTATTTTATTGGTTTATATAATATGTATGTATATATAATTTGTTTTCTTTAGAATTGCTTTAAGAGGCGAAATGTCTTAGATATATATATATATATAATCTATATATATATTTGCTGTTTTCACATACAATTGTATTCTTTCATGTGCAAATGCTGCACTAATTTTCATTCTGTATTTTAGTTATTGAATCAGTTTTCATTATGATTCTGCATAGTTCTTTTGTGGTCGTTCCATGAATTTGTAATTGTATAATGTATTTAATTGTATGGTCTTGAGACTTATCAAAATCTATACACAACAAACATTTGTGTGCATGTATATGTATCTGTGTGTGTTTGTGTGTGTATAAAATTGCACGAAATTTGAGTCGTAGTCGCCTTAACCATGGACAATAAATGATTTTTAGTGGTACATAAGTATTTATGGTTAATACTTGTAAATGGAACAGACGTGAGACTTGTTGAATTGAGAAGCGAGTTGTATAATTAAGTTAGAATTGATTGACAATAGCCGGAACTGTTTATATATGTATTTACTACAGTTATTACAGCTAGCTTCCTTTTTATATTTAAGACATGAACTCGTCAGCCAATGCCGTCCACAGATTATAATTCATGTATCAATCTTATAACACGTCCAGTATGAATTGGTGTTTGATTTACTATTCCTGTTTTACAATTTTTAAAAAAATTTGTTTTCAATGTTTTTTCTTTTTAAGTTTTTGCACGTTAGCAAAACAGTTTAAGCACATCATTTATAAGCGGAATAAACACAAAACACTGTAACAAAATTGTTGTATGTGTGTAAAAAAATGTAGCTTTTAAATTAGTAATCGGTTTGTATTGTTTATATATGCGTATGCTAGAGTTAATTCGACAAGTACATAATTCACTAACTTTAAGATTAAAACAATTTGTATGTCTTTACATATTATTATTAGTATTTTAGTGTGTGTTTATTAATTAGAATTAGCAGTTTTCAAGCTAAAAATAAAAAATAAAATAAACAGCAGTGCCAAAGAAAGAGAATCAAATGTTAAAGGTTAAGTAAACATTGTTTCAAATATTAACAAGACAAACAATGATTATGAGGCATTTGTTTGTGTGGCTTTAACATTTCATTCATATATTGTATACAATTTATAGTTTGAATATATCTTCTCTTAGTTATAATCAGGGACCGCAAAATGAAAGTTTTTATCTTGATTCTGGTTCAGATCAGACTGTTTCCAGATGGAAAATGCATATATTTATATATATATATGTATATATATATATATGTATACATTTATATATATATCTATTTTCTTTTTATCAGTTAATATACATGTGTATTACTTATGCCCTTGATTTGTATTATGTAATTGAAAAATTCAAAACAATTCTTTTATCGTTATATTTATCGTATAATCAAAAATAGGAAATAAGCTTAAGATATTTTGTTCACCTCGTGGCCCCTGATAACAATCGTTAATTATGCATTTGTTTTTAATTGAAAAATTAGCTAACGTGATTTACATATATTTAAGAGTTTCTTGAGTTCTAGCATGGCACAAGTAAATCATTTTCAGTTCGAAGTATAGAAAAAGTTTCGGTATCGGTTTCGACATTCTGCAAATGTGCATGTAAAAAGCTTATTATTTTTTCACTTGAATTTATACAGTATTTGTAAATAGATGTATTGTGCATAATTTGTAAATGGTGGTTTAACGATTTATATTTCTTATCTTACTAATTGGGTAGACTGTTGCTCTTGAGGTTATTGTTATATGCATATATCAACAGATTAGTATATAATATAAGAAATGTTGTGCGTGCTTCCCTATTTTTTACCAAGTGAAACTCTTTCAATTTCTGCGATTGAAATTTCGTAAAAATGTTGTATATTTTGCTATTATTTAAAAACAAAAGAACAAAAAGGTCGTAATTGATTTAAACAAAAAAAAAAAAACAAATTAATCTTAAATTACGTCATACAAACAAAAGAAGGCTATGGTTATAAAATGTTTTTGCTTTGATTTTTGTTTATGTTTATATTTTGTTTAACAAAAATAATAGTTGGAAAATTATGTTAATTTTTAGATGGAGTCATACATATGTATTTAGGTTTTTTTTAGGGGTTTTTCTTTAAGAATATGTTAGTTAAATATTTGATTTGTGATATTTAAGGATAATAATTTTTTTTTTAGTATTATTTCTCTGTGAGGGTTAATTCTAAAGCCCTTTTTTTTATCAATTAAATAGTTAAAATGCAATGCCTAGATGTTTTTGCTTTCGCTTAAAATTGCAAATATGTTTAAATGGTATTTTTTTTGTTGTTTTTGTTTTTGTTTTGTAAAGTCTGGAATTATTAGCTAGTATTGTACACAGTGGGGTAAAGAAAACAAATGAAAATGTTTAGCTACGCAAATAACGAACACAGTAAATTAAAAAACATCACACATAGAATCAAATGTTAAGTTAAGTTATATTAGGAAACAATTCAGCATTTAAAACAGCATTTAATTATAGACAAACAAATATATATATATATATATATATACATATATATGTATGTGTATAAGCTATGTACGTAAGTATATATATAAGTATGTTTGTATGCATGTAGTAAATTGTATAAGGAACATTTGTGGACTATTGCGGCACATATTGCAAATGGTTTCATCAAATGGTTCATCATGTCAATTACAATGTGTGTTCAGAACTTCAAAAAACATTTTGTTGTGTTGTGTTTTAGTTTGCACAGTTTGGTTTTGAGTTCATCGTCGTCACTGTTATTATTATTATTTAAATATATGTTTGTATGCATGTATGTATATATTTAATTATGTAAGTATGCATGTATTCCTTTATGTTAATTTTATTTTACTTTTTTTTCTGCTCTCATTAATTAATTAATTAATATGTACGCTTCTTTTTGGCGCTGCTAAATGTTTTGAACAAATTAGCGCTATTTTCGTTTGGATTTAATGTTTTTTTTGTTTTCTGTTTTTTTTTTTCCGTTATTTTTTTTTTTTTTTTTTTTTTGTTTTTGCTGGTAATTTATTATACATACAGGCTTAAGATAAGTTTCGGTTTTTACTTCGGAAAAGGAATTGGGGAATCTAGCGCTAGCAAAAGTATTCAATGCATCAACTGACTGTAATATCTATCCTGTCCTGTCTAAATATACCCCATCAGGGGGCGAGACGAGTTCTCCGCTCCTGCGCCGGGCAGCTCTACTCTTCTGTTACAAATTTCATACGTGTGAGATTTGAGAATTGAGTTTGCCACGTGACATGTTCCGGTTTCTATTCTGATCGATCGATCGATCGATCCAAGTGTGCTCCATTATTGTTGCCTTGCTTTTGACCTTCTTGCTTATTATAAATGTAAGTATGTATTTGTCTATTACAGTATTACGAATGATGCTTTAGCTAAAACGACAAATCTTTGCAACTTTATAATGTTCATATGTAGATATTATATGTTAATATTATATACTCGCGTGCGTCTGCATCTGCATCTCTGTGTGTGTATGTGTGTGTGTGTGTGTGTGAATGGGTGTGTGTGAATGTGTGTGTGCGTGTGAATGTGAGTGTGTGAATGTGTATGTGTGTGATGTGCGTATGTGAGAGAGAGAGAGTCGCGCGTCCTGCTCAGAATGTGGTCGGGGCGCAGAGTCAACACCCAATCCAATATACGACATCAACACCCACAACAAACACAACAAAATCTCCACAACACATCACATCACATCTCATATCTTCAGCAACAGACATTTGATTGAATACCGAATACCGAATACCGATCGAGATCGGTGCTCACACAGAAAAGCTGCCGTCTCCCGCTCCCGTTGTCGCCCTCCACGTCGTTGCCATGGTTGCGATCCTTGTTTGCCATGTTTAGCCATGCGCCGCTCCGTTGTTGCCTTGACTGTGATGCTGATGTGGATGTGGATGCGAATGTGGATGCGGATGCTGGTGATCGTCGCTGGGCGTGGGCGCCTGATCGCGACGGGGCGGCATCCGCTCGTTGACCGCATCGAGTCCCTTGGCCTCCGCGAACGAGGTAATCTTGTGATTGGGTGAGAAGCCCTGCATGGCATTCTTGAGAGATTGCTTGCCACCGGATAGGGCGCCCAAGGGCAGGGCGCCCGTCGGCGTCAGTCCCTTCAGCTGCAGCACTGACTCCGACTCCTCGCGCAGCACGGAGAAGACGCGCGCCATTTTGCCAATGGCGCGTATCTTGTTGCGTATGACCTCCTTGCGCAGCGCCGCCTCATCGTCCGAGAGCGGCTCCTCGCTCTCCTCGGTCATGAGCTCATCGTCGGAGCAGATGTTCAGCACGTTCACCAGCATCTCGGTGACCTTCTCGCCGACAAAGGGCAGCGACCAGGTGAACACGTCCATGAAGTTGGGAAGCCAGTAGGGATGCGGCGAGCAATTGAACTGCCGGATGTTCATCACGTTGTTCTCGTACTTGAGAACCGCCGCCTTGTTGTTGTACACGTCCAGATAATTGGGCGCCGAGAAGATGGTGATCAGCGAGGGAAAACCGGTGGTCTGGCTCTTACGGTACATGCGGTAGCCGGCGTCCTGTGCCTCGTGCGCCCGTATGATCGACAGCAGGTTGTTGTTCTGCAGGAAGTCGCAGCAGGCGGCGTAGCTGTAGAAATACGAACAGCCGCGCACCGAGTTGTGCGTGTAGAAGTCCGAGTTCTTCTCGTTGCCGAAGTCCTCGAGCGGATCGGACCACAGCAAGTCGCACATGGGGCCAAAGGCGGGCGGCTCCTTGAATCTATCGAGCCGCCTAATGTCCTCCAGCTCGTGTATCTCGGGCGAGAGGCCGCCGTGCACGCAGAGGAACTGCTGGTTCATGAGCGCCGCCAGCGGCAGGCAATCGAACGCATCCATGCACGCGTCGTACACGCGCTCCGAGTACTTGATCTTGCACTCCTGCTTGAAGGTGAAGTACTCGGTCAGATGCCGGCACTCGTGGTTGCCGCGCAGCAGGAACAGCGTCTGCGGATACGTGATCTTCAGCGACCACAAATAGAGGACGCACTCAATGCTAAAGTAGCCCCGGTCCACATAGTCGCCAAGGAACAGATATTTTGTTGTTGCCGGCGATCCGCCAACCTCAAAGAGCTTCATGAGATCATAGAACTGGCCGTGAATATCGCCGCAGACAGTCACCGGCGCCTCAATATCAATCATTGTCTTCTCGTGCCGCAGCAGAGCGGCGCCCTCCTGGATGATACGCAGTGCCGGCGCTTCCTCGATGCGACCCTCCAGGATGAAGTGCTGTTTGAGCAGATCGTGATTCGGTTTGCCGCTGCGCGGATCGAACACCTCGGCCAGCGTCAGTTTGTGACTGGGTGGAAACGGGACGCTGTCCACGACTCGCTCCTTGGTGTTGACAGCTGCGTGCCCGCCATGCGCCCTGTGCGTGGGACTCTCGTGGCCAGCGTTGGCCGCATTCGAGTTGCTGCCGCTGTTGCTGCCCGTTGTCGCATTGCCCGCCGACGAAGCATTCGCGTTCGTATTCGTATTGGAATTGGTATTCGTATTGGAATTGGCATTGGAATTGGCATTGTTGCTGCTGCTGCTGCTGGTGTTGGTGGTGTTGGTAGTGCTGCCATGTTGAGTGTCTGTGCCGTCCGTGGAGTTGCCACCCCGTTGGCTGGCACTTGTTGCCACTTGAGCACTCGATTGATTATTCGAAGACATGCTTGCAGCCAATGCGGATGCGGATACGGATGCAGATGCTGCTCGAGCTGCTGTTGCTGGCGCCCACGCTGGGTGAGCGGTTCCTAGTGTGAGCCGTCTGCTGCACTACACACACACACACACTCACGCACACACACACACAGAGAGAGAGAGAGAGAGAGAGGCACGTTGGCCAACCACACTTGCACTTTTTCGACTTTTGCTTTTGGCTTTGCTTCTACGACTGCTACTGCTGCTGTTGTTGTTGCTACTGCTGTTGTTGTTTTTGCTGCTGCTGCTGTTGTTGTTGTTGTTAGCCGCTTTATCGCGTTGTCAGCCTTTCGGTATTTTGGAAAGTTATCTGGCTGCTGTTGTTGCTGCTGCTGCTGCTGCTGTAACACACAACAATGTGTGTATATTCACAATTTGTATTTATATTTTGAGTTCGTTTTGGCTGCTACTGCTGCTGTTGCTGGTGCTCTGCAGACGTCGTAATTTCTCTCTTGTAACTTTTTTTTCGCTTCTCAATGGAATTTTCAGCTCCCCCTCCCTTTCCTTTATTTTTATTGATATTCTGCCAGAGTGACCGTGACCGGCTATAGCTTAATGCCCGGCAAAAATACCAAAAATATACCAAGCATGACGTTAAGTCAGCGCACGCTGACGTAAAGATGTTCGTTGATGACGTAAGTGGTCGCATTTAGGGATTATTTTGCAACAATTAACATAACATTTTCTATATACATTCGATTTGCCTATCAACAATTAACAGCGATTATAATTATTTTTTGTGATCCCATCGATGTTATCTATGTTTGCCTTTCGCATTATTAATGCGTCTTCTCTTTGGCAATATTATTTTGAACTTCGCATTATCTTACTTGAACTGTTATATTTTTTACTGGTAAAATTAGCTGTTCTCGTAAATGATTTTGTACTTCTAAAAGCGAATCCAATGTCCACGGCAAACTACAGCATTCTCAAGAGTGTAAGGAATCTTAACATTTTCTTTCTACGCAAATCGTGGGGGCAACCTTCTAGCTAACATGCCTTGCGGCTATGATCGGGATACTGTCGCAAGCTACTAGTGCCGTATTTAACATAACATCTGTAATATTACATGCAGCTCTGTACATAAATACGATATCGATATCAATCGATGTCAATGGTGTGATCAACAGCTTGAAGAAAATGAAAGAGTCGGTGAGGAGTAAAGAAAGTAAGCAGGCGTGTTTAGAAGAGTTATTTCATATAATTTCGACTGCTACAATACTAAAATACAGTCAATCTCTTATAAAGTTAACATGTCCCGCCCCATATTATACGGAACGGCTTGTTTCTGAGAGTAGCAGCCGCAGCCAGTTAGTGCTATAGTTAGTGATGGGCCTTAACTAAAAACATATCTAAGCAGCACATCTCCATCAACAAATTGTAGGCGCGCATTTTAAATTCAAATTCGAATTTTTAATACTGGGTTTCACCTGCATTGGCAAAATTTTATTTAAAATTGACATTCATTTAACACATCAAAACACAGTGACGGAACCAAAAGAAGAAACAAAGTTATCTTCAGTCGAATTACGCCAATTTGTGTAATTTTTCCTTAACACTTCCAATCGGCGTCCAATCATGTGAAATGTTATCTTCCTCCATAACCGTATACACCTCTGATAGTGCGACTATACTCTCCATATGGAGGCGGCTGGTAAAAAGTCCCAGTTAGGTCAGGTCTCTGCCAGACCATGAGGTGGAAGGTTCTCTTCGGTGTACTCTATAGCCCGGTGCTAAGCTAGACGCTGTGAATTGAGCCGTGGCGAGGTCTGAGGACAGAATGTTGGGTTGGCTGCTGAAATAAATACTTCAAAACTCTAAGCATTCTTCTGCCAGAGTCTCCAAACAAAGAAATTATCGAAGAAAGAAAGCTTTACGGCCTATAAAAAAGAGCATTTCAAATTTTCTATGCATTCAGCTAAGGGGTAAACAGAAACATACCTCGCTTACTAAAAAAATTGGTAAGACTTAGAAAAAACTCAAGTGAGAAAACTCCAGAAATCAGGCCAAAAACCTCTTGGGTCTTTACTTCAGGGAAAATAAATTATTTTATCCATGAACTCTTCATAAACAGACTTATTAGCAAATGTGTATCAGTTTTGTGGAGTGCCCTTGAGCTTTAAGCAAATTGAATTAAAAATGTAAAAATTATTGCTTGGGTCACTGAAAATCATTCAAATATTTACTTAAAACGAACATTTAGAGGAAATAATAAACGTGCGCGCATTTTATTCTCAGGATAGGTACTTGTATATTTTTTTTTGTTGAATGTTTTGTTTTTGTTTTTGCATTGTTAATATTAATTATGTTAATAACATTGATAATCATTTTTATTTTGCATTCACTTAATGTTAAAACGTTTTGTCTGCATTTGTTCATGCCCTTTGTATATTCATTTGTTGTTCTTCTTTGGATTGCATATAATTTCTCACAACGGCACAATTGCAATTTGGCAATTAGCATTTTGCATTTTGCATTTTGCATTTTCTTGCCAGCCATCTGCCCTTGAAATACATTCATAAATTTATAATATAATAATGCTTTCACTGTTAAATTTGTTAATTTATTATTTATTTTCCGTTTAATAATAAAATTGAAAATTTTTAAGAGATTTATCTAGATGTGTTGTTTTTTTTTGTTTTGTTTTTGTTGCTTTTTGTTTATAATTGTTTTAAATATTAATTTTTTTTAATGTTGTTTTAATATTATTTGTTTTTCTTTGTTTAAGTATAAGTATATAAACTTTTTTGCTTTGACAAAGTTTCTTCAACTTAAATTTATTTTATGTATATATGTATATATATATGCATATAAATAAATGTTTAAATATATATAAAATATGCATTTAAATTGATTTATCCAAAAGGTAAAGTTTTAATTCTTTTTATAATATATATTTAAGTTTTTCTTGTGTAAAGTTTTAAAGCATTCGAGGGCAGGAAGTAGATGTTGAAAAATACATGTATCAAAAAATTATATAAAGTATACAAAGATTACAAATATTACTTATAAAAGGAGTTGGTTTTTGCTTGGTAGCAATGAAGACGTTGTAAATTATAAATAAGCTTACTGTAAATCATGAATAAATTATGAATAAAAACAAAAATAATAAAGCAACCACACACACACACACAGGAATACACACACATACAGATACACCCACATACACACACAAACACACACACACACAAACACATAAAAGTAGGCAAAAGCTTTTCAAATGAATTTGAAGTGTAAGCAAAATGAAAATTTTATATTAAGTTTTCAATTAATGAAAATCAACCAAATTAAATATATATATATATGAATAGTATAAATTAAATTATTTGTTTAAAACAATGTGATTGTACATCTGTATGTAAATATTTATGCTAATTTACAAACAATTGCGACAAATGGCGTAACAGTTTTCATTTGTATGTATATTGCAACAAAAAAATTAAATTCAAATAATTTTTGAATATTGCACATTTTAATAATTCCCTCTCTTTCTCTCTCTCTCTCTCTATCTCATTCTCTTTAATTTGATCTCTTAGGCTTCAGAAAAAGAAGCTGAAGAAAATAAATAATGGAATATAAAAATCGAAAACGTGTAAGTTGTATATATATATATATATATATATATATATATATGTATTTTTGCTTTAAGATTTGTAACGATGTTTTCAATTGTTTATATTCGGTTTGAAATTTATTTAATTTTTTTTTTTGTGTTTTTCTTTTCTTTTGGGTAAATTTATATTTCTTGCGGCTGCAGTAAAAAATGTATCTTTTAATATTGATGTGTATGCTGCGAATATGCATTGGAATAAGAGGCAAGAAGAGCGTTTAAGGAGCGGTTGAGTGTAAGTCGTGGAAAAAAGATTCGAAATGTATTAAGTTTTTGTTGTTTTTTTTCTGTGTATATAGTATAAAAGTATTGGTTTTAGGTATACATGTATGTATATACATATATACACATATTGTATATATACGTATGTATATATATATACATATGAACATATATATATATATATATATATATTGTATTCTTAGTTTATGTTAGCTTCTTAATAAATGTTAATATTAATTTCTTGTTGTTTTATGTTTGTTTTAGAAGAGCGCGCTAAATTGCATGTAAAGAGAAGGGCGGAGGGGGATGTGGCGGGGGAGGGAGGGGAAAAGCATGTATGTACATGTATATGTATATGTACATGTTTGTTTTTTGCTCATACTTTATAAGTAGGCTTTGTTTTATTTTGTAATCAATTCATTTATTCATATTAAACAATAGTAGCAATTTCTCTCACTGCATTAATATTTGTTATTGTTGTTTAAATATATTATTTTTTGGAATTGAAATGCAGAAAATGTTTGTAAATTGTCTGATTTTCTTGTATATTGTTTATTTTGTAATATTTTTTATCAATATTTTTGTTTTGTTTGTGTTGCTTAGCTTAAAACTGGATTTTGTTTTCTTACATAATTTAATTAATATTTTGACTATTTGGAAAATGCGTGTGTGTGTGTGTGTGTGCTGAAACTGGGCTTATAATCGTTCTGCGGTTGCTCAACATTTTAAATATATATAAATATAAATATATATATTTATATTACAGAATGCGCGCATGGGTAAAGTGCGTCGCTCGTGGAAAGCAAAGGCTTGTTTGTGGCTTGTGTAAGCTGTTGCCAGCTTTTAGGTGCTGGGGTAAATAAGGAATTTGTGACGCACGCTCTCTCGCTCACTCGCAGTATTGCCAACTCTGTCTAGGACATGTGCCCATGTACCCATGCCATTCTTATACATATATACGTGGTTTCTGGTTGTTCTGCTGTATTTGATATTAGATTTAGATTTCGATTTCGATTTAATTGTTAATTGTTGATTTTACGGCGTGCATGTATATATACATTTCGTATGTTAAGAGGGGCAACGTTATACGGAATTGTTATGTGTTTTAACTACGGTATTAGGATTAGTTTTCTTGTTGCGCTCTCTCTCTCTCTCTCTCTCTCTCTCTATCTCTCTCTCGTTCTGCCTGCCTATCTGTCTGTTTCCCCCCATTTTGCTATTTCAATTTCATCTAATACCTCTATTCCATATGCCGTTGCAATCATGTCCAGCGTCTTGCCGTTATTTCAGTATTTATGCACAGAGTTGTAGTCTATGCAAAAATGCTTGGATGAATGCTTGTATATAAAATCTTATGCATATACGTCTGTTTGTATGCACGTTTGTTTATGTGTGTATGTATAAATGTTTATAAAGTACTTTAAATTGCTATAAGTTTGCATTTTGTGTTACATTCTTGTCAACTATCAATTGTTAGGTATTTGTCTAATTTGTTTTAATTGTTTGTTTGCTAACTGCTTTACTGCATTTACTTCATTTGCTTTCGTTTCATTCCCCCTTTCCGCAGCTATCCGCTCAACAATAAACCGGTTATGGTTTTATTCATTTGTTCATTTAGCCCTTTAACTTTAAACCTAGTTATAAATGTACATAGTTGCTGTTGTTTTTCTTTTTTGTTATTGCATTCGTTTTTCTTTTAAAATAATTTTCTTAATTTTTTTGTTGTTGGGTTTTTTTCTTGTTATCTTTATAATTGTTGATTTTAATAATAATGTATTTGTATTTGTTTAAGAAAACTTGCACTCCTTTTTGTAGGCTTTTGCATTTTATTATTATAAATTCATTTTACTTAACTACTTAAGGTGTAGTAAACCATAAATGTATGTAAATATACAATAAGTAAAAACATAAGCATCATAAGGTAGAACAATTTGATTTATAATTCGTATGCATAAATATTACATTTGTTTACTTAAAATATGAATTAACAAAATAAAAAATGAAAAAAATATAACTAATAACAGCTTAATAGAAATTTCCATTTAACTTTTGCACACTTTTTCGCATGTTTAGTTTTGCTAATTTCCATTCTCGTTTTTCATTCTTTAAAAATACATTTTTTATAAATATATTTTTATATATATTTATTTTTTTTGTATAATTTTAACAAATAACTAAAATTATATTAATTATAAAAAAAAGTGATTCGACAGACGCCGGCGGCGACGCAGGCTCAAATGTGATGCTGCTTGCTGTGCATGCAAATTGAGTTCAGTGAATTGTTGCTGTTTCTCTCATTTTTTACATTGCATTGCGTATTGCATACGTAATAGGCGCAAGGCACTTGCATTGAGATTCGAGATTCGACTGCAATCCGTGCTTCACTTTTCACTTTTCACTTTGCACTCTGTTTGCTCGCTCTGCCGCTAGATCGTGCGTAAGTGTAAGTACATATGTGTGTGTGTGTGTAGGTTGGTAGGTTGGTAAGTAGGAGAGAATAGAATAGAACACGCGCGATTAGTTGTATTTGTGTGTCTGTCTGTGTGTGTGTGTGTAGTACCGTTAGGTGCCGATATATTTTGCGTTACTTTTGGCGACTTCTGCTGCACATTTGACGTCTGCCTCGCTTCGGCCTGTTCGGTTTCAATCATAGAAAATATACATATATACATATATAGAAATATATACATATATATGTGTATTAATTATATATAATCAGCTAATGACTACGACAAAGATGGCACGTATATAAAGACCACATACACAATCACCAGGATGAGAGAGTGTGAGGCGACAATGGCGACGACAATGTTCTCATAATAAACTTTTAGTTTATTTAACATGAGTTAGTGTATGTTTTTTTTTTTTTTTTGGTTTGGGTGTGTGTGTGTGTGTTTGTGTGTGTGTGCTTCGTGTTTCTCTAGAGAGAGAGAAAAGTTGGAGTTAGAGAGAGATTCAGTCATTTTAATTTTTTAGCTTGTCAGTTTTGGTTTTCCTTTCGTTTCGTTTCTTCATGTTTTGTAATATAAAGATTGTAGTAAAATATTGCTGTTCTCGTTTGTTTGTTTGTTTTTTTGTTGTTTTGTTTTGTTTCTTTTTTTTGTATAGGAAGTAGTAGTTTAACATTAGCTTCTTATTGGTGTTTAGCTTTAAAGTCGTCTTCTTCGGCGCCACACAACGAAAGTAGTAAATTCTTAGCGTATTTATATTTGTATTATTTTTGGGATTTTCTTGTTTTTTTTTTTTTGTTTCTCCTCTTCTCATATTTAGTTCTCCTTCCTCATGAGGGATATTTTGGTTTATCTGTGGTTTATCCTTTAATACAGAGACGAGAGATGTATGTATAATTTTTATATGTATAAAAGTTCATTGATTTTCTTTTCTTTTTTTTTTGATTTTTTTTTTTGCATTTTTGCATTTTGGTTGCTTGCAAATAAATGGATATTATACCTAAACTGCTTGTTGCTGCCGCTGCTGCTGCTGTTGCTGCTGCTGCTGCGACGCGCCCGTTAACTTGGCTGAGCATTTGTTAGCTCTTTTGATATAACGTTGCACAAAATTTTGATGATATATGGTATCGAATATATACACATGCATATGTGCATATACATACGCATGCATATACATACATATTTATATGTTTATATATTGTTTAACTGCATTTAATAATTTGCTTTTGTTTTTATCAACTTTTAAATTGTTTTTAAATACCAATAAATTAAAACGCTAGCGTTAAATGTTCTCTTCTCTTCTTTTCTTTCCTTTCATTTTTGCTTGCTTGCTTGCCCACTCCTCCTTTCTACCGCTATTCCTGTTGCTGCGTGTTTTGCTTATGTCGCTTTGCATTTTACGTTTTGTGTTTCAATCTTGCTTTGCATTTACCGTTGAGGGGTGCATTTTAACTGCGACGCTTTATTAACGCGTGCGCCTTTGAGTATGTGTATGTGTGTGTGTGTGTGTGTGAGTGTGTGTGTAGGTGTAGGTGTAGGTCTGTGTGTGTGTGTTTAATTTATGTGCTTGTTTAGTACGAGGAGGCTGTGCTGACGCTGTTGCCGCTGCTTGCAACTATTTCTATTACTATTTGATTTCTTTCTCCCTCCCACTTGCACGCACCCCCAAATTTTGTTTGTTTTCTTCATATTTTTTTTTGTTTTTGTTTTTTGTTATTTTTTTTTTGGTTGCTTAACTGTCGACTTCTAAAACTGACTGATGCTCTACAGCTCTCTCTTTTCTACCCAGCTGCTCGCTCTTCTCTACTGTGACTTAGAATTATCCATTGATTGAATTCGCGTTTGCGTTGGCCGCAGCTGCTGCCGCCGCTGATAGTGTTTTCTGGCAATCCTCCGCCGGCGAGGGGGTTGCGTCGCGACGGGGCGGCATCCGCTCGTTGACCGCATCGAGTCCCTTGGCCTCCGCGAACGAGGTAATCTTGTGATTGGGTGAGAAGCCCTGCATGGCATTCTTGAGAGATTGCTTGCCACCGGATAGGGCGCCCAAGGGCAGGGCGCCCGTCGGCGTCAGTCCCTTCAGCTGCAGCACTGACTCCGACTCCTCGCGCAGCACGGAGAAGACGCGCGCCATTTTGCCAATGGCGCGTATCTTGTTGCGTATGACCTCCTTGCGCAACGCCGCCTCATCGTCCGAGAGCGGCTCCTCGCTCTCCTCGGTCATGAGCTCATCGTCAGAGCAGATGTTCAGCACGTTCACCAGCATCTCGGTGACCTTCTCGCCGACAAAGGGCAGCGACCAGGTGAACACGTCCATGAAGTTGGGAAGCCAGTAGGGATGCGGCGAGCAATTGAACTGCCGGATGTTCATCACGTTGTTCTCGTACTTGAGAACCGCCGCCTTGTTGTTGTACACGTCCAGATAATTGGGCGCCGAGAAGATGGTGATCAGCGAGGGAAAACCGGTGGTCTGGCTCTTGCGGTACATGCGGTAGCCGGCGTCCTGGGCCTCGTGCGCCCGTATGATCGACAGCAGGTTGTTGTTCTGCAGGAAGTCGCAGCAGGCGGCGTAGCTGTAGAAATACGAACAGCCGCGCACCGAGTTGTGCGTGTAGAAGTCCGAGTTCTTCTCGTTGCCGAAGTCCTCGAGCGGATCGGACCACAGCAAGTCGCACATGGGGCCAAAGGCGGGCGGCTCCTTGAATCTATCGAGCCGCCTAATGTCCTCCAGCTCGTGTATCTCGGGCGAGAGGCCGCCGTGCACGCAGAGGAACTGCTGGTTCATGAGCGCCGCCAGCGGCAGGCAATCGAACGCATCCATGCACGCGTCGTACACGCGCTCCGAGTACTTGATCTTGCACTCCTGCTTGAAGGTGAAGTACTCGGTCAGATGCCGGCACTCGTGGTTGCCGCGCAGCAGGAACAGCGTCTGCGGATACGTGATCTTCAGCGACCACAAATAGAGGACGCACTCAATGCTAAAGTAGCCCCGGTCCACATAGTCGCCAAGGAACAGATATTTTGTTGTTGCCGGCGATCCTCCGATTTCGAACAGTTTCATTAAATCGTAGAACTGGCCGTGAATATCGCCGCAGACAGTCACCGGCGCCTCAATGTCAATCATTGTCTTCTCCTGGCGCAGCAGCGTGGCGCCCTCCTGGATGATGCGCAGTGCGGCACTCTCCTCTATGCGCCCCTCCAGGATGAAGTGCTGCTTGAGCACATCGTGCTGGGGCTTGCCGGTGCGTGCATCGAATACATCGGAGCAGGTCAATTTGCGGCTGGGTGGAAAGGGTACGCTGTCGACCACACGCTCCTTTGTGGATATTGTGCTCCGTTTTGTGGGGCTCTGTGGGGCAGCGACTGTTGTCGCGCCTCCCTCTGCTACTGCACCGCCGCCACTTGTTGTCGTCCCCGTTGTTGTTGTTGCACCAACCGCATTCTTTTCATGTGTATTATTCACGCTGCTGCTGCTAGCAGCTGAATTTGGCTTTTGATTTTGCGTTGCTGCCGCTGCTGCTGCTGAAGACTGCGACTGCGACTGCGACTGGGACTGGGACTGGCTGCTATTGCTGTTGTTATTCTGTGCTAATGGCGAAGACATTTTAGTTGACTTCGACGACTGCTGCCGGCTGCCGACTGCTGACTGCTGGTCAATGCGACGTCAGACGCACGCCGCCACTGCTCTCTGCCCCCAAGGCCACGGACACCAGCGACCTTCCTCAAATGCTGAAAGTGCTGTGGCTAATGGCTTCAAGCTAATGGCCGGCCAACGGGCAACTACCAACTGCTGGCTGTTAACTGTTAGCTGGTAACTAGTAACTAGTAACTGGTAACTGGTAACGGCTACCAGTGGTCGTCTTCCTCGTCCTTGCCACTTAACTGTCGATTGCTCTGTAATTACAATACAAAAATGTTGTCATTAGATTGTCGCCTATGCATATTTTCGGTACAAATCAAGAGTACATAAACAGAGGAGAGAGGGAGAGAGAGAGAGAAAGAAAGAAAGAAAGAGAGAGAGAGAGAGAGAGAAAGAAAGAGAGAGAGAGAGAGAGAGAAAGAAAGAGAGAGAGAGAGAACGAGTTTGACTAGGATATGCCCTTGAACCCACTTCTTACCAACAATAAATATATTTCAAAGAGTTCAAATAGTTTTTATAGAAGAAGCACAACTTTTTAATGGGAAAAGCATATTACAATTTGTGCTAAGATCCTAAATGGGCTATGGTCCAATTAAGACCCCCCTAAGAACAATAATAGAAATTGTTTTTGTACGGATTCAATGCTGAACTGATGAACCTTGTAATTGGGTGACCATATACAACACTCATATCCTAGAATAGGACGCACAAGGGAAATATATAGTGATGTTGTAATATAGGGATCGTCAAATTCTTGCTTGATGAAACCCAGGACACCAAAGGCTTGTCAAACGGATACCCAAATCATCAACACATTCGGTGCGTTCCAGTTCCAGTAGTTTGCCATTAAGGAAATAGTTATTTAAAGAGGAATATTATTTTCCAGATCTATATTTTCCAGAGCTATATGTCTCAACTATCCCTAAACACTTGCCGGTATTTTATCATATATTGCTTTCTAGTTATGAACAACGTGTCCTGTTCACGTGGCGAGAAGTCAATAGGAAAGTGGGAAAGTGGGGAAATTCCATAAGCTAATTATAAATAAGATAAATAAAAAGCATAAACAATATTAATGATAATGAACAAATTTAAGAACCATTATTATGTTGCAAATAACTTGAATTCCAAATTCCAATTTCAAATTCCGTCAAAAACCAACAACATTTTCACCGATTGCAACGATTTTAATATACGTTAGAAGAAAGATGGCAACACTCGTTGTATGCAACTTCCGATTTCAATCGATTTCAAAGCGATGCGTGTTTTATTGATTTTAGAAAATTAACTTGCAGGATGACCCGTGCGAAGCCGGAACACACCTTCAGTTCTATGCAGATTTGTGTCATTATTTTATTGCATACATGTTGATTTAAATACATGACCAAAATTCACTCTTCTGGGAATTATCTACACAAAACATATGCGTACGCACACTCGAACAAAAAAATTACTCTGAATTTAAAAAATCGCCCTAAAAATTGAGAAAAAATTGTCTTAAAATTAGAAAGGCTTGTCTTAAATCTACAATCCCAAAAATAGTGTTTTTTTTTCTTCTTTTCAGATAATAAATAATAATAGAAAATATTTCCAAAAAAAAGTAAAGTATAAAGTATAAACAATCAATGAAATTTACACGGCGCGGCTCTTCTACTAGAATCTTGCTGTTGCCTGCCCTAGATGCCCTTAGATACTATATAAAGTATTTGTGTGTGTACTTGAAATGCTTAACAATATAAGAATTATTCAATATACACACTCTGGCAATTATTATTAGCCATATATTTGTGTAAAGCTTTGAAAGATCCATCTTGAACTCTGGTCTTCAAAAAGCCAAAACCTTCGATTTTAGAAATGTAATTTCTCTATAATAAGGTGAGGAAAGCTTGGCGCCAAAAGAATGGGGAAATTCGAAAATTTTGTTGTTTTTGTTTGAGTGTATACACAACTGGGTTGCTTCGGGTCTGCCTTGTTGCGTTACAATTTAAAAATTATTAGTTCATATGTATATATATATAAATATAAGTATTTATGTAAGCATGTCTGTACACACACACACACACACACGCACACGCACACGCACACACATAAATGGAGCTGTCTATAAGCAGCAAACGACTTGCAAACACGCACACACACGACGACCAAAATGAACAGCCTGTTTATCAAGCAAGGTGCATAAGCTATTTCAAAAACTCTTACAAGTTGCGTAAATGTCAATCACAATGTCGTCGGCGTCGCCGTCGCCGTTACCGATACCTCAGACCTCACGTGAATCAAATACGTAACACTGCGCGTGTGTGCGTGTGTGTGTGTGTGTGTGTGCAACATGCGCACATTTGTAAGTTTGTATGAAAAAGTAATCGAATCCCTTACGGGCGAGCAAAAAGTGCAAGAGCAATTATGCGAAAGGCTGAATACAAAGCGTTGGCATACTTCATTTAATTGAATAATAATCGACGATCGAAACACAAGAAATCGAACGATTAAGGCAAACGAATTATGGAGTGCTACAATTTGCGGAATCGTTTACGTGCTGCTCCAATTTGCGAGAGCGGCATATTTTTCCATTGTTCCATTGCGAACGGACTCATAATGACTCATCGCTTTCAGAAGTATTTAGAAATTTTCATTTGAAAAAGAAAATAAGAATAAAAAAAAAAAATACAAACAAAAAATAAAGAACAGCAAAGATGCCTTTGCAATTATTTTATCTTTTCTGAATTGTTTTCGAATTATTTTTCCATGCTCATTAATGCAAACTATTTATTGTATTTGCGCAATCGCAATTATTTTTAATATGTTCCGTATTGTTTTTAAATTGTTATATCCTGCTAATTAATGCAAACCAGCCTATAAGTAAATATAGTTTATTTATTTATGTTCACGTGCTACAGCTTTTTGAGTTGCTTTGAAACGTTGAGGAGCAATAATTGTTTTGAATGCTTGTAAAAGTAATTTAAACTAATTACAGTTCATAAATAATAAAATGTAAGTGTTTTTTGCAGTTAAACCCCTATAAACCCTACCAGCTAAACAGCGGAAAAATCTTTAACAAGCGTTAAATTTAAAAGTATTTTTAGGTTAGCATTATTAACGAACATCTGTTGGTCTGTTGGTCTAAACGATTCCCGCCTTCTTTTTGCAAAAAAAAAATGTCATTCTTAACAAATTTAACACAACAATTAAAACAGTTATAAAAAAAACTAACATTGCTAAAAACATTTTTCGTAATTTAGAACACCTAAAAATGCAAACGGAAGATTTTTGTCAAAAAAACGGAAACAGAAAAGTTTGGCGTAAATTGCAACATAAATATTCTTAAGAGTATAATTTAGCTTCAAGTTGAACACTTAACACAATGAGAATTCTCAAAAGCCCGTCCACTATTAAATTACGTATAAACACAATTTTTACCCAACTGCCGATTGGCAACATAAAGCAACAAAATACCCAGAAAGCTGAACTTTTCGAAACATTTTCATTTTACAAAGTAATTGATCGATATGTGGAATGTGTTTGAAATGCGAAAAATAAAGGAAAATATAGAATATCAGTTGTACGGAATTTCGTTTATTTTTCTTTCGATTCATTTTTAAAGATACATATGAAAAGTAATTATGCATGCAACATTCGACTTATTTTCTGTATTTTAAGTTGCTGTTGTTGAAGCCCACCTGCAAACTCGTTGAATTTTAACTTGAAAACTGGTTAAGTTTTTGGGTCAAATGTTGTTTAAAAAAAAGTTGAGTTGGTCAAATATATTTATAAATAATAATTATTGAGCTTGCTTGTCATAAAATTATCAAAAGTTGCTTTAAAAAAAAAAGGACAAAATATGAATAAGAATGAAAATATATATTTTATGTAGATGTATATATATATATATCGAATTTTCGCAGTATTTCTATGGCTTTCTGAGCACAGGTGGGGAACACATAAACCGATGAATGAAACTAGTTTTTATCCGATCGACTTTAAGCTAATTTTTAAAGAGCAACATGAAAATTGACTGAAAACAGAATGTTGTTTGAATTAGAGGTCTGCAAGAATTATATAATGCATTCAATGCATTCATTCATTCATTCGAATTCCCTTGTTTGGAATACAACTTCGCTCAAATTCATATCAATTCATAAATTCAAGGACTGTATTGGATTGGAATTCTGTGGGTATTTAATGTGATTGAAGGCTGCTTTTCCTATTTCGACACTTTTAATAAGATGAACGGAGTTATCGCTTTATTTAATAACGATCATGTGGAGGCAATTCAATTGTCTAAGGAGATGTTTACTTAATAACGTGGAGTTTTATAGATCTTCCCCTTAGAATCTAAAACGCTGATGTTTATATAAGTTTTAAGTATTGTGGAGCAGCACTCAATGAATCCAAGGATGTACGTCAATATAACCGTCTTATTTTTTATTATTTTAAAACTAATCGTTCGACTGAGATTATACAGTTCTCTGCTGTGTTTTGAGTTTATGTTTGGCCACGTTTGGAGGGCTACTCGACCGCAGTTTGCATTTCGCCATGTGTCGTTTGAGCTGCGTATATTTTCTTCTTTTATTCACAATAAAGCCAGAGTAGCCAGAGTTATACATATACCTTCCTTATCAGTGAGTAGGGGTTATAATGTGCCTTTTCTAGCTAGCTCATCAGCCTCGCTGTAGGCAATTGCCTTCAATATTCTGGTGCCCGGCACCCATGCAGAGATTTGCGACAGCTTGTTACCGATAACAAGTTTGGCTGGCTGTCAATATATGTATATATATATATTAGCATTATGTGTCTTTTTATTATTTATTATTTATTTTGAAATTCCACAAGTTATCACCTCTACACACCTATTTCACTGTCCAGATGTGAATGTGTTAACGTGTTGCAGCAGCTACGAGAGTATCTCGCAGTCGAGCACACCCGACGTTAACGCAGGCGACGATGATTTTAAGATTTCACAGTGACAACGAATGTATGCAAATAAGTAAAAACTTTGAATTTGCACGTAACAATATCGGTCGTAACAGAAATGACAAATAATATCATGCATGCTCTATTGAGCGTTACCCGATTTTGAGCAATGCATCATCTGGGCTCATTTCTCAAGAGTTGCTCTAGAAACAAAAGCTTTGTTTTCGATTTGTAGAAATTCAGCTTTTGTCGCCAACTGAAACTGTATATGAATTTGACAGCATCGAGAAGCGGTAAAACGGCAACGTGCCTATGCAAATTTTGATGCCCCACCACACAACAAACCAACCAACCAACCAACCAACCAACCAACCAGCCAGCCAGCCAGCCAGCCAGCCAGTGTGTGTGTGTGAGCTGAAATTTGAATTATTAAACAAGTTTCATTTCAGCAGCAGAGTGAAAACAAACAACGAATTTGTATCACGAGCTAATTTCCATGCATGTATTCCATTTGTTTGTTCGTCGTTAAGTTCTTATGGCTGTGCGCATATTTTTGCGTTTACACGATCGCATTTTGCGGCACATGGTATGTGAATACACTTAAACTTGCTAGTCTGTTATGCCCTGTTCCCGAACAGAAAAGAGTATACAGCGGTTGACGGCTTGACTTGTAATCGCAGTAATTAGCAAACATTCAGAAATTTTTATTATTTTCAATAAATTCTTTTTCCTTTTTTTTTTAATGTAAAAAAGCAAATCTTTTCAATTGCGAGCTGAATTTTTTTGATTGGGTATTATAAATACTATTAAGACAGCGGAAGTTGTAAATACTTATATTGCCTGCTATAAGCTCGTCTTTCAAATTGAAATTTGCAGCGATAATTGTGCGGAATATGCTTAAAGTTTTTAAATTCGTTTCTGTTTTTTTAATGTAAAAGATTCAAAAACAATTATTTTAGGGAGTAGTTCGCATAGAAACAGACAGGAGACAGGAGAAACAAACGGACTTAATGTGTTCCACATAAACTGCCCTCTCTCAAACCGATTCCAAATCGGCTACGCATAGGAATTAGGAATGCCGATTCCGATACTGAATGAATTTCAATCGGTAAAAATGCGGGTCCGTTTTCTAATTCCAATTCCAAATTCCGAGTTGACACCCTGGTATAATTAATAGACTCATGCATTCTAAATTAACATTTTTTACTATGGGCGCGATTAAGGTAATTTACTGAAAACTTTTATTTTGCATGACTTGTACAATTTTGAAGACTAGCTTTGTGTTTTATTGTTTGTATGTATGCAAATGTTGATAACAAAATGAAATGGTAGTATGTAAAGATTTATCAAATCTATTTATTGCTTTACAAATATATTTATTCTGGACAACAAAATACAACGTTTATACTTCCACTCAAACCGGAGTCAGCCTGTCGTCTGATATTAATGACGTTTTTAATAGACAAAATTAGCATAAAACAAACAGATGACGAGAACAGACAAACATGGCTAGATCAACCCGAAAAGTGAAGCTGAACAAGCAGAAATATAACAAAAATATATATATTATTTTTGTAAGTTAAACATTAAATTTTATTTTTAATTTAATTTCATTTATTTTTTACTTTACTCGTTACTCAACTCACGATAAAATTACAATACTCTGCAAGGGTATGACAATGCAAATATTTGCTGTAAATAGGGGCAAACAGCAGCAGCAGCAGCAGTAGTAGCAGCAACAGAGCAGCGGGGCGCTTAATTAAAGTGCACAAATTGATTTGCTTTTCAACTGTTTGCGAAATGTGGCAAACTAATTAAAAGTGTGTCGAAGTCGAATGCCAATGGCAAGAACAAAAGGCTGCCGCAAACAACAGCAAAAGTTATCTGTCTTTTGTCTTTTTTTTTTCGCTTTCATGTGTGTGTGTGTATGTGTGTGTGTGTGTGTGTGTATGTGTGTGTGTGTGTGTGTATGTGTGTGTGTGCATGTGTATGTGTGTGCGTGAAGTCTGTTAACAAAGACGCAAACAACAATAACTGAAACAACAACAGCTGCAGCGACACTTGTTCTCAGCGTTTAAAAAGTAAATAAATAAAAAAAAAACCTAGAAATGCAGAAATACATATAGTCGGCCCAAAAATGATACGGACTCGTTAGACCATTTCCATATTTAATGGCTGTTATTAGTTAAATATTAAATTGTATTTTATCCGTTTGCTATCGACTTAAATTAGTCGAGATTAAATAAGTTCAATATCTGTGTACTTTCATAATACTGGAATTGAGCCAATCTTGAAAATACATTTGCCAACAAGTGGCCAAATTATTGGTAAAATATATTAACTGGAAACAAAATAAATTTGTAATTAAGTCAGATCGTCCCAGTCGGCTGTAACTAAGTGCGTAATGCCAAACGATAACTGGTTGCAAAGAAGAACCTTCTTCTTGCATATGAGCAACAGAGATATCAACATCGGACAAATATATCTTATATATATTATGAAAAAAAAATCGGAAGGAAGCATCTCCAACCCCATAATACATAAAAATGTGCTTTAAATTCAGGTTTTTATTTCGATTATTTATGTATTTCGTTTATGTTCTGTTTGGAGTTGTTGTAGCGTAAATATATTTAAAATAATGAAAACTAAGCTTCATTATTTATAGTTCATTGAGTAAAATACGAAATATGATATTAAGAAAACCTGCGTATTTAAAAGTACTCCAAATATGAATTGATCATATTTAATATGGTGATGGTAATGGGGTGTGGCCAAAATTGCTGAAGTCGAAACCAGACTTAACAACTTCAAGCTGATGCAAAATTCAACTCAGCAAATTAACTAATGGCGTGCTTCATTACCTGTGCCGGTCATAAAAAATTAATGCACTTGCATCAGGTCTCGTTACCGTTACAATTAAGTGTGTGCAAAGCCTGCTAGCCCATTAAAAACCAAGAGCCCTTAACCCCAAAGCCCATGGAGTTATTATGCTCACTTCAATTTAAAATAATAGAAACAATTCAAAAATAGGAGTAAAAAATCTATAAGAAATAAGAAATCGATATCCTAAGAATCGATTAGCATGTCTATCTCGGAAGCAGAGGAAGTTATCGATAAAAGTAAATCGATTACAAGGTGCCAAAGCCACAGATCAGCACAAGTAAGTCCTTAGCTATCATATGATCGACAGATGAGTCTTGTATAACTAAAGATAATCGGACCCAACTTACCAGTTACATGTATTAAAATATTCCTTAAATTTAGCCAACAAATTACCAAAATTGGTTTCCTATATTTAAATAGCTTCAATAGAAACAATCGCTATATACTTGTACCAAATATTTAAATTTGATTTGCTTTTCTTTATACATAGAATGGTTTTTTTCTTTTTCTTTTTTTTTTTCTTTTTTGTTGCCAGCGTCGTTTTTTGGCCAATTATAATAATTAAGTTTGAAATGCGTTGCGCCTTAGCAACAACAAAAACAAAAACAACAAAAACAACAGCAACAGCAACGACTACAACTACAAGCGAACAAAAACACTTAACACGCAAACACATTTTATAGCCGATCCAATTTCACGGGCAATCCTTTGACGCTGTCTAACTGGGGCACCCAAAAAACTACTTGGCAATATACCATGGATATGACTATATGTACATACTAGGTAAAATAGGGTGGAGCAAACAATTTGTCTACCCTTTTTGGGGCTAATATAGTTTTGTCGTCAAGTTTGTGAAGCATTGAAATTGGCCTCTACGCCGATCCCTTAAATAAAATATATATTCGTGAATCTTGATGGATATGGCCATAAAAATGATCGCTCAAATCTGAACTCTTTATTTTAAATATATCTAATTAAATGTCGTTTCATTGTTAACCGATATTAGTCAATCTGTAATAAATTAAAAAATAAATAAAATAATATCAGTTATTGTGGTCTACTGCTGCTGTTTCCTAGAGAGAGAGTATCGTATATTCGGTGTTCCTAGAATAGATTTTCTGTCCCGTTTTCATGTGTCTTTTCGTTATATCAATAGATGAAACCTGTAGCACTCTAACAAAATTGTAGAGCTCTATTGTTGAATAAACGGAGATTTTGTTACAATTGAATCTGATTCTTGAACTGGAATGTAAAATATACAAAAAGAGTTCATAGAGTTTGAGTTGCCAGATCGTTTAGAAATTATCACATAGAAATATATAAATATATATATATATCAATGCCACAAAACTTTATTCGTTTTCAAACTGACAAGATCGAAACAGGACACAACATTAATTTGATTATATTATTTATTTTGTGCTTAAGATGAAAACTTGCTTGTTCAGTAAGGCAATTGTTTCCTGGCTGAAATCCTTTTAAAGGAGTATACATTTATTATTGTATGTATGTAAATATTATAGGGATGGTGCGAGACATTGAAATTACAGCGTGTGTGGGCCCACAAAAGATCCATTGCTGATCCAACGACAGCATCAGTCAAGTCAGCGTGACTAGCGGTGATGAAATCTCGTTGCCAAGAGAAGAAGACAATAACAATGAAATTGTCCCACATGTTCATTTCGGACCCACCCAAAAGCCGCAAACACCCCCACACACATAACCCCCCCGTCACACACACAATCACACACACACACGCAATTACCTACAAATATACATATAGCAAAGAATTCGGTAGAAATTAGATTCGAAATTCTTGTTAGACGCCCGCTGACTGCCACCGATATATACATACATACATATAGATGTACATAAATATATATGTACATACATACATCCATATACATATATATGCCTGTTCCCTAATTACTTTGCGGTCAGCCTTTGGCCAATTTTGAAAATTGTGCTTTTTTTTTTGTTTTCGGTTGCACAAATAAAAGTGCAGATTGATGGCAAGTGCCAACATTGTTTAATTATTTATTATAATATGCTATTATTCGAAATGCAGTTGTGCCAACATTTTACCGAGTAACAAAGCAAACAAAGCAAAAGAAAAATATATTTTATTTTATACAATGTTGATTTTTTTTTTTGTTTATTTCTTGCTTTTGTCTCTCCGTCTGTCTGTCTGTCTGTCTCTATGAGTGACAGCTTGGACTCTGGCGACTGCGCTTCTGTCTGCTCCAATAAGTCAAATAGTTTTCCATTTCTTCGCGATTTCGCATCATATCTGTGTATTTATATATTTTATTTATTTTTTTATATTTTTTCTTTAATTTTTCTTTTTTGTTACTTTTGTTTTTGGTCTGCAGGGAAATTGTCGCGCACTGAAATTATTTTTAGCAATTGTTTGTATTGCTTACAGCCGCAGGTGCTTTGCTGGGATGGGTGGATGGATGGGGGTGAGGTGGGATGGGTAGGCGATTGTGACCCAATTTCGGTCTTCGCTTGTTATTGTTGCAGCTGTTGCAGCTTAAGCAATTAGCATTCACAACACAGAATATACTTTCTTCAGCTACTGTTTTATAGAATATATTAATTTAATTATACCTTAAAATGAATACCGAATAAATAGTTAATTAGTGCAAAAAAACGTGTACAATTTCGATGCTGTTGCGATTTTTCTTGCCAGCAGTGTATGCGTAAAATAACTGTAACGAGATACGCACTGCGAGTGCGAGGGGAGCAACAATAATATGTAATTGTGTGTGTGTGAGGGAGGAAGAGCTTAAAGCGCAAGCTGAAAGCGAAAAGGCGCAACAAAAGCAAATGTTGGTTAGCCAACGAGAGGTGATGGATGAATGTGTGTGGGTGGGGGGAGAGGGTCGGTCCGAGGGGACGTGCTTTTAAATATTTAATATTTATAACTTGAGCAACGAAGCGTGAGATGATTTGTATCCCCCACTGTTGGCTAATCTCGAGTTGAACACACACACACACAAGGAGAGAGAATCGGTGTGTGTGTGTGTGTATTTACATGCATATGTATAAGAGTGTGTATAAGTATAAGTATAAAAACAAACATGTATTTTTTAGCATGTTGCACCGCATATGCAAATAAGTATGCTTTATCGATTCCCCGCGCGCGCACACACATACACATACACATACATCCAGAGCAGACTTCTTCTCACAGAAAGAAAGCGGTTAAGGATAAAAACGGAATAACGGCACGCGTTGCTGCTTTCAAGCCTAACCTAACCAAGCTCAACTCTGTTTGCTTTGGCGCACTTAATTTTGTTGTTTTTGCTGTTGCCTTTGCCTTTGCCTTTTGCATGACACTGCGGTGCGAGAGAGAGAGACAGGGAGAGGTAGGCAGTTAGGAGTGGGGGTGAAGGGGGCTTCCTGGAAGTATTTCGTTGCTGGTTTTGGTTTGGGTATCTGCAAAAGTCAACCCTGACCGCTAGCAGGCGGCTGCTTCGGCAGACTGACGAGGCGCATGCACGAACACCCATACATATACATAAGGTGTGTCTGTATATGCATACATACGTACATACATACAATCATATACAATGTATATATACAGTTAGTTAGTCGGCCATTCTGTTGATGCTTTTCATTGTGATGTTAGTGCGTTCCGAGCGTCCTGTTGCTGGCGCTGTTGTTAACAGCAACAGCAACAGCAACAACATCGACTGACAACAATCTAAGCAACTCGAAACCGTATAAGTGAAAGGATCGTAGCAGCAACAGCAACCAGCCACAACATAAGATAACATTAATATAACAGTGCATGTGTGCGTAATTACATACTTTCTTTTCATGCTTGAAAAGTGGACGACTCTCGAATAAAATAGAAAAGCGAAAACTCTTTAATCTAAAGGCGCAAAATGCTTTTCCACTTTTCAATGTCATTTTATGTGTTTTGCTACTTTCGCTCTTATAAACATATGTATATAGAGCATATAGAAATCAGCCAGTCTGCCACGGTGCAACAGCAGCTGGCAAAAAGAGCAAAACTTAATTTGAAATAAAAGAATTCTGATGCTGATGCCGATGCCGATGCTGATGTCATGCAAACGACAAATGTCCTGTGTGTTTTCCCATTTGGCGTGTCCTTTGTTGTTTGTCGCAAGCAAATCTAACATGATACAAGTTAATCTACAGGAAATATCATTCAAATTATTTGGTTATTTTTAACATAAAAAAACATACACACACCAAAAATAAACTTTCCACAAGTGATATTTTGAAAAATCCGATATGATGTAAGAAAACTTTCGATTTGAGTAAATTTGGGTATCAAAAATTAGTAAAATCAACGTTTATTTGTTGCTTCAACATTTGAACTTTTTATACCTGAAGATATTTCCTTAGAAAACGAAAATTTTGCATCATTTGTAATGAAGAAAAATGCAAATTACAAAAAAAAAAGAAAAGAAAAACGCAAGGACCGCAGTCAAATTGCCGACATCTAAATTGAATTACATTTGTAACCGATCGATATTTCCTTTGAAAGCCATATGATATTGTCAGAATGTCAAAATGTTACAATTATAATAATGAACAGAATTATAATAATACCCTTAGAAGAAGGTTCCACCCGTGACTGCCCGACTAAGTGATATCCTGTTCGAAAACAATTACAAATATATTAACAACATTGTCTTCCCAGTCACATCGAAAATTACATAGGTTTTTCATATGTTTCCCCTCGATTCGCTAAAATATACACATACCTTAAGGAGTTCGATATGCTTCCTCTTCAGCCTTTTTTTTCATACTTTTGCACAAGTTAAACTTTTTCAGGTTTCACAAAGCAAAAAATAATCGTGTTTTGTGAAATGTTCGCTGCTGATTGGGTTTGTATTGGTTTTTTTTTCAATTGCATTCCATTGTTCAGAAAATTGACATCATCAATGATGCGAAGTAAGTGTTAAAATGTTAAAATCGCAATGGAAATATGCTAATAATTATTATTTATTAACTTATGTGTGCGAAAAGTGTTCACAATTTTCGAACTACGAAAAATAATAAAACAAGTAAGCGTATATCATGTCTGTCTCTCTGTCTGTCCGTCTGTATGTCTGTATATATGCACACATGTATGTATGTAGCATAAGCATAGGCTGTAAGCTAAGCCGAATTGTTGCGTGCGACGCCGACGCAAATAGAGTCCTGCCTCTGTCGCTGCTACTGTTGTTGCTGCTTTTTGTGAGCTTTTTTCATTGGCTTGCGTTTGTATGGGTGCACGCAAACACCAAAAGTCAATTGACTCAAAACTATGATAGTATGCGTGTGTACACACATACACATACATATGTATGTATATATATATATATACATATACATATTTATTTAGATATATAAATGCATCATTTTATTTGAAATTCACCTGCTTGCCTGCATATATGTATATATATGTGTACATGTCTATGTTAACATAACATGTGTTTGTTTGTATTTTTAAATGTGTACAATTCACACACACACTTGCACAAATCCATCTGTGTTTTGGCTTTACTTGTGTATTTTTGTGTGTTTTGCAATAAATATGTGTGTATGTTTGTATGTGCAAAATACATTTACCGTATGTATTTCTCAAACTAATTCAGTACTTCTAGTCAGTGTTCGCAGATCTTGTTGTATTAGTTGCTCCTGCTATTATTAGCGCAATGTGAGTACAAAAACAAAAACAAAAACCCAAACAAAAACAAAAACAATGGAACAGTAGCAGAAACAGCCGCTTTTTTATTTTCTCGATTGTATTTGATATTCCGCAATAGTTGCCGCTGTTGTTTTTGTTCTTGTTGTTGTTGTTGCTGTAGTGTCATGCTTTACTTTTCAATCTATTTATGCTTTATTTTCATTTACACATTTCTTTCAATTATCTCGTACGTTCGTTCAGTGCTCTCTCACTCTCTCTCTTTCTCTCACCTCACCACAATACGCTCTCTTACTCAGTTTCTCTCTTCTGTCTTACACACTCCCACGCAAGCATGTCAGTCGACGTCGCAGTCGCCGTCAAGAACGTCAGTTGCAGTTACGACTCTGCATTTGCCGCTAGTGTCATAAATTGTCGTTAAAATTAAATATACATAATTAACTTGGGCATGTGTATAGTTTTCACCTGACAGCTAGTATATAATTTTTGTAGTTCGCAATTTGCACAAAATTCTTAGCTGTTAACCGGTAAAATGCATACCTGGAGCAATATTCAAATTGATCTGATGTCGAATGTTATTAACACTGTACTCTAATGTCAATGAAATGTTAACCCTAAGACACGTAATGTTAATTAGATTGTATTTATGATTTGCCCACTATGTAAATAAAGTCACAACTCGACGAAATGCCAGAGAGTTCAGTAGAGCAGAAAAGAGACACAAAAAAGTGTCGAGTCGTCTGTGTACAGTTTAATGACATTACATGCGACTAATTCAGTCTACATTCTACACTCGACACACAGATACAAATGTACACGCTAAACACATATGCGTAGATACATGGGTATTTATATACTGTTAAGGGAGACTCAGTCTGCTCGATACTGTGGAATAGTTGGCCAATTGATAGAACCACTTTTCCGGGCCATTTAAAATAATTACAAGTAATTTAGTAAAAGACTAATAATAGTCAACAGATTTGACTTTGTACACAAATTGTGAAACGATATGGAGTAATTGCTGTAATTCAAAAACAGAATATCTTTCGTCCGATAAATTAAATTAAATACACAAACTCTTTACAGGCATTTCAATACAAAAATATTCTAGTAAATATTAATTCGAATTCGAATTTATATGGAAAGACATATTTATCATATAAAATAAAACGTTTGGCATTTAAAAGACGAAATCTGAAATATTTCAATTTTCAATCAAAGCAAAAAATTAATCGGTTCAAACTAAAATACGATCGAATATGATTATCACGTGATTTTGAAACTGGGATTCGAATTGTGAGCCACTGTAAAAACAGTACATACACACACATATAACATATGTAAATATGTGTGTACATTAGTAACATAACGCGCAATAAAAAAAAATAATAAAAAAACACACATTTAGCTAACCGGGTCAACCGCTTGCGACGATTGCGTTTCGCATTTGCGATTAAAGTCACTGCAAATAATAAAAAAAAATGCATCGCATCAAACGCATTTTTGGCCCCGGGCCGAAGGGAGATAGGAGATCTGTTTGCTCCCTCAAATTTGTATCGCGAATTAAAGAGTAAAGAGTATGCGAAAAATGTACAAGGAACCTTGAGCAATTGTCCATGCAAATACACACACACACACACACACACACACGCACACGCACACTGGGTGGAGTTTGGAGTCGAGGCTGTAGCGCTCTCAAGGACGACAAGGACAGCGATAGATGACTTTTTATTTAAAGTTTCGATTTTTTTTTTGTCTTAATTTTTTTTTTGCATTTAATGTTTTTTGTGTCAAAAAAAACAACAACAAAAAAACACAACTTTGAATCATGCACACGACGCTTACGACGCTAGCAGCATTAGCGACTGCGCAGCAACAGCGTCAGTTAAAAAAAAATTATATATATATATATATGTGGTTCTCCCGCCCCCCTCAGCCTCCTCCTGCTTCTAACCGTTCGCCCACCTATCCTCGCCAGCGAGAAAATTTTCGTTGCTGCCTCGTGCTTTGCTTGGTGTCCTGTTTCTACACACAAACACACACGCACAAACACACACGCACATACACACATACAGTCGAGTCGCCGTTAGAAGCACCGTAATTTACGTGCTGCTTGCTCTCTTTCACAGAAAATCTCTTGCTTGTTTTCACACACACATTCGCATCGGGATATAGAGGTGCACACATACACACATAAGCTTTTCTTCTTGTTGAATTTTACTGTTATTCTGGAGTCTCTCTTGGCCATTGCTTTATATGTATGTATATATACGTGTAAGTGTATATGTATGTATTTATGTACAGCATCTACAGTTACTTTCAAATTTTACACAATATTTAATTTGTTGTGTTTGTGCACACACACACACACGTACACATAAACCAAAAGCTTTTGCTAAAATTTCGCATTATAATGAGTAATATGTATGTGTGTAGAAATGTTGAATAATTATATGCACACAAACGTACATATGTACATAATAAGTGTATAGCTATGTACATTTGTCTATATGTATGCGGGTAACTTTTAAACACACACACACACATATGTATACATATTTATGTATGTATATACATATCTATGCATGAAATGGGCACACTGGCATTTCTCACTCATTGCACTTTTCGGGTGTTCTTCGGTGGACGGGGGAGGAGTAGAAAAGAGGGTGAGGAGAAAGAGGCGCGTTTGTCTTTCAGTTTTCATTTTCATGCGCTGCCTTTTTGGCCAATTGGAAAATCGACAGAGAGAAAAGGAATGCAGACGCCAACTGAGCCGATTCTTTATTATTTTTTTGTATAGCTAGATATATAATCGTTTACATTTATTTGACCAACTAATAATAAAAAAGAAAACATTTCAACACACACACAGAACAAGTCTCAGTTCAGTCGTATTGGAATTATACATATACATATGTACTTAGCAGTATGTATGCATGTGAGTAGTGTGCGTGTGTGTGTGTTTCCAATTGGTGTTTGTTGCCAGTCCGTTCGCTGCTCAGCTTTGAGGCTGCTGAGAATTTTTTGCTTGCTGAGCCGTCGCAGCAGTGTTTGGCGTCGCCCCCTCCTCGCTATGTACATGTGTTTGATTCTGTGTGTTTGACTTTTTGGGCTTTGGGCTTTGCCACTGACGCACAATTTCAACAATTTCAGATGGAAAAAAAACGAAAAAAAATCTGCTTGCAATTTACCTTTTCAATGTTATTGCTACACTTTTTTACAACGACGCAGACGCACGGTAAATTGGTTCGGTGAATTTCTAACGCGCTCCCGCAACACGTCCGGCTGAAATTTCAACGCAAAAGTAGTGCTCCAAAAAGTGTCGTAGCCCTATCGATATTGTAAATCTAATCGATTTTCAGTCGATTAGATAAATTGCCGATTATTAATCGGTTTCAAATGCTGTATATGTATCTGTTATTGTATGCATCAATTCGCGATAATAAAGTCTTTATTCAATTTACTCATAATGACAAGACAAATCGATTTGTGGCCAGCGCATTGGCGTATTCTGCATTACAAATAAATTATGCAATAAATAATTATTACCAATAACAGTACCAATTGAGTTCACAGAGATTATCGTGTGGTAGTTGTTGCATATCGATAACCTATCGAATTTAGTGTAGTGCTTCAAAGTTAAATTTCCCTTTTCAATTCAGTGAACTGCTTATTACATTATTATTAATAGTATTTTTATCCTATATGTTGCGAAGACAAGTGTTTATTTAAAGCAACAGTACATAATACAGTTAATTATAGAATGTTCAATATTTTTACGTCCGTCTAGTAGTTATATAAATACATTTAAATCTCCCTCCAATTGTATGATATATGTATGGATCTGTGTGAGCAAAATAAGAATATAAATTTGTAATACTAAGATAAAATGACAAGGGATACTAAATCGGGGTCTCATGTAAAATTCACAAATGCATTATGTTGATAACTGGCAATTATATTCCTCTATTCTACTTCTCTTTTCGCGCAACCCTTTTTTAGTTACATTTACAGCTGTGACAACAGATGCTAGATGCTGGATGCTAGATGTTGCCCGTGTGAATCGTATTCGCATCTTTTACAAAACCCCATGTTTCCGCTAGATGGCGTTTTGCGTGAAGTGCCACAGCTGACTGGACGGACGCTGTGAATCCCTTCCTTGAAAACGAATACCGACGGTAATCGAAATATATCGAAGTATAAAGAATTTAATAAAAAGATGGACATACATAAATATAAGGTGCTTTGAGCTATCAATGGTCCGAAACGTTAATACGAATCACTTTGAAAACCCAACCATTTCAATACTCATTTGGCACTGTTATTGGATTAAATTTCGTAATAAAAACTTTAATGTTTTGTGCAAGTCATATTAATACACATTAAGTGACAACTATCGAATGTTAAGAAGACTGGAAACATCAGTGCTAACAATTTTCGATTACAAGAAATAGACAAATTGAACAGAAAAAGGCCCAAAAAATATGAGCATAGGAAATGTGCGAAATTAAATTCTGCATGATTGGGATGGCAATAAAACTCTATTAAATAAAATATCAATAATATACAGCTCATCATTAGTCATTTACATATGGTCAAATAATTTCCAGGCAGCTTGTAATAGACTGTATTTAATACCGCCAACGTCAGCGAAAAAGGCCAAAACGGCAACACTGCTAAATGATATCGACACATATCGAATAGTGACAAAGTGTGGACAATAGCGGTGAACGGTGAGAAAAACGCAAAAAGTCGAAGCAGAAAGCGAAAAGCAGAGAAGGAGAAGCTGATAACAGTGGAACTACAACATTTTTGCACCTTTTGCAGAAACAATTATTTGTTGAACGCACAGTGCTGACTTTTTTTTTTGATTTGTGAATCGTGCTCCTGAAGAAACTCAAACCCAAACAAAAAGAGACAAAACCACAATTGAAAGATGAATAATGGATTCAGTTCCGGTGAGGAGGACTCACGGGGTGGCCACACTGACCAGACCTGCTGCCTGATCGATGACATGGAGCGGTGTCGCAACCAAGCTGGCTATGCCAGCTACAGCAAACGCATACAGAAGACTGTCGCCCAGAAGCGACTCAAGCTGAGCAGCGACGCAAGTGCGCAACACATTTACATATGCGACTATCACAAGGAGCGCATCCAATCCGTGCGAACGAAGCGGCGACGCAAGGATAGTGAGGACGACAGTAATGAGACGGACACCGATCTGCACGAATTCCCCGATCTCTATCAGCTGCATGTGGCAACGCTGCGCCGCTACAAGCGACACTTCAAGGTGCAGACGCGACAGGGCATGAAGCGTGCCCAGTTGGCCGATGTGAGTTGCCCAAAAATCAAATCAAATCGTACTGCGATATACTACTGTACTGCATATGACAATAATTATTCACTCCTCTCGCTTTGCAGACCATTATGAAGCATTTCAAAACAATACCCATCAAGGAGAAGGAGATTATCACGTACTTTGTGTACATGGTGAAAATGGGCTCCAATAAATTAGATCAGAAGAACGGCATCGGCAATGATACAACTTGAACGCAACTCTGACAGCTGTGTCTCTATCGCAATAGTTATCGTTATCGTTTATGAAGCCGTCTGCTGAATTCAGCGCAAGTTGCCTTGCTCACACACACTCACAACTACGTAAAGCATTTGTACAGTGAAGTCGAATTAGAATTTGCAGCAAACATTTACCTTTTTTTAATGTTTTTTTGTGCTTGTGCTCAGTAAATAACTAACAATTTAGAGTTTCATTAATTATTATTAGTATTGTTTCTTTTTTTGGTACTAAATAACTAACAATTTAAAATTGCATGATTTAAAAAGAGATTTCTTTTTTCGTTTTGATGTCATCTGTTTCGATAAACTTTGCAGATTTCACTGTACTACGTCAGCATTATTGACTAAATGCCCTAATAGCCTAAATAAACACACACAAAAACAACAGCCACAGCAACAACAAGTAGAAAAGAACACTTCTGGTGTAAAAGAATAGTAATTGTAGTGTTTGTCGTTGTTAATAGCTTCTTATAGGAATTATACATAGATAATAAATGAATTTTAAATTGATGAATGTAGGAGCAACTAACATTTACCACCTTAGTCGTTAATGCTTTTCTTTTATCATCACTTGGCCAAAAGCAGTTAACTCTAAATATAAATTCGAAATATGCCAACGTAAAATGAATGAGTTCTAGAAACAACAAGCAATATCTTCATAACATTCTACGTAAAATACAAATTAAATAAAATTAAAAAAACACAAAAATGTTGTAATACTACACACATATGTTATTATTTTTATTAATAATGTATTTTTAATTAAATTGTACATGTAATTTTAAGAGACCTATTAAAAACGAAAACATTTTTAAACTAAATTAAAACCAACGTCGATTTTTAAACAACAAAACTGAGATTTTGTGTACCCAAAGTATCTTTTGAATTTAGATATATTGAAAATGAAAATGTTTTTCATACACATACTTCATTTTCAACCGAAAATCTAGGCTTGCCTGTGATTTCAAAAGATCAAAAGATTTCCGATTACAACTGATAACATCACGACTCAATATTTTAATATCGCTTGCAAATCTGCTCAAAGCAATATAACAACAGTATAACAGTACATTCGTGCTTTCGCAGAGAGATCGACACTCGTGATCAGAGAAGAGAACTATTTTTTATGTAATGCCGTTACCCGAGGTATGGCTATGGAACGCAATGAAAAGAGATAAACACATTTATTTCGCCCTCTTTCTATCTCTCTCTCTCTCTCTCTTGTAGAGCAATGCGCAAAACAACGAAAATCTGCGAGTTGATTTGCTTTTGCTCGCAATCAGTTCATAAGACAATCGTGAATCCGAATCCCAATCCGATTCGTGAGCGAACAAAAAGCTGTCGATCACTGAACTTTTAGCAGTTCTCAGCCCACAATGAGAACACATCGCATCGGACAAATCGTATTTGCAACAAGGAAAAAGTTGTTTACTGGTAAATAAATATATATTTTTAAATTAGAATTGAAAAACGAAGTAACATTAAAGCCTAAATTTTTTAATTCAATTTGTTGAACTTGTATTCAACTAATAAGGTTGTTGGTATCTAGTATATTAAGTATTAAATGCTACACTGTCAAAAATTTCCGAGAAAAATTCAATGATTGAAGGAAGAAGGCGAAATCTAACGAAATCAAAACTTTGATTGATGAACACCACAGGGTACCTATTGATAAAGGTGTAATAACCACAGAAGGGGAACAGTTATTCTTTAGCACCGACTTCAGATGATGTCCAGGAATAGACTTAAAGGAAATTTCTTAAGAAAGCACCTAGGAGCGACGAAGTTAGCAAAAGGTATCCATTCTGTCATCCTCATCTTCAATACTAAACTAAAATAAGTTTACTTCCACCGTTCAATATGCCTTTATCCTTTTCCATTTCTTTTCATTGTGGCCAACAATTGTGTTATCGGTCGATTTACTTTCTCAGATTTATCGAAACTTGATATTCTGGGAGGAGAAGCTTGATAGATAACTAAACGGGGAAATTAAATTTGTCCCAAATTGCTTTGATTTGGCAGTTCACAAACGGAGGAGTATTATGTGGTCAGATGAATCAAAATCGATTTTATAGTTAATGACCAGCAAACACTTAGGTCAGCCCAAGATTGTGGAAAATGCCCAAATCTGTCACAACGTGGTTCCTGGACAACGAAATTAATGTCTTCTTTTAATGAGCGCAAAATCGATAAAGCCGAAAGTGATAAAATTTCAACCACCCAATATTTATGAACTTTGAGACGTAGTAAATCACTCTTGGACCTCCATACCAAAATAATTGGCTGGGTGTTTCGCTTCTGTAACAATTACTAAAATTAGTTTAACCTCCTATTGGAGCCATAATCAAAACATATTAATCATTTTGATCAAATTAAGAGACTATATTTAATAAAGAAAAAAAAAAAACAAGAGCACTACTATTATTTATACAGCAACCTTGCTGAAAAATCTTCTTCGCTTTCTTAAAGACAGCTAATTATATATTTGAGAATATTATTTTTTACTTATATTCTTGATTGGCCGACCCATTTAATGTTGTGATGCGAATTCTTCGCACTGGTTTTGTTTCAATTATCGCAGTGTCATCCAAATACTGAGAGCAGCAAATTGAATTAGGAACATCCCCTATGAAGTGTGTTTGAGGAGCATAATCCATAGAAAACTGCTTGACGTTGCTCTGTGTGAATTCAACCTAAAATTGAGCAGTCCATAAATTTATAATAACGAATTGTTAGTCGCCCGCGCAGTCTATCGTTAAAATTGATATTTGAACTCGATACATTTTTGGCTTATTTTGTTTTCATTCACTTGTGGTCGCCAACAATTATCGATATTGGCGATAGTACATCGCCAATTGGCCACATCTCTAGCTTAGTTAATTTTTTGTGGTGGTTACTATGCAAATGTGCTGTGCGCTGCTGTTTTTTTTTAAACAATTTGTCACATTGATATATATAGTATCCAAATTTCTCAGTCTTAGTTAATTTTGTTAAGCAACGGGCGTGTATCTTCTTCCATTGCCGGAGCATTAAAGCAGAACACAAAAAAAAAGAAGAAAAATACGGACACTCGCACACACACACAGATACCAACGCTACATTCAAAGACGCACACACGCCAAGCGTGCGTGTGAGTTTGGTGTGTGTGTGTAATGTATAGTGTGTGAGTGTTGGTGTGTGTGCGTGTGTGTGTGTGCCAGTGTCAGTGCGTGCTGCTGTCGTTGCAGAGAGGAAGCAGCTGGCAAAGACAGGCGACACGGAAAAAGGAGAAGCAGCCTTAGAAGAAGCAGCAGCAGCAGTTTGCATCAGGAATATTGCAACAGCAAAATCAACATCAGCAGCAGTAGCAGCAGCAGCAGCGGCGAATAGAAGCAAAGTTTCATATACATAAAACAGCAGCAGTAACAGCAACAACAACAAAAACAGCAGCAACGACAACAACAAAAGCAAGCAGAAACAACACAACAAAGGTGTTGGCTGCCCCACAAAATGCAGCAGCAACAAGAATCGGGGGGCGAGGAGAGCTGGCTGGAGGAGCAGTGCCATCATGAAATCAACGGTCAGAACGATGAATACGAGCGCGAGTTTGTGCGTCAGCGCGACAACAACTTGAGCACAGTCTGGGGCGCATTCCAGGACTCGGCGACTGCCGTTGCCCAGCTCTATCGCGGTAAGTCCTTCCCAGCAATTTCCATTCCCAATGCAAATTTCCCATTTGGGTATTGTTTGTATTTTGATTTGTTGCATATGTATGTATGTGTTATGTATGTATGTATGTACACACGCACACACACACACACGGTATGTGTGTGCTTAAAAATAGTTTGGGACAAGCGTATTAATAGCGGCCGCGCTGCTTGCTGCCTTTGCAACAATATACATAGGCATGCATGTGTATGTATGTGTGTGTATGCATGTATGTGTGGGCAACACAGGCCCGGCTTTTAAGCTCTCTTTGACTGTGCGTCTGTCTGTCTGCCTGCCTGTTTGTCTGTCGGTGTGTGAGTGAAAAAAACTTTGGTGCGCTGCTCTTGCAGGCATCATTCATCGCATCATTCACACTGCTTCACACGCCTTTACATTCTCCACATTCTCGATTCCCCTCCTCGCTGCGTTTCATGCATTATCATTCTGCATGCAAGCAGCAGTAGGATGAGGAGGAGGAAAAGGGCTTCGAATGTCAGATTGATGCCTCTTCTGTGTCTAATTTTCAGTGTTACCGTTTTGCACAAAACCAAAGCAAGGCACAAGTGCGAGAGACGCAATAATAATGTGGGGAGCAGCAGCACTCTGAATTTATTATCCATTCTATCTCTATCCATTTACACGCTTAACGGTTAGATTCCTTCGATTCTCTTTTCGCATGCCATGTACCTAAATACATACATACATATGTACGAACATCATAGTGCGTCATTAACAGAGAACAAAATTTGACAAACAGCTGTTTTGTCGTTGGCAGTCGCTGCAAACGCAGGCGGAGCCAAAGGCAAAGCCAAAACCAAAGCCAGAGCAGAAATTCGCCGCCGCCGCCCTAGGAATATGCATTTGTGCTCTTTGCTCCTTCCTCTTTGCTGTTCTTCCTTTTCCTCATTGCATTTCTAATGTGTTGGCTTGATTAGAAATGATTGTGTCTATTTTTCAGTGTTACCCTAATTCAGAAAAAAGACGCGAAAAACGCACTAATTTGTGTGCGCTGCGCATTAAAAATTTGCATTTAACGTTCCTCAGATTTAAGCCAATAACTGTTATATATTATTTATTATGTGCTCACTTTTCGTCTGTATGTGTGAATGTATGTATATAAATACGGCATTTGACAAACAGCTGTTTTTGACAGTGCAGTGCAGCAGCGGCAAGCGGCGATAGACAGAGACAGAAAGAATATTTCATCCTGTGCTGTGCTCTCTGCTCCTCGATTCCTTTTCGTATTCGCTGCACGCGGCCACACTGAAAAACGAAAAAAAAAAACAATTTGACTTCCCGGTTGTGATTGCAAAATTATTTTTGTGGTTTTAGTGCCATCTCGCTTCCACGTGGTTAGTCCGCTGCGGATCGATAACGACAAGTTGCTATGCTTTCGTCCTTTTGCCTTTGGCAGCAGCTATTCAGTATTGTAAATTGCAAAAGAGAGATATAGAGACATAGAGAGAGAGAGAGAGAGCGAGTCATTTGCTTAACTGATCTTAGATGACCACTATTTATTCTCTTTCTCCCTCTCTTTCCATTTGATTTTTGTGTACTCTAAAATGTGGACGATTCGGTTAGGTATGCTGATCAAGAATATACATACATATATGTATACTTTATGGAGTTAGCATGCTCTAGTCGCGACAGTTGATCAATAATATATCAGTGTGTATCAATTCTATATCTACATATGTGTCTTTTATTGTTATTATTATTATTTTACTATTATTTAATATTCTATATGATTTCTATCGATTTATATCGATATTCCCAAATGGCGAGCAGTTATCGGTCAAATTAAATCAACTACGCATGAATTTATCAGAACTTAAAATTAATTACCCCCAGCCTCTTAGCTCTCCGAGATTGACTAGATCAAGAATATATATATATATCTATATCTATATACCTTGTGGGGTCGGATATGCATCATTCTGCCTGTTCAGTGTATAACCAATAATTGTAATTTGCTACTCAAATATAGTGTTTGGCTTGTATTTGATTGCCTACAACAGACTATTCTATATACGTTCAGTAAAAAATGTGAAATGCATTGATTCTCAGCGTGCTAACCGATTTTGATCCAGTTGTTATATCTTGTTGACTTTTGCAGAGCGCTCATCCAACACAGACACTGGAGCGATGTGGCTTCCTTTTCAGACAGCAGCTGGCACTGTGACAACACTCTACAAAGGTAAGTGGCAAGTCTCACTATTGATGCTTGGCAGCTAATTACAAATATAAATTTGCTTACATTGCAGAATCATGTGATGGTCTCAAACGCACCAGCGACGCTGCCATTCAATGTGGCTACCAAAGACGCACACGCGAACTGGCTGATTGGGCGCGCAGCAAAAAACGCCGAATGATACGACGAGAGGATTTGCTGGCATATTTAGCTGGAAAACCGCTGCCAACACAATCAACGAATCCACATGCCAATCGTCGGTGAGTCCGCCTTCTCAGGCTTTCGAGCATATCCCCATTAAACTGTTGTTTTTTCTTTCTTCATCGTTCGTTCGTCCATCCATTTTGGACGGCAGCTCGCCGAAGCCAGAGCATCATGTTCATCATCAAGTTAGTGGAGGCGCCAATTGTGGCACTGGCTCGGCGATAGGCTTTGCCAACAACGGACTGAGCATGATGCCACCCACAGCAGCCGGCGGACAGCCAATGCATTTGCTAAACACCGCCAGCGGTCAGGCGGCGATGGTGGGCGCCACAGGCGCCACTGGCGGCATCGTCGGTGATGATTTACACACTTTCAAGGAGGCCTTAGTTTTGCGTCCCCGGTAATTAGCGAACTTATATTGTTTCCCCATGGAATTCTTCATATAGAATCAAAAGTTATTGCACAACTTTATCGCTCGGCTAACTTGATTAAATTGAAATGATTTCACTTCACTCCAAACTAGTTGTTTATTCATGTACCTATTAAAACGAATGCTTTCATTTGTTTTGCCCTTAAGGACATATATTCTGTGCACAAAAGTAATTCAAATTGTACATTACATATATTCGAAATCTATTTTGAATCAGACTAGAAGAATGCATCAAGATTTTGGTTGAGATCATCAGCATTGACTTCTTGACTAAGAGAACGCTTGAGTTTTAATTAAGCTATAACTTTGTTGTTTGCCGATTAAGTCTCCAAATTCTATGATGAACAAGTAATCAATAATCTCTCAACTTGAATATATGATGTGATCTGAAATTTAGAATATTTTTAACTGAAGACAAAAACATATTCAAGAGCCAAATCAATACATTATATTTATTATGTGAATCGATATATTTTATTTATTATGTGAAAGAGAACCTTGTGTGGCTACCCTTGCCATTGTAGTTTGAATTGAACACGTTTTCATACATTTGCCACATCTCAATTCTGTCTCATTTGTTAAATTTGTGTTTCTTTCTTCTTTTTTTTTAGTGGACCAGAGCTATTTGCATTTGTTGCCAACGAAATAGCGCGCCACTGCAAGCGTCCCGGTAGTCCCATAGATGATAAAATGGACATTTGCCACTACAGCAGTAAACGTCAGCGCTTTATGTAAAGCAAGCCGAGCTGCACTCAATCAGCGAAGGAAAGCAAGCAGTGTGTACATACCCATTCACGCACTCACTCACTCATTCACTCAGCCACACATACACTCATCCGGAAAGCAAATACAAAAAAACTCTTCCCGCTTAATGGGCAACAGCAGCAGTAGAAGCAGCAGCAACATCAGCAGCAGCAACAACTTCAGCAGCAGCAACAACATCAGCAACAGCAGCAGTAGAAGCAGCAGCAACATCAAAATCAGCAGCAGCAACAACATCGGCAACATCAACAGCAGCAACAACATCAACAACATCAGCAGCAGCAGCTGCCACAGCAGCAACGATCTTGACAACAAACAGAAGACGACTCAAGTTACCGCTTAGCACTGGCAAAAGTGTTGCATCGAGTTGGTGTCAGTAATAGTAGTATACGGTTTAAATGTGTTTAAGCCATTTCATATTGCTTGCGTCCTTGCTATGCCGAACTCAACACACGAAAGGCGCATCCTGTTGTAAACACACACACACACACACAGAAATACACCCCATTATTATTAGTCTAAATAACTGGAAAAATAATATAAAAAACCATCATAAGTTAAGATTAGTTACTTATTGAGAGTAAAAAAGCTTTTGTTGCAAATTTAAAGTCAAAATGAACATAACAAAAAGTGTTTATACTTAGCCTGGTATGTCTCAACTACATACACTCATACCCATACACACACACACACACTCACACTCACACACACACATACACATACACAAAATTGTTATATGTAGACTTTAATGAATTTAAAAAAAAATAAAAAAAAATAATGATAATGAAAATGAAAATGAAAAATAAACCACTCTCCCATTTGGCATAAGACAGTAGACGTAATACAAAGCGATTTATGCACGTATTCAAACCGTTATGTAGCAAATGTTGTAAATTATATTTGACAAATCTACAAATCAGATACTGTTCTAAGCCAAAAGATGTAATGTAAATACAGAAATGAAATGAAAAGAGCAAGACAGAAGGCGAAATAGTTTGAGCACAACCAAAACGGGTTAAATGTTGCATGTGCCACTAACGAAGAACTTAAACTAAACCCTTATTAGATGTTTACATTATATGTATATGTATATCAGATATTCATCTATATCATACAGACCACGCCATCGAAACGCTTCCCAATTTTTCGAGACACAAATCAAAACATACAGAGAAAAAAATAACGCAAAACTAAAACTAAAACAAAGCAAAAACTGAATGCAAAATGATTAAATAATAACTCACGGTACATTTGCATGGATATTTGATCTTGGCAACAACCTTCCGTATTTGTAGCTAGCCAGGTAATACATCTATTTATTCGTATAGAACCTATATATGTATATGATTAGCATATGATGATCAAGTTGAGAAAATTAAAAACACAAAAAATACAACAAATTACATGTATTGAAGCAAAGTCCTATGAAATCTTGAGTTGTAATAAATGTAACAACTATGCTAAAATACACAATATACATAAAAAAATAAAAATAAAAAACAAAAGAACAAGCAATTAAAAAAGAAAAAAATTATACAAAATTAAGAAAAACACTAAGTTAAATAAAAACATTTAAACTATGACAAAAACAGATATTTTCATCTCATTTCTTTGCAACTTTGGATTCTTATTCCATATATCTTTTGCAGTAACATATATATTATTTGATATTTATGTGTGTGGGAAGTTCACATTCTCTATATGATTCTTAATTATTTATTTAAGGTATCACGATGGATTTTTTTTGAGATGATTGTACGATTGTGCCTCGAAAGTTGTTCTGAAAAAGAATGATTTATTTCTGTTGTCTATTTTTTTTAAAGGGGAAGACAGACTATCTTTTTAGACTAGAAACTAGCGGAAACAACCTGCCAAAATCCAAATTTCGCAATATATATACAAAAAGTTGAAGAAAATAACCGACGGATTATTTTTAATTAAAGCTTTAAGATATAGTAATCCTTTTGTTGTACATTTTGTGTCCAAGTGTTAGGAATATAGTAACGCTCACAGCGTGTGAGTTTTCTTCGGATAAATTGGTAAAAAAAAAGTTTTCCACACAGTAACTCATCTCTCGATCAATGGCCATCCGTTGCGGATCAGATAGGTGTAATGTACATAGTTTCATCAAAAATAGCTTTAAAATTGATCGAGCTTGGCACATAATAGCAAAAAATAGGACAGACGCTGATCATGCATATGTATATATACTTTATGGGATCGGTGCTGTTTACTTTAAAGAGCCAAAGATTTCACAAAAATATATAGCGAAAGGCATTTCATGAAACTTCTCTTTGATGAAATGATGAGAACTGGCTCCAAGGATGTAACAACTAACGCCTAGAACAATAAGATTAGAAGTGAACCCATCCATAACCCATTAAATAAATCGAGGAATTATACATTGAAATTCATTGCTATTTTTATTTTCATATTTATATCATATGTATATATATATTTTTTTTATTATTTATTTTTGTTGTACATTTGTGTGTACTTATTATAGTGTATAACTGCACAGCTGGCAATTAATTACATATACATCAATTGGGGAATTCATTAGTTAATACAAAACAAGACGATGCAACATAGCAAGTCTGTCAAACTGTGCAGCCGAGGGGGGCGGGGGATGGGGGCACCCAAACACTGGCTATCCACAACCCGTAACATAACTGCAAATATCTGTTTTTTTTTTTTTTTAACTCTCGATTGAATCGTTATTGGTAACAGAGAAAAATATTGGCCAAGAAAAATAAATTAAAAAAAAAATTAGAAACAAAACGATAAAAATGTGCCAGTTGCAGCTATAAACCTTAGTGAACAAAATTAATTAAATCTCAACTATTTATATCAACAGCAACGAAATGAGCACAGCAACAGTTTGGTATGCTGTGCAGCAAAACACAGGTTTCGTTATTTTCTGTATTCGTTTTGAACTAGAGATTGCAACAAATCTACTACTACTACTGTAATTTGGATGGTATAGCAGTTGTTGAAAGGATTTCAACGCATGGTAATGCCATCAAATTTTGCTCAGTGCAGCAATTTGTAGAAAAATTAAATCATTTCCGATATAGTTTATACTTAATTCTCTTTTTCTTTTTCTTTTTTTTTTTTGTTTTATAAATGTTTGTTTAGCTATGTATGCAAAAGAAAAATTTGTTTATAATTGTCAATCGGTGTAACGGTAACGATAACGATACTTTTAAACTAATTACAATGCCTTGCCCTAAACGGAATGTTTATGCTACATTTCCAACTCTTACCAGAACTGTTCAACTGTTCAACTATTCCTATTACATATCAATTGTCCGAGTGTTTTGCTCTGATATGCAAAAGCGATCGATCGACTTGAATTGTGGAGGAATCGTTAGTGAGAACAGTTCATTCATATGTATATACATATGTGTTTTTATATACATATAGCTATATGTATACATATATAGTACTTAATATGCCAACGAAAAAATGAATGCACAAATTAAATTTAAAAACTTTAACGTTAACGGACTTATTTTTTGTATACATATTTATATATATATATATGTATATATATGCATATATATATATATATATACATATATATATCTATATAATTGTGTGTATGTGTGTTTCTAGTGTTGGTCGTTCTCTGATCTTGTTTTGTTGTCCAATTTAATAGCGAGCATAAGGTTTGGTGTTTAGTATGCGTGTGTGTGTGTGTGTGTGTGTCAAGTTCCTTAACACAAAGCAGTGCGTAACCGTTGCGCAGATGGCAGCCTAAAACTGCACCCAGTTGGCATTTGCCGTATTCTGTTGGCCTTGATTGCCCCTGCGAGAGTTGAGACGAGAAGATTCATTAGTTTTGATGCTCATATCGATTGTTCGATTGTTGAAACTTACCCGGCGGATGTGTAGTCGGTCCACTCCGTGCCGGTGCCGCTGCCTCCGCTAGTCCTGTGAGCTGGCGAGGCACCTGGACTTTGTCGCAACGTCGCTGTAGCCGGTGCCGCCGGTGGTGGTGCAATTTTACCCAGGCCACCAGGCGGCGGTGGTAGAACCCCGCCGGTACCTTTTCCTTTGCCGGTACGCGAGGTGCCTTCGGAGCCATCCTTTTTCTGCATAGAAATTCGTTTAATCATTCAACTTTAATCGTCGACAAGTTTTCAAATATTCAAGATAAAAAATATAACAAAATGTATAAAAAATAATATAAAGTTTTAACATAAATTAATTGGGGATATGACATTATAAAATAGTCCAACATTTGTTGGGAAAACCCCAGGAATCTGAGCTAGGAATTGGGAAGTGTTTGTAGTTTTTGTTTTCGAATTGAAAAAATTTCAAGTAAAGTATTCAATTTTAATAAATTTAAGACAAAAAGGGAAAATTTGCTAGCCATGCAAGAGCCAACAGACTCACAACTAGTCTGGACACAGAAACTGGCTTGAATTGAATTTGTAAGACTGCTTCAGGTGGTGACTCATATTTATATGCATGTGTCAAATTCACTTGCCACATGTAATTTGTAAATTGATTCCTCACAGAACTAGACAAGCATGGGAAGTCAACATTTTAACAAATTGTGGCTGTGCAGAATCTTCGGCTTTGCGAACAAAAACCAAACACGCAGAGCAGAAGAGCAAAAACAAATGAGTCTCTCAAAGAAAATAAAGTTGCTGTTGCATGAAACTATCTAGTTTCTCATTCCACGGACCTCAAGCTCATCATCATCATCATCACAGCGATGCAGCATCACGAAAGGTGAAACCAACTGTAACAGGCTGAAATATGCAATGATTGACATATTTTTCGTATATTATCGAAATGCTATTTTTAAGAACTGTTCGGTTTATCTTGGCACTTTTCAAATACAGCTGCCACAGAGGTAAACAATATATATTTATCTATTATACATTTTGGCAATTAATAATAAAATGGTTAATTGAAAGTTTATAGAATATGCACTAATTTGACATTGGCACAAGTGCATTAGATTAGTGACAATGTCGAACATTTTCAAAGAACTTGCAAATCACCGGCACAGACAGACAGAGACAGAACGAGAGATTGCCCAGGGAAAGAGAGAGCGAGAGATAGAGAGTAAAGCATTGGACTGTGTTCGGTGAGCAGTGAACTTGACCAGAGTCGGCCATCCAACGCTCAGCACAGCTTCAAGGCCAGACTCTCAAAGTTTGATAATGAATGGAGCAGCAAAACGAGCGCACAGCGATGCGATATATCTTTTGGCTGACTAACAGTCATGCGACTGCCGAAAAAAATAAAACAAAAATAAGCCTGATTAAAAATGGGAGAAAGCATATAACATATTACATGTGAATTGTGCTTCTCATTTTTGTGGCATCAATTTGGACATTCTTCAAGCAGCTGCAACAATCAATTATCATAGTGCATAGTTTGGCTTAGTGGTAGATACCACAAAACAGCTCTTCTCTCGCCACTAACTGTCTCTTTATGCCAACCTGTTCTATAAAATAAATTTGATCATAATTTCCCTTTACGAAAAACTGGGCACGTTGCGGTCGCCCCTGCGTAAGCCACTTATTTTTCAACAAGCGATTACTCAAATCATCTTCATCAATATTATTATTATTATTATTATTATTAATGGTTAAGTCTGGCAAGTCTGTCAATTAAAAGAGTAGAGATTTGCATCTTTCACAGTATTTGAGCTAAGGTCAACAAATTTGAATGGTAGACGATTCTTCTATTCTTCAGTTACAGTTGTAATTGGGGATTGATAACTGAGACATGACAATGGGAATATTTGTAAAGTAAGACTAACCGTAATGCGCATGTTAATTTTAATGGTTTCACCCTCCTTGAAGCCCAAGTCGAGCTCTTGCTTCGGTTCGGTTTTCTCCTTTTCGATTTGCTCCTGATTCTTCACCCACTTGAAGTGATCCTGTAACGCCACATTCAGGTCAAACGAATCGGAGCGATCTCCAAAGCCGAGTCCCAGAAACGCCGATCGTCCGTTGTCGTCCTGTACGCGTATGACAAAGTACCGTGAACTGTCCGAGACGGCTTCGATGGCCACGCCGGGATATGTATCGATGGGGCAATTGGCAAACAGGGCGCCGCTCGTCTTATCCTCCAGCTTGAGGATGCATGCGGTTCCCTTCGCCACCAGACGCATCCGGCCGGTCCAGGTTGGCTCTTTGAGGTTCCAGTCCGCTGCTCTGTTTAAATGTTTAAATTGTGTTGTACAAATTCAATTTTAGTTCATAAATTCCACTGTTTATTTTCTGGCATCTGCAAATGTATATGTGTGCATGAGTGTGCGTGCTTATTTGCATGTGTGTGTGTGTGTGTGTGCGTGTGTATTTACTGTTTTCTTTGAGGCGAACACAAAGAAAGTCAGCAAGAGTAGCAAAAACAAAAAAAAAACACACACACACACAATCACACTTGTACAGAGCTTTGGCCACACACACAAGCTTACATACACACATACACATATGAACAATTCACTTGCAAGTTAAATAAATGTACAGCAATTGAGAGAAACTGCTTAAGGCAAGCAGGCAACAACTGCAGTACAACAAAATGCAGACACGAAAATATAAAAAACGAAAACGAACAAGAAAAAAAAAAAACACAAAAATTATAAAATTGCAATTGAACTTCAAAAGAGACAGTGAACAGAGAACAGTGGAACAAAACAACAATGTCATGTTCATGTTTTTAACCTTGGCTACGTTTGCTTGCCACATATTTTGTTCTGATTTCCGGGTCTTGCGCATTTTTAACATAATTTATGCATTCATCACGAACACACACACACACACACACACACATACATGTACATATACACACAGATGTGTACTGATGTGGGGGCGTCTTTGCATGAAAACACGAAACTTTCAATTGCACCACACAACAACAACAGCAGCAGCAGCAGTAGCTAGACAGTTTTTGTATTTTGGCCACAATTTGCAGAGTTGTAGATGAAATCTCACCTGTATCCTCTGTTGCTGGCGCGAGGCGGTATTTTGTATATGAATACCTCGGGCTTAACAATTAGCACACTTTCGTACTCCATGGTTTATTTTAATTAATACTACTGTTTATTATCTTGCGTTTACGAGTTAAAGCTTACAACTATATATACTGTGGAGCTGCAAGTCAATCGATGCCAGATATTATTGGCGTGGCCTATCGAATGGCCTCCACACCGATTAGCACAGACCAATACAAAATAAAATATTTCCAGGTTGCCACGTAGCTAACACATGCAGTCTGGCAATATGGTAGCAGCTGATAATTCGATAAGTCGCATTGTTGTATCGGCAAAAAGTCGACCAGGCGACAGCTGCAACTGTGTGCTGATGTGTTTAAAGTGATCAAGCTGGTTTAGATTATCCTTGATTATTACAGCCGTGCTGCCTCTGGGTCCATTTCACCACAGATCCTTGCTCAGTCTTTACCCTAAATGCATCCATGTCAGGCCAGCGACACATGTATTGGAGCATTATCCTGCTGGAAAAAGGCATTTGGGTCTGGTTGATGATTCATAAAGTTCACCCAAACCTTTTTCCACAGGTTTATATAAACTTCCGATTTTATACGGCTCTTGATAAATAACTAACGGGACTTGCATTCCAATGCATCATAACAGTGTACCGATGTAAAATGAGTAAACAGGGTTCCATTATGCTTGGTATAGCTTTTAGTACCACGAATTTAGCCGACAACGCCATCGAACACGATTCCGAGGTTGCCGCACAGTATTTGGCGTATCGCCATCTATCGTATGTTTTTACATCGACTGTTGCGCCATTAGCCGGAACAGCATCCACATTCACATTCAACGCGTCGTTAACTTAGCAGTGACACAACTTAGTGGAGACACAATTAAAATCACACCTTATACCTATTTAATTGTACTCTGATACTGGAAATGTATGATTGGGTAAATAAATGTGAAGAGAATCACAGAGTTTTTTCGGTAATTATTAAGTAAATAAAATGCTGAAATTCTACTACTTGGCAATAGTCTCGGCGTCTAATAAGTCGATCAGAAAAGCCAAATGAAAATTGGTCAAATATGAACTACAGCGTGACTCAAATTGACTAACTTATTTATCTCACCTCGTCCTTAACGTAAATCCATTCTTTGATGTATAAGTTTTACAGTGGCTTTTCCAGAGTAAAAAAAGGAAAAATCTTTGTAGTTGTTGTTTTTTTTTTAAGCTTTATTAATGCAAATATCAAATCGATAACAATAGATACATCAGCTATATACGTTTACTTTGCATACAAGTATCAAATATTATGTAGATTAAAAAAAAACAGTAGATATGTACTTGTATATATTTATATATATATGGTATGCATGTATATATGTATATAATAAGATATTTATATATACCAACCAACCGCGCAACTTAATACGAAAAAAATGCATATTTCAACTCGGATCAATTTGTTTGAGTTTCGTTTTAAGCTTTGTATATAAAATATATGTACATGCATTATACAGTTGTAGATATGGATATACATATATAATGATAAGCTATTGCATATATGTATGTATGCATATATGTATGTATAAAAAACATATTTAGAAGGCACATAATTACAGGCGCTGCCCTGCTGCGGCACTACGTGCCCAGCAGAATTGTGACGCATGGATTGGGTCGCTATTCCTCTCCACCCAGACGGAGTTTGTGTATATTTATATATAAATGTATATATATATATAAATGTGTGTGTGTGTGTGTAATTTACAGTTATTGAGGATGTTGATTTTGAAGTGGTTTCTGCTCCTGCTACTTAGTAGGGATTGACTGCGGCGAGACCAACGCGTCCACCGGAACGGGCAAACACCGGCTCCGCGTAGCTATGACGATAGCCCTTCGGCATGTTGGACAGTGGCTTGCCTGTGCCGGATCCAGCGGCGCTGTTACTATTGTTGCTGTTGGCTCTGGGTGCCGGCGATGGATATCGGACGGCTTGATGTGGCACACGCGATGACCTGGACTTGGCCGGCTCTGCCGGCGGCAGGCACTCGCGCGATTGGGAGCGCAGCTGATGGCGCGACTGCAACTGCGACTGTGACTGATGGCTGTCACGAATTCGCTCCCGATCCCGTTCCCGCTCCCGCTCCCTATCCCGATCCCTTTCTCTCTCCCGTTCGCGCTCCCTCTCATGGCGATAGGGATCATGCGGCGGCTCTTCACCGCGTCGCATGGGATAATCGCGATCGCGACGATCCCGATCTCGTTCTCTGTCCCGGTCCCGGTCTCGTTCCCGTTCCCGTTCCGGTGCACGTTCCTGGCCATGTCGCATGTTGCTGCTGCTGCCGCTGGTTTGCTGCAGCTGCAGCTGCTCCTGTTCCCAATGCTCACGTGAACGCGCACGCGAACGGCTTAGCATGGACTCCGCCGGTTGTACAGGGGATAGCAGCTCCTCCTCCTCGTCGCTCCACTGCTCATAGCTGGACGGCTCCACGGAGCCGCGACGTCGCCGCGACGATGATCGATGATAATCGTTAGTGGGAGGCACAACTGGCGCACCATTGACGCTGTCGCGCTCATCCAATTCGTAGCGATTGCTACCACCGCCGGTGCGCTCCATGGCCCGGAACTTGTCCTTGGCATCGTGGAAGCGCTCCCGCGGCGACACTTGACTGCTTGTAGCTGTTCCGGCTCCGGCTGCTGCTGCTGCAACTGCTTGTGGATAATCCCGTACATAATCGCTGGCATCACGACGATTGCCCTCCCGACTGCTGGTCGGCTTGCGCGGCTGATCCTCATTGTAGCGCATGCCCGTTGATTTCATCATCTTCTCCATGCTCTGTATATATGGCAGGCTCTCCGCCTCGCGATACGGATTGCGATCCCGCGAATGATCGTGCTCATGGTCGCGATCACGATCTCGATCCCTTTCCCTCTCTCTCTCTCTCTCCCTCTCTCTCTCTCTGTCGCGATCATGGCGGTCGCGTTGGTCCGTTTGGCTGCAGTTGCTGCTGTTGTTGCGCGTCAATAGCTGCTCTTCGGAACCACGATGAACTGCCGCATATTTGTTGTGACCCACGGGCAGTGGTTGCTCGAAGGGCAGCTCAGCGGGATCCACATAGCGATGCCGACTGCCACCATAGCGTTGAGCCTCCTCTGCCGCGTATGATTTCAGCTGGTGTTTCTTCGAGGCGTATTCCATGAACTTCTGCTTGTCCGTGAGATTCTCCTTGCGGTAACCGGAAACTGGTGGTTGCAGCTGTGGCTCGCTGCACGGATCCGAGTCATTAAAGTCATCCAAATCCTCGTTATGCAACGAGCGCTGTTTAACGCGCTCTTTATCCCGGTCTCGCTCCCGTTCTCTATCTCTGTCTCTGTCTCTGTCGTGAGCGGATAGCTTCTGGTTGAGCAATCGATTGATCTCGTTGTATTTGTCCGAGTCGCGCAACTTGGCTGCGCCCTCGTGCTTACCCGACTGTGGCTCCAGCTGCATGACACGATTGAATTTCGCATCATAGTCAGCTGGCCGCATAATAATCGGTTTAATTTCATCCTCGCGCGACCACGACTTGCTCGACGATGCTGGCGTCTTGGTGCGCACATGCTCCATCTCACGTTCTCGTTCTCGTTCTCGTTCTTGTTCTCGTTCCCGTTCCCGTTCCCTTTCCCGCTCCCGATCACTTTGGCGCGGCACATAGGGCTTGGCGGGCAGGTCCCGCAGATAGCTGTCCTCTGGCGGCTGCACCGCGCTCTTCCGCTTAAGCTGCGCGTGATGCGGCAGCGCAATTTGCGACGGCTTCAAGGCAATCACCGAATTGTCCGCCTCGTTCGACCAGTGCTCATCATCTGTTTGGATTAAGGAGAATCACAGTAAGTTTAAACGTTTCAATTCGCACTCTCCAATATTAATCTCTGTTAACATTTTGGCAAAAACTTAAAACTGAACATCGGACAACTATTTCATATTGGCTCCCGTCTAATCATATTTTGAACTATATAATCCTCTGAATGCTCTCGTTCTTGATTTCCCAATCTGATACCGAAGCTAAAAGACTTTCTGGATTCTGTGCAGCGAGTCACCCAATTAAAAAACTAAATTAAAATTGCACGCCGATTTCAATGATCGAGACATCGTCATCATTGACAGGAGTAGCTGAAGGCTTATTGGCAGATTGATTGGTATTTAATACAAAAGAGTTCCTTCAATGTTTAAAGTAGATTGAAGCAGTGATTCTCGGAATAATAGTCAGTGACAGGAAGCGGAAACACCAAAGTGGATCTCCTTTCAAATCAATCAAATCATTGTTACTGTGCTACGCACCGCTTGAGCTGTTCAACTCCTGCCGCTCCGGACTGGGAGCCAGATCGGACCCAATGCCGGAGGAACCGCGTGAAGACACCTGTTTCCCATTGGCCAATGTGGGCGGGGCAGCGCCCGCTGCTGTTGCTGCTGTTGTTGATGTTGTTGTTGTTGCAGCTGCTGCTGCAGCTTTGGGCGTGCCGGCGCCGCCCACAATTAGTGCATTCCGACAGCGGCGCAATTCAATGGCCGTCAGATTGCCCTTGGAGCGATGCACTGTATCATAGTCACGTGGCGGCAGCAACAGCGGCGGCCCATTGCCATTCAGCTTGGCGCGCAGCTCGGCGGCCAGCGAGTCAAACAAATCGCTGTTCTGCTGCGCCGTCAACGGTGGATGACCGTGTGGATAGTTCGAATGGTGCTGTGAATGATGCGGCTGATGATGCTTGCTGCCATTGTTGCTGCCATTGTTGTTGCTATTGTTGTTGTTGCTGCTGCCGTGCGGCGGTGATCTGGATACCGGCGAACCGGCGTGTCCATGCTCCTCACTGCACTCCGACTCCCGCGTGCTGTTGCCCGTGTCGCTGCCCAAGGAGCTGCTGAACCGTTTCGGTGACATCTCGTGGCGGTGCTGCTGCTGCTGCTGCGACTGATGTGGATACCCACTACTCGATTGGTGCTGCTGATGATGTTGCTGTTGTTGTGACTGCTGATGCGACGACTTCTGGGTGGAGTCGTGTCGCTTGTCGGCGCTGCTGTGTCTGCCACCATTGTTATTGGGACCGTGTCCCCCGCCGGCGGGCATCGGCGGCATAATCCCCAATCTATAAATGCAACAAAAGTAAAAAGTAATTTCTTATAATTTCAAATCAATTGTATATCTGTGTGTAGTTGCTGAGCTCACCTGGTCTCCAGTTCTTCGAAGCGCTTCTGATTGTCGGGCCGATTAATCAGGATTTGCAATTGTAAATGCAACGCCTCCGCCGTTGTCTCCGAGTCGCAACGATAGGCGTGCACATGCAAGGGACATTTGGTGGCCGGATTATAGAGGAGCAGCACACAAGCAACAATGTCATCGGTTTGGACGGAGCTGGTTATGGCACTGTGTGGTATTAAATGCTTTGACGAGCCCTGTTCGCGACCAATCAACAAAACAACAAAATCAACAATAAACTTCAGCTAGGAATGCGCTTGGTTCTTGGAATAGTAATGTGTATTTTGTGTGTGTATGTGTGTGTGTGTGTGTGTGTGTGTCTGAGGCGAGAGCGGAGACGCCTACTTACCTGCACTATTTTGATGCCCTTGTGCGAGACCTGCAGCGTCACCTTGAGCGGCTCCTGGCCGCGCGATCTGTCCACCAGATATGGGAGCACTGAGTTAATGACACGCGCGCCACGCAATCCTTTCGCCTCCTCGGCGCCCAGGAACCACACATAGTAGGAGGCCTTCTGCACGTCCCGACGCAACCGTAGCGCCATCTTCTCCGATCAATTAAGATTACTCGCTGCTGACTTAACTTATGGATTGCCAGATGCTAACTAAGTGCTTGCGAGCATCTGAAAGAAATTCAAGTGCAAAAACAGTCAGATTAGTCAGATCTGGAAACTCACTTCAAAGGAAAAGAGTATCTAAAATAAGAATCAAATAATAGTTATCGACAAGTTGTCCATAATTAGAAAGTCGGAGTGAACATTGTAATAATGGTAATCTTATCGTAACCGTTAAAGTGTCATCTATTCATGTAGTCTGGCAACTCTGATTTTGTTTATCTTAAGTGAAAAATGAATTTCGTCATAGCAAACAACACTCCGAAAAGTCGTGTCATTGTTCCAATAAAGATATTGATTTCCACGCATATCGTTGCCTTATTTGAAAACGCTCTTTAACCTAGGATTCTAGCGCTAGGATTCATCACTACACCAGGCTATAGGTCAAAAGTCCAATAGGTTATGGGCCCAGTGTTTCAGTCATATATTACGACTGCGCCGCTGTGTGCGGAGAACTATGAAAAAGAACTATGACAGTATGTTGATGGATCGTAGATTTGCCCAGAAAGTGCGACAGATCGAGCCAGTTTCAAAAACATAATATAAGAAGGCGATCGAATACTGGTTGAAATTGGCAGTATCGGGAATGAACGAAGGCGCTGGTTTGCATCAGAATAAAGATGATTCAACGCTTGGATATGATTTGTTAGTAATCGTATTGCAGAATAGTTCGCCTGACTCTTAAGAAATGGTCAGATGTGCGATGGAAGCACGAGATGACTTGCCCCATCTCGCTGTGCTTCGCGTCAAAATAAAGAGGACCGCGTTGAAGAAAACGCAATGTTCGCCAATCGTCGAAAAGACGTGGAAATAAATAGCAAAGTAGAAGTAGAAGAAGTAGAAGAAGTTTCAGCTGCAATAAGATTGGACATTTCGCGGGTAACTATCGAAGCGATGCAAAGAAAACCATGGAAGTCAAGCCAAATGAACCGAAGAGTGCGGGTACAGCAGAGAAGGGAGAGCTTTCGATAAGCGCATTATAGATGGCCTTTTCTATTGATGAGAAGATTGGCTTGTGGTGCCTCGATGGTGCTTGCCCGGCACACATGAGTTCAATTAAGAGCCTGTTGCATTTGGCCAACAATAAGACCACGCGAATAATTGGTAACGTTGAAATCGCAGTTAAGAAGCAGCAGCAACGGGCTGACTTAACATTGACAGATGTTTTCTACGTCTCGGATTTGTGCCAAAGTTTGATGTTGGTTTCCAAAATCACTGACAATGATTTCAATGTTAATTTAAAAATAAACAAAAAAATAGTAAAAATTAGTCAATTGTTATGAAAAATAACAAAGCTTGGCTACGTGCTCAAAGGTGCGGTAACTTGTACTATTTGAAACATTGAAAATATTCGAGAATGGAAAATTGTCAAAGTGCGAAATTCGCAAAAACGAAACTGCAAACTGCAAGCAAATATAAAAGTGGAAAAGAATAAAAGCAACGACCGACAGAACTATCAGAAATAGTTCACAGCGATGTATGCGAAATAAACTGTGAAGTTCACTTTCTTAAGCAGAAGTCGGCGGTATTTGAGGCTCTTAAGGTATATAAAGCTGCAGCAGAGAACTTTACGGGTAAGAAGATAGAAGTACTTTAGTACTTTATACATGTAACGGGACTGAGTACTGCAACAAAGAGTTCGACAAGCACATGGGGGTGAACGGAATCCAGAGACGCCTCAGAACACCGCAGACGCCAGACTGGCCAGCAGAAGAGATAGTATCGTACCCTGGTCGAGCGGCACGCAATGTGACGAAGCAATACTTTTGGGCAGAAGCAGCAAATGCAATGTTACATAAGAAACAGATGTGTAAAGGGGGATCTATCCGATGGGATTACCCATAATTTTACGTATATTTGGTACGAAGGCATATGCATTAGTAAAAGGTTCTAATAAGGGTAAATTTGAATCAAGATCGGAAGAATATATACTGGTCGGCTCAGCTCAACTACATCGGAGGCATATCGATTGTATTTACTTGACAAGCGTCAAATTTTTGAATGTTCCAGGTTGCAAAAGCGAGTACGCTGAGTTCTAATTTTGGTATCGCCAATAAATCAATATATCCTCAATATCAATTAATCTTGTGACGATAGGAGTACAAATGAGCGACCCCAAGCAGAGAGCGTCACAAGATCGAGAGAACAGGCCAGCCTGGTTGGCCACGGAAAATATATCAACCACAATCAAACACAAGTGGATAGCAGCGATGAGCAGAGCAGCTCGAGCGGGACATTCGAGGAATGCGAAATGGCATTCATGGCTGTGACAGATGAGGAGGAAAGCATCAGTTGGACAGGAGCAATTGAAGCAGAGTTTCTGGCGCTAGATCGACGCCAAGGATCGTAAGATTATTGGTAGTAAAATGGTGTTTCAATGAAAAGATAATGGAATCGTTTCATCAAAAAAGAAAGTGCGAATGGTCGCTAAAGTATTCGCACAAAGACTTGGAGAGGATTTCCATGAAACGTATTCACCTGTAGCACGCTTCACATCAGTCCGACTTTTGGCAACGGAACTTGATATGGAGATATAGCAAAAGGGAGGTGGTCACAGGTAACCTAAACGGCGAGCTCGAAGAGAGCGTATAATGGAAAGGAAATGCCAAAGAGCCTCAATGATTATTTGCAAATGTTGGAACCGGGCAACTGAATTGGCATGAAACAGAAGTCACCTTGAATGGAATGGCTTACAGTGAAAAGCCCTGTTTGCTTGTTGAAGAAGACGCTATACGGATTACGGCAGTTCGGCTTACGTTGGTATTTTAGATCCACGACAAATGGATGACTGAATGCAAGTTGGCATTAACAACCTTGACGCGATTAGGGGCAGCCGATGAAGCCGTAATGAGGAAGGACTCCTATCAGAACTTAATTGGTTCTCCTGTGTTTCTTTCAGTCACAGCTCGTCCACATATTGCGTACGCCATAAATACCAAGAGTCAGTTTAACTCATGTTACAATGTTGAACACTGAAAGACATTCTTCGGTATCGAAGGGGCTAACATATGTAGGGAGTCGTCGATGCTGACTGGAGCGTGAACTTGACCGACAGGCCGTATTATTCTGGACAGGCGTTTGTATTAGCAGGTGCAGCTGTATGTTGGGAGGCACGAAAACAACAGCGAAGCAGCAAAGGAGGCCTCATTGTTGAAGGCCATTCATAATCGAAATGGCAGAAGATGTGATTCGGTTCAGCTCGTAAACGACATCCAAAGCGTTCAAAAATTAGTTAAAGGCTTTTGGGTTTCATCCACATCGATGTCCGTCAACATTTCATCCAGCATTAGCATCAGAGTGGCGACATCCAAGATGATTATATGCAGACGGAGCAAACGCCAGCAGATGTCCTAAAGATGGATCTAAGCAGTGGCAAGCATCATGGTTGCAAATGGAATGGAATACAAATAAGCATAGCTTAAGGCTTAATAAACTGAGAATGAATGCTAGTCGAATTAAGCAGCTAAGTTCCATAAGAATGTGTGTCGAAATATTGGGATGGGCATGGGGATCATCAATCAAGATTCGACTAATGGAAGAGTATTAGCGTCATGGGAAATTATTTGAGCAGCTTACGTGATATGCAAGTGGAATTCTGATGCAAAATGATGTTGTGCTGTAAGTGCTTAATATTTGTGATCATGTTTGGCATGCATACGGTCCTCTAACGGCGAATCTCACAAAAATTTCCAATCACCAGCTGTGTGCCATAATGTTTTCAGCTTTAAAACTGGTGCTATAATAGAGTGGGCAGTCCGCGACAGGTAACAACGGTATTCCCGTTGTAGTTGTCTATACTCGTATAACTGCTCAATAATATTCATAATCGATGAGCCTGTACAACTTGTTGTGCGACGCGTTCCGATGCGACGACTTGCGTGGGTCAAAAGAATCATCTTATATATATATATATAGTTTTGTTGTTGTTATTTTGTCACTCTGCTGTATATATATATATATACATGTTTCAGTTATGCGTGACATTTCGAAGCACAGAAACCAGCCAACGAGCAACAAGCAACGAGCAACAGCTCACAGATAGGTATCAATGTTATGTGCTAGGCATAAGCATAATGTATGCCTTTCAAATTTACATATGACACAAAAGCAGCCTCAGCACCAACAACACAAAAGACGCTAAGCAAACGAAATTTTGAAGCCCAAAACGGTTTTCTAATTTACCAATTCTAGATACACACGAACATGAAGAACGAACAAATCAAATTGTGAAAAACACCCGAACAACTTTCGTGAGCATGTGAAAATTTGAAAAAGCTTGAATTCTACTCCCTTCGCAGTGGAACTCTGGTCATATTTCAATTTCGCTCATATACAATAAGACTATTTTATTAATTGAGATACTCGTAAAAGAGAATTGCTTTAAATATACTTTGTACACGTCATTGTCTATGACAGATCCTATTGATCCACTAGTATCTACTAGATACTACTACTACTACTACTACTGTCAAGCAATGCCTTAAGCCACTGATCCTGTTGCGGAATAGGGCCTACCTTTTTAAAAAACCATCAAGTTATACAACTTGCTAAAATAAACTTCATTAGCTAACATCAAAATAGTATATAAATATCTTATATCTTGCAACCTATTAGACAAAATCAAGTATGAATAAGTATTAAATAACCATGAAGTCGTAGGCTTTTGTAGCTAGTACTCAAACTTATTGTATAATCAATTAAATGTAAAAATACAAATATATATATTTATATATATGTATTTATAAGTACTCTGCTGAATCTGAACTTGGGTGCGGCTTTGAGATGACTGGAAAATATTCATAAAAAGTATCATCTTAAAACACAATTAATATATTCATATTTTGGAATGTTAAGTTGCTATTACTGTCTGAAACAGGTTGCAAAACAATTTCCAAAACTTGAAAACTAAATATGCTAAAGTTTAAAATTTCCATCCATTATCTTGTAAAAGTAAGTCAATTAAATTGTTTTTCTTTCTAGCATTATGCCAACATATGTAGATTTCAGCATTCTTCACTTTTATTCAAATATGCAAATGTTGTTAAGTACAAAATTAGCACGCAATTAGGAATGTTTTAGTGTGTACATTTTGCAAGATGACTTTGACTTCGTTGAAGCGTTAAATTTGTATCGCAAATTCCCCATATACACATATATACGCATACCTGTGTATTCAGATAAATAAATATATATATATATATATATATATATATATATATATATATATATATATATATATATATATATACATATTAAATATGTGTGTATGAAGTGTGTGACTTGAAGTGGCTTCGATGATTTTTGACTGGTCGAAACGAGTTTTTTTTTTTTTTCGTGATGTTAGCTTGGTTAGCTCATCTGTTAATATACGCATATATACATCGTTGTATGTACAGATGTGCAAAACAAACTGATTAACTTAATTTTTTTCGAGCTTATATAAATGGCAATGAAATGAAAAAGAATGTTTTTAAACAGAAATAACATGGAATCGGCACTTTAACTGTTTCCAACTTGGTTTTAAACGCATTTTTGTGACTCATTTTTGATACATCAATATTCAAAATTAAATTTTAAGTGTCTGCCAGAGGCGTATCTGATATCCCACTTGGGCACGCAGTAGTTTTTGAAGATGGTAAATAACTCGTCGTATAACCTAGTTCCACTACGCTCATCGATTTTTTAATTTACCCATAAAACAGCTGAAAGCAATAAGCCTAGATTTCAATTTTTAATTAACTGTTTGCTGATAATCAGGTTGCATTATTATATATCGAAGCAAGATCGAGTATCTTTTGTTTTTAATACTGTTTTTCGGGCGATTGGTCAAATATCAAATATGGCATATATTTATTTATTTTTTTTGATATATCGACATAGGTTTAATGGAATTTAGATATTATACATATTCATTGCGTATGGCATATGTACATTTAATATGTCGAGATATAGAAAAATAACTTTCTTAATGTTTGCAAGGCATTTTTCTATTTTCCAGTAATATTTTACAATACTAGGAAATATATTTTTAAAAAGTAGAGAGACAAACGTTTAGAACTCGACTCGAGAAAGAGAGGCGAATTGAAATCGACGTTAAGTCGCTAATTACTATATAAAATGCTTGTATATGTCGAATCGTGAACTGCTTCTTATGAATAATAATTGAAGTAACCAAATGGGACGCGTAAGTATTCATTGTTCTCTTTTCTTCTTTCTTGAAGTCAAAATTGTGGCGCATTCTTATATTTTAGGTCGGTTTTTTCTGAGTGTACATCGATACTTGCATATAAATTTGCTTTAAGATTATTGCTATTTGGTATTCAACAGCCATTTGTATGCGCTTAGAAAATAACTTTTATTTAAATCCAATTGATGTCATCCGTTGCGTTGTTTTTTTTGATGGAGGGGGATTAATACAGTCGTGTTTACTTTGCTCGTGAGTGTAGTGCATGAAATAGCTATGACTTCTTTTATATATAACTGTGTACCTTTTGTATATATGGATATATCTACATATATATGTACAAATTACATAACATGTGTAAAACAATTTCATATAACACCTAATAACAATATCCAATATTTTTGTTTGGTTTTTCTCCAACACGCTAAAGTATAGCGTTGTTTTCTTTTTGTAAGTCAGCGAACTATTTGCAAAACATATTTTGAAACTATTGTCAGATTGGTAGAGAAAAAGATTTACATGCATGTACATATACACATACACATGCACATATATGTATGAACATCTCTATGAATATATGATAATAAATATTTCATTCATGTTCAGTTGCTTTTTTTGGCGCAGTCGCAACGGGTTTTCTTGGAGTTGCTGTTTGGCTGTTTGGCTTTTGTTGCTGTAGCGCCCCCTTTTGGGTAGAGACAGAAGAAGAAGAAGAAGCCGCAATTGTCATTCTTTCGGTGTGTTCTCTTCTTCGGTTCGCTTATTGGATTTTGCTTTGCGCACAACACACAAAGTGCCAACAATAACTATAAAATGGGTTAAGCGCATTTGCCGCAGATGCCGCAAATGAACCAAATTGATGATAGACACACACACACACTCACTTTCACACAGACACACACACACACACACACACAAATATTTATACATAAAATCACACACGCAGTCGCAACAACAACAGGCATTAAAAAAACGCCGCACTTGCACTGTATTATTTCGGCTCTCTTTGCGTTTGTTTGGCTGCCGTTGTTTTTGTCGTCGTTGCTGGCATTTGCTCCATTTCAGCTGAACTCGATCAATGAACCGTTTAATATACACATACATTCACACACACACAGACATGCACACACACACAAGTATATACTACATACAGGCCTGTTGTGGCGTTTAAATTTCTACAAAACTTATTTGATTAACGGTAATTGCAAGAGAGTGCTGCTCTCTCTCTCTCTCTTTTTGCGCAAAAGAGCGCCACTTTAACACTCTTCTCTTTGCACACACACACACCTTTGCTTGCTCAGCGCGCACAGTAACAAAAAATGTCAAAGAAAGACTTGCAAGCTTTTGTTGTAAATAAAATGATAGTTGTTGTTGGCTTGGCTTTTGTTTGGCACGTTATTCGCGTCCCGCAACTGACGACGTCTCAACGCTTCGGCCGTCTGCTATCGACTGACTTCAGTTCGAGCTGTTGGCTGCTTGGCAGGCAGGCAGGCAGGCCTGGCTATGAACAGGTATGCAGTGCACACACATACTTACAACAACACATATATACATATATCTACATATATATATGTGTGTGTGTGTATGTATGCATGCATGCATGTGTGCTGTTGTTGGTATTGTTGCTGCCAGCAGCCGCAAAGAAAGTCAAGTCGCACGTACTGAGCTGACACCGATGCTGCTGCTGCCGCTGCCGCTGCCACAGTGTCTTGGCTGGAATGTGTTGAAATTAAAAGTTGTTGGGTTTTTGGGCGCAGCGTTGCCGTTGCCGTTGCTGATGCCGTTGTTGTTGGCCATGGCCAGGCCAGTGTTCGTGTTGTTGTCGTATATTTTTATTATTATTGTATTCTGTGTTTTTTGTTTTTTGGCTTAGGCAGGTGTAGCAGGCGTCTGCTGTTGTTATTGATATAGCATTGAGCACTTTGAAAAGCCGTCGTTGTCGTTTCTATGCATTCTACAGGTTTTCCATCTACACACACAGACACTCAGACACACACTCAGCTGCTGCAAGCATTTAGCTCGCCTTCGTTTGGTAGCCAGCCAGAGTGAAATCTGCACAAAAATTATTCTATGTACAAGCATATGTATGTATGTATGTGTATATGTACACATATGGCTATAATCGGACGGCTTGTTGTTGTTTGCTTTTTTGCTATTTGCTGTTTCTTTTGGCCACAGAAACGGAAATGCTCAAACTTCGCCACTTTCCACCAAAAAGGTGTCGATACTTATTTCGACGATTTCTTGTTGGCACACATTTTCCAACTTACTTTCAAAACCGATATATATATAAATATATATATATATATATTAATATTATTTTAGGAAATTATTATACTTGTTCCGTTTCAAATTATATACTAAAACTAACAATAGATTTGTTAATAAAAGAGCTTAATTGGTAAGTTCAGAAACTTGGACATATGAAATACTATTTATTTATTTATGTAATGTGGACTTGAATCAGTCTACAGTTTTTAAAAAAGGTTTTAATAAATTAAAATTTGAAAATAAATTGAAAATTCAAGTTACGAACGAAATTATATACAATTAAACGGTACAAATTAAATTGAAAAGGGGCAAAAATGAATAAATAAAATAACGAATATTATAATGTCAAATATTTCAATATGTATTGCAAAGATTGGGGACCGAATAAAATACCAATGAGACACAAAATTGTTAAGCGCTTGAAGATTAGTTATAAGAAAGGTAAACATTTTAACATGGCTAAGATAACATGGAGTAAGATAAGTTTACCAAAGTTGAGCACGCTCAGAGGTTTCCCCTAGATATGTGAGTATTGAAAATTTAATTGGAGGAAGATTGAAGATTCTTCTATCAAATACAAATTTTAATTTCAGCTCCAAAGAAATATACATATGTATATAAATGTAGATGTATGTGTATAGAAAATCAATTGATATGTCATAACTTGCACACTTGAGAAGATAATTAAAAGTGTGCAATTATTGTTGGAAATGCCAGAACGTAAATTTGTTTACGACCTTGGTCAGCGAATTGTGTTCGCTTTTGACCCCACACAGACAGCACAGAAATGCATTTGCAGCACGTTTCGTGCCAAGCGCACAAGCAACAACAGCAACAACAATTGTAGCAACAACAACAACAACAACAACTTACGGCCAACTGCAATCTGAAAGATTTCACCAGGTCTTTTGACAAATCCCTGCTAACCTGCTGACATGCTATTGGTCCAAAGCCCCACCTCCCCAACACCAATGAAATTTCACTTTTCTCTCATGGAAAAACTAGAAAGAAAAATACCCAAAAAAAAAAAAACGAAATATAATAATAATAATAAAAACTTTATACGAGCACACTTAATAATTTGCAATTAAATTCGCCGATGGTCGTGCCTCATGGGAACTGGTTGCTTGAATATGCACATATTTAGTTTTGGCCTAGGGTATATCAAGGCCATATTGACATGACCATTCAGATCGGCTGTTCAGAATATGAGGTAGCCAATTGCAATCAAAATCGTACAATATATATCTATTTATTACAAGATTATTTGAACTGCACATTTTGAATTGATTTTATTTCTTCAATTTAATTTCAATCGTTTCTCATTTTGCCATTATTTAAATTATAAATGAGGCGTTTTTTGTAACATTTTTTAATTTAAAACTTTGGCAAAGTAAGGAGTGAATGAATTTCGAAATTACTACAAAATATTCGCAATTATTTGGCTTTTATGCCGCCTCACGTGCTGCACTTTATTCATATAGTGTAGATCACGTTCGGATTAATTAATTTGGTTTTTCTTATGAGTTTTTTTTTTTGGTTTTTTTTTTTTTGGTGAAATCCAAAAGCAAGTCAAGGCGCAACAAGAAATAATGCTCTGGCCGAGATCCCCTGCACCCGTACATTCATAATTATATTGTGTATATAATCTGCAAAATCGGAGGGAGGTATACGAGAATATTCGCGAATTTTTTTTATTATTGCCTCTAGCTGTTATAACCTTGAAGATATGCGCAAAAAACCGGTATCAGAAATCTAAGAAAACCATTATCGATTTAAGGAAAAGTTCAACTTGAACTGCGTGTGCTAAACAAGAACTTGCATTTGTACATACTGTTACAAGTTACATACATTTCTACAACTTCATTAAACACATTTTTAATGAGTACAGGGTATAAAAATCGAAATTGCTTTTGTAGAGTAGTGCCAACAGACTGATTTCCCCTAGCCAGCCTAGTCAGCAACAAGCATGTGGCCAAGGCCGTGCTGGATTGAGGCAAACCGATGTGATTCGTGTTGTGTCGAGTCGAGTCGCGTCGAGTCGAGTCGATCGCTGTGTGCCATTAAATCAAAAGGAAGAAGCAACTGCCACGCCCACAGCCAGTCGGCAGTCGGCAGTCGGCAGTCAGACAGGCTGTCAATGTTGCTACCACAAACAACAACTATAGGCAGCAAAAGCACAACAACAACCAGTAAAAAGCAACAGCGGCAACCACATGAGAAACTGATTTGTGACGGCCTCGGAACAAGTGGCTTTCTTTTGGGTGCGACGACTTGCAGCGAGATCGCAGATTGCCGATCGGACCAGGGACTCAATGCAGCTGCTAAGCGTTTTTAATTGAATCGCAATGAAAAGAGTCTCGAACGAGAAACGCGTTAAACCGCTTTTGATTTTTATACGTCTACGTGTACATACTCGTATTAGTACTCGTACTCGTACACCATACACCATACACCATACACCAGACACAAGCTCCTGGGTAAAAGTGGGTAATCATCATTAGCGTGCCGCAGTTGTGGCCGATGCCAAAGACGGGCGTGCGGCATGGCAATACAAATCAGCGTCAGAGTGCTGGACAGTAAACGACCCCAACTCTAACTCCATCCCCAATCCACAGTACACAATCTTCAACCAATTCCATTTCCAATTCCCACATCTGTATGCTCATAGATTAGACGGTGAGAGTGCGACAAAGCCAAAAGCTGCCATCGCAGTAAAATAAAATAAAATTCAAACATTTTAACGGCCTTCTTACAAGATGGCAACCCACACACACACACACACACACACATACATACATATTAAGTTGCATGCCACAGCGCAGCAAGTGAAATTGCCTTAATGCGCTGCTCCTATCAACATGTCCAAAGCGATCTTACCCTGCTGCCTCGACGAAAAAGAAATTTGATCTATTTCATTTGAGCGTCAGATTATGGATTGAGCACTGAGCGACTGATTGGGTGAAAACACATGTGGGTGTGCCAAAACCGAATACGAACAGAACATACATAAATATTTACAATTTATATATATATATATATATGTTTACACACACAATCACAACAACAATCAGGAGCACGAACGCTTTTTGTTTTGGGGCGTGAAGGCAACAATATACAACTGAAAGCTGTTGTTAAGGCTTACATGAATAGCTTGGGAGAGTCAATGATCAAAAGTAGCTACTATCACACTCAATAACTCTTACCTCTTTTCAATACACTGTAATTATGAATTGGGTACACATCTACAGACTTAAGTCACCTTACTTTGATGATGTGCGGGTCTCTCGCTTAAAATCTGAGTACTGCGTAGTATTTGAATCTATATCTAAATATTATTTTTAAATTTGGGAATATATTTTCAACTGTATCTATTTAAGTACCTTTTACTCACTTTCTTACCAGTCGAAGCTACATTTGTATCTGTATTAAAAACAAGAGAGATAGGACTATAGGGTTGACTTAGCAGTGTCCTCGCACATTATAAAAATCGCATGTCTAATTTAATTCTACATGTATAATCTTAACTGTTGCTAGTTGTAAAAATAGAACATTAAACAAAATCTTACTTGAATTTTCCGGCTTTCATTTAAATGATGTTCAATGAGGTCTTTTCCAGAGTGGATTGTTTTTATTTTAGCTTAATGGGTTTTGGGAACACCTGAGGCCATCAAGTGGCATTTGGCATGTGCTGTCAATTGTGAAGCTTCCTGTAAATTGCACAGAGTTCAAGCCAAAAGAATATAAAGCAGAAGCTATAACCTCTTTAGTACTCTGACCCTTGCGGAGAGACACGAGCCCAGAGGGAAAGAAAAGTTCTTGAAGCCCAACAGCGGAAGAGCAACTAAATACTGCGTAGCTACTATTTATGTAGGTTTATGTGCTGCTCGAAGAGGGGCAGAAGGAGGGGGAGGAGGTGAAGGAACCTTAATTATTTCATTTAATTTTGGTGGGGCAAAGAGCAATTAAATACAACAGATGTGCAAGTACCTGAGTCGGATACTACAAAAAAAAAAAAACCAACAAAAAGTTGATCCAGCTGCTTTTTCTTCTTCTTCTTTTGCGTCTTTGTTTTTTTTTTTTGGTAATTGTGAACTTTACGAAGCGTTAACATCGCGTAAAGATTGTCTAACTTGATTGTGGCCGCAAATGTCTCAAGAAACTGAAACCTTTGTGCTGCTCGTTAGACGGAGGGAGATACCCAAAAAAAAAGTCATCTAGCGGAAGGGATAGATCCCAGCCGGGCCTCAATTAATGATCGCTTGATTGATGCGTCTCTCTCCCTCCCTCTGTGTGTGTGTGTGTGTGTGTGTGTGTGCGTGGCTTGTCAATCAATTTATCTGGTGATGCGCTTGCGTGCCTATTTCCACTCACCGAAAAGGGGCGTGGCCACACTGATGGCCTTGTCTATTGTATCGAATCGATTGTGTAAGTAGCGCCAAGTATTTATACATACTTGGCTTTCATCTGTTAATTTGCATGAAAACCTTACAACAAATTTTACAGAGTTGAGAAGCGAGGGATATTCAGCGATCGCATGCGATGCGATTGATGCGAACTGAGTCTATGTATAATAGGCGGCACCTCAGATCTCTGGTCAATGATTGAGACTTGAGAGTTAATCACCGGGTATTAAACAAAAGCGTGTCATAGAAAATAAACATATAATGTGCCTGCATAATCATCAATGCTTTGCACACATGTGGGCTAAAGGTATGCTACATCATTGCAGTACAAGATCAGTGCAAGACAGTAAGGCCGTACAGTTTTGCTTCAAAAGCACTTCACATTTATCTGATGGCATTTTTACACTCTGTACGCATTGGGAAAGGGTGTAATGAAGTTGTACAAATAAAGTATTTATAATATTATTATTTTTGATTAGCCGCCAAAGCCTGTCTACCCGTCCATCTGTATGAACTCACGGATCTCAGAGAGAATAAGAGCTATAAACTTTGATGTTGGGTTATAAGTTTTCGTATGCAATGCGCACATTTATTGATTTCATTACCCGTTTCGCTAATATAGATAAAAATCGATTGCTATTACCAACAAGTGTCAAATTTGTAAGATACAGCTTTTATATTAGGTAAATATACTCAGATAAAATATTGACAATATCTGTAAAAATATCATTATGATCGATAAGGAAACAGACAAAAAAATCGTATATTAATATTTAACAGAAAAATTGAATAAATTTTAATCTAACTTTTATTTATTTCTCAATTTATACTGCGTCTAAATATGTATATACATTTTTATTTAAATATTTCCTATATTTCCTATGGATCTAAGTTCAGTTGCTTCATTAATCATTGACTATTCCCAAGTTTAATTGTTTACGTTATACAACCACAATAATGATCAATAAATTCGACAACGCAAAACACAAATCAGGTATAAATATATACAGTAAATTATGAATAAATAAATAAACAACTTTTACCACACCCTTATATATATACTCTCATACTTAGTATAGTAATTTTTGCTCATTGTTAGCAAACAGAAATCACAGAAATTTATTTGTTTGTTCGGATTGATCGTTGCACTTTCACTTAATAATTTTGTATATCAATAGAAATTTATTTGTAAATTCCGCGATTTTCGAGAAATAAATGTGAGTGTGTGGCGGGAAGTGCCTCCACTTATGGAGATATATAATAGAAATCGTTTTAGTGCTGGTGGCGAAGTTAAAAGACTTAATTGGTTTTGAACAATGTCAAGCTATCTGCCGATATATCTGTAAGTATATGTCGATAAACCCAATTTTACAGTTTTAAAGCTTGAAAAACAAAAGATCGATTACTGGCGACTTCTTCAAGGATCAGCATATGTTTGTTTCCCGACCACGCCCATTAATTCGCCTCTCCGTCAACAAAAATGGAAAATGCATATGTATTCCATAGTTCTATTTCTTAATACAATATTATTTGTTTTTTTTAGAGTGATGTTCTAATATTCATAAGCATTTAAATAACACGAAAACAGTTGCCGAAGTGATTCCGCTTTTCTATTGGATCGTCTTAGAATTTCTATTCCAATTACATCTACTAATTTGTGTTTCTTTCATGTGGTAAACTTATCTTACTCCACTTATTTTATATTTGAATACCCTGATATTTATTATATCCCTTATTTTATTTTATTTGTCTTATGTCTATTTGAGTTATGCTCAAAATGTTCTTCGTAACCAATCGAATAATCAGAATGATCTTTAAATGGAAGTCGTTAATTTGTGGTTGTAGTTTTAGGTGGTCAGAGTTAGCTATATGTACACATTATACACAATTGTTAAAAGCTGAATTTAGTTTTCGCTGGCAATCCATTAGTTATCTATTGATGGCGTTTTAGCTGCCTTATTGCCTTCTATTCCATATAAGCATTGCGTCATGACAAGCTCGATGTAAGTTAGCCCATATAAACCAAACCTAATCACATCACAGTGGGCTGTACAATAGAAGTAGTCAAACTGCCAGTCTCCAGTTTCGGGTCTCAGGCCCCGCTACAGACCATTACGGTTACTGGTACTGACACCTAGATGGAGAAGGAGATGGCGGCATGGATGAAGACTGGAATGGAGACGTAGACTGCGTCTGCGGCTTATGGTTGTACTGTGGGTTAGGTTTTTATTTCATTCGTTTTTTTTTTATTTGCTTCCTGATTGCTTTTCACGCATGACAGGTGCTGATTAGTTGGCTAACACCAAGACCATAAATGCATCCAAATGGCTGCTACAATATTTCGCGACTTTTCACAAATGCCTTTTTTTTGCGTCTTTATGTTCATCGTCATTCTGGGCGTGTGGCGCCTCGTAAAAAACTGGACAAGGTTTCCACGCAGCTTATGTAACTGTCCAGCCTCAGGCTAACCCAATATGCTAGCCAAAATATGCGCACATATGCATGTATACATATTTGCTTATATATATATAAATATATGCAAAAGAAAAAACAAAAGACTTAAGTAACGAACCCTTTTTTATATCTCTTTATTTTCGTTGGAGCCATGCTAATGTTATTGTAACTGTAACCGACCTCTGCTGGCTGCTTGGCTGGTGCGCCATGCGTTGTTTCTACTCATTTCCTATTAATTTATGTTAATTATTTGTAAAAGAAAGAGCCTCAGCATACCCGATGCCCATTTGGTCGGTTGGCTGCCTCAACTGTCTCTGCTGTCTCCAGCTATCTTTTAGCCGTCTTTTTGCCTCTTCTGAGCGTAGCGATGTACCATACCAGATGCGAGCTCACAAGTTCACTGACTTGTTGACAAATGACAACAGCTAAATCGTTAGACGGCGACTGTGAAAAGAAGCATTGCTAGGCTTAGCGAGCAACAATTGAAATCGGATAAAGACGGAGTCAGACACAGAAACAGAGGTAGAGGCAAAGGCAGAACCTGAGGTGCTATCAAACAATATAGATGGTACCATATGGACAACACTGTCGGCCAACCACAATAGAAGCTTAGCTATTCTCAAATGACTACAGAAAATAAAGTTTTTGCCAGTACATCTTCACAAGAGGGACAACATTCTGGGCATTTGATGTTGCAAATTTTCGAAATTTAGAACTGAAATCCTTTGTTTGCCATTTATTGAGATGTTTGCAGAAAAGTGGTAATTATTTGTTTCATTATTCATTTTGAAAAGACAAAAAAAATAAAAAATTAAGCCGATCAGCTCTTTTTTTGTTTTTTAATCAAAAAGTAATTTTGCAACTCACAGGTTAATGGCAACGGAGGCTTATAATGAAATCGCGAAATGTTAAGAATGTGAATGTACCAAATGCTGGACGTCGTGGAATCCGCCTATTTGTATTATAAGGCAATTAAGCACAACGATTAGTGTTTAGTGTCTTCGAGACACGCGTAGGCACTGTCAATGCCACTTGTCACTAATAATTAATAACGATTAAATGAAGAATTCAGATATCTTAATCAATCAACAGATTCCATCCAAGTCGAAACTATTGAACGGGTTTCTGTCGATAGATTTGCTATTTTGAATATCATTCCTTTGGCTTCGATTTTAATAATAGTTTTTGCTAAGATCATGATCAAATTCTACCATTTTGTCATTATTCATCTACTAAGCTTGTTTATGTTGCTAGTAATTAAAACATGACATAGACGATTCTTCTTTTGTAATATTCTCTAAACTGTTTTTTTACAATCATAATACTGCAAAAAAAGTTTCAATGGTTTTATCAAATTTTGATTTTGGACACTTGGACGATTTTACATCACAACAAGTCAGTTGGCAACCCTCGCTATGCTATCATCTTCATCTTTTCATAAACTATTTTATTTTATTTATTTTTAACTATTGCAAAACTGTAAGGAAAATCAAAACGACTTGTTCGCCTTTGAATCGAAAAAAAATTTTAAGCTGTAAATCCTCCCGCGGCGGCCACAAATTAAAAACGTGTATTTTATTTTTAATATTTATAATTGTTGTTTTTCTCTTTTATTTTTTTCTGTTTTTGTTTTTGTTTTATTTTTATTTTTTATTTGGCTTTTGTGGACTTTTGTTTAGAACTTGATTGCGATAATGATGGTTATTGGTTTGGCTGCTCGACTGCTGATGTGTTGCGGTATTTTGATGTCTTCACCATGGCTGATGTCATGTCAGCATTGAGAAGCCGGGTTTTCACATTTATAATTAAAATGTTTTGTTTGACTATCATATAGCATTTGTCAGTCGAGCACAAAAAGCCATTGAGATTTGAATCTAATATCAGCCGAAAATATTCCCGTTTTATGTTGAATTCAAATACAAATAAATTCAAATAAAAACCAAATATTTTCTTGATCAGCATTAGAAGCTGTCAACAACTACGAGCAAGAGAATATTTGGAAAATAAGTTCTCGTATGCGGATCTCTGAATTTTTTTTATATATTAGTTACAGATTACAATAATAGCCAAAAAAATATATATTGCCATAATGTTATTCAACGGTAAAAATTGGTTAAGAAATAAAGATGACTTAACATTTTACGCACTTTTTCTTACTTGTGCCGAAAACCGAATGGAAAAACCAAATAACAAATTGTAAATTATTTTAAGTTAAGGGCAATTAGATGATTTAATTGGCTTCTGGTTCGGTTTCATTTTGCAACCGGTTTGTGGCTTTTGTATTAATCTGAACTTTTTGCTTGTGCTTGTGTATACCATTGAAAAGTTACTTTTGGCGTCTGGCCGGCAATTTCCGCTTGGCAAAGCTCAGTTCTAGCAACAACACCTGCCTGGTCTAAGCCCATGTTTCCTCTCTGCTGCCCCCATCCGTCCTATCTTCCATCTTCCATCCACATACCATTCTCCCGCCATCCGATAAAGTATGGGGAATGGTCTCAAAGTTTTGGCAATTTTGTCTTTAGCACTTTTTGTGGCTGGCCGATGATGTTTGTCCTCAATTGAAGTGTTTCAACTTGAAATTACTTCATTTGCACAACTTTTGTTGCCCTTAGGCTTTTGTTTTACATTTTACTTTGCGTTGTTTTACTTTGATTTATTAATTGTTGTCTGACTTTCGCATGCTCTGCAAATCAAGGTTAATTGTCTATCGTCTGTCCATCCGCAGGGCAGTTAATTATTCATAGTAGTACTACAATTGTTTGAAGCTGTGGACTTTGATCTACTTGGCTTCTCCCTAGTAAATAATCAATAACGCAGATAATGTGCAGGACTTTAATAATTTTTACTGAATTCCTTCCGGGCTATTGGTGGATAGGCTTCAATCATCCGAAATGTGCCAACACATTGTTGTTGACAGCTGGATTAAATAACAAACGAAGGATTTCATTTCCAATTTGCTATTAACTTTACATTTTAAAAAATTATAAAAAATAAGCTACATTAAACAAATTATTTATGTATTTTAAAATAATGTCATGCCTTTGATAAAATATCAACTGTTTCTGACATTGATGATGCCACACTTCTCATAAAGTCGGTACGAAATTCCTTAAATCATCGCAACAAACACTAAATTCTCTAGGTGAATTTCGAAAATTCGCAGCAATCTTTGCGAATGTTGAATGTACAGAATGTTGTCCCTTATGGAAGAAAAGGAAAGGCAACAACTTCATATTTTGTACATATTCGAGAATGTAAGAAATGTTAATAGAGGACTAATATGTATTGCATAAATTCTTATTTGCGTGGAGGAAATACACAAATAAGTTGACTCTTGACATCAATATAACTATTTCTCTTGGTATTTTTCCATTATTTGTTACTTTTGGTGGGTAATCAAGTAATTCTTGCTTATCTTCAGTAGTATCAATAAAATCAATCAGGCTCAATTATTGTCACTGCGTGTGCCGTTATAGTCCAACCAGAAGTAACTGTTAAGACAGCTAACAATCATAAATGCAACTCACACACACAGACACAGCTCGCCTCCCCAACGACTGCGCCTCAATTTTATAGCCCAAGTCATGGGAAACTTGATTTTGGTCGTGTTATTTGGGAAAGTTCTCTTGAATGCATTTGCCGCAAGGCTTGCCAAACTAATATTTACAAATTATTGCTGACATTAAGTTGAATTAAGAATGCTCATAAGAAGATCAGAGTTGAAATGCATTTGCATAACTTTGAATATAATTGAATGCAACATTTTTGATCGTAGCGTAAATTAAGCAGCTCTGACATATCACAGGTGTTAAATATCTCTAAGTCATCTCCATAAGCAAATTTAGAACTCAACTTTTTGACTTTAAGCTTTCTACACTAGCTGAAGGCAAATCATTAAGAGCTTTAGAAAAATATCAATTAATTAATTTTTATTTGTATACCGATAAAGTCTGAATTTGATTTGTTATTTTTTTGAGAGCCAAATAAAAGCGCGTCTTACCAATTTTCGAGGCAACAGTGGCCAAAACAGGAAATGTATACTTTAGTCAATTGTAGGACATTCTGCAAGTTGTAAATCAAAAGACTTAGGCGACAAACTTGCGCTGGCAGGCCGACCGAACTGCTCTTGCACGATCTGTATACTGGAGTTGAGTGTGGGAAGGGTGGAGTGTGGTGTGGCGGTTTTGGTGGCAGGGTAACTGTCGCTGACAAGAAAAAACAAAACAATAAAAAGTGAAATTGTCTCGATACGTTTTCAGTTTTCAGCAGTTTTTTGTTTTTCGTGGCACGTTTGTTGCTTTTCACATACACATTTCAAGCTGCCAGCAAATCAATGAAAGTTGACGCCAAATGCAGCTAAGGCGAGCATGAACATGTGGGCTTCCAGCTAGCTAGCCAGACAGTTAACCAGGCAGGCAATTTCGAATGCTCGCATAATCAAGCCAAAAATTGCTGCGAAACCTATCGAAAAAAATTATCAAAGTACCATGCAAAAGTGGCAGGAGAAAGGCGATAACAACAAAAACGTAACTAGAGAAGAGAAAAGTATGTAAGCAAGTGCAAGAGTTTGAGAGGCAAGTAAAGTAGCTGAGCTTTGCACCTGAGTTGCGGGATCTGGCACATTGTGCTGAAGGACGTGGCTTAAAAGGTCAATACTTAACAGATTTGACAATCGAAATGAGCAATTAAACATTCAACAAGGCCTAAAACGACAGGCTAACAACTTTCACCATACGCCTGCCATTGGCTCAAATATAAAAGAAAAGAAAAGAAAAGAAAAAAAAAACATACACAATGTGATGTAGCTCAACGCAGCAATCTCCCCAATACCAGGGCAGAGGGGGCATATATATGCATGAGAGAAGCGACGATAAAAAAAGCAACGGGCAGCCAGCCAACAATGTCAATCAGAAATGCCATCCACATGCAGAAAAGTTGGATATTTGGGTTTTTCTCTGCTTCTTTGTTGTCAGTGCTCTTATTGAAATTTCATTGAGAAATGTTGAAGGTTAAAATGCAATTTAAGACATGAGTGGAAAGTTAAGTTCGAGTGACTCGAAATTGGAATGCTCTTACACATTGAAAATAGTGTTTGTAGTCAAGAGCTTATTAATTGCGCAGCAATTGTAATGACTTGTTATTTTGTGGAGAGTGGCTTATAGATTTTAATGTGTGTTTTGAGCATTTTTTGATTACCAACAAATAAATAAATAATTTATATTTAACAGATTTTAAGCCAGCACTATATCAAAAATCACATCATTAAACCACTATTAACATACATTTTGAGATATAGCTGAACATTATTCATGAAATTGCTTTGATTTATTAGTATAATATATTTCTATTTTTTTATTTATTTATTTTATGTGACGTTTTAATAAATATAAATTTAAATTTAAAGTTACGAATTAAGTTCCATAAAATTAAATAAACATTTCAAATGAAAGAAAATAGAAGGCAGAGAGTAAAGGAGAGAGATAAAAACTGAGACATATAATAAAGAAAAGATTTGCAAATCTCTGCACCTGACCCAGTGGAGTAAGATTTGTTAACCACAGATAAGCACGCTTAGAGGTTTCCCGGAGATTTATTGTTATTGAAAATTGAATTACATGAAGAGAGATTTTCATCTAGAATTTACTGTCGCTAACTTCATGGTATAGTTGGTATGCCTAGTCGTCCTATATGCGCTTTTGAAATAAACTTCAGTTGTGCATTGTGCAATTTGTTTTACTTGCTGTTGTGGTTGTCAAGTGTCCACTTGACGCCTCAGCAAGAGACCCCTTACCCATATCACCTCCCCCTACTTTTCAGCATTCCAATACAGCTGTCTTACCAAATTGAATTTCCATTTAAATGCACAGCATGGTTTTGAGTTGTTTGAGTTGTTGTTGTTCTTAAAATGTACCGTGCATTTTTCGTTGGTTTTTGTTTTGTTTTTTGTTTTTTACTGATTTTGATTATCATTTAGCGCACACTTGCAGCTATTTGTTGTTATTGTTGTTGTGCTCACAAAAATAGTTCATTAACACCAGCTTTCTATGCGTTGTGGTTATTTATTGTTGCTTCAACGAATTAACACCAAAATATTTTGTATGTCATCTTAATGCGCCTTTTGTGTGGCGCTCAAGTGTTGCATTATTGTTTTTTGTTGTGATTTGTTGTCATACTGTGTATGTTATTGTTGTCGTATGCTGTTCCTGCATTTGTCAAATGCGTCATAAAAATCATGTGAAAATATGCAAAAGCAACGAAATGGGAAACATGACAATGACACAATTTATGCAAAGTGCATTTTAATACGAAATGCACACAATACCAGTATTAACTTTTTTGTTTAAAAATATCAGACATTTGTTGCTGTCGAATGAACTTTCCGATATTGTTATTGGGAAAGTGAGAAAAGGTTAATGTTATTATTATGCAATATTCATTTGCAAAGATTTATTGCTTGACTTCCGATTATTTATTCATTTTCCTAATTCACATAAAAATTGTAAAAAAAAAATAACAAAAAATATTATAAAATTTGAAAAGCTAAATCACTTTTCCACACAAAATAGCTTTTTCATCAAATTAATTACATTTCCGTCTGGGGCTTATTCATTAAAAATATTTATGCTCTATGTGGTAAATAAATTCTTCTTTCAATTAGCTATATATATATAAAGTTTAGGAGTTTATATCAAAAAGATATAAGTTTTATCAACTGGTTAAATAGTTTAATTTCGTTTACTTACATGCTGCAATGGTCTTTTAGCTCAAATATCTGTAAGAAACAAAGAATTTGTTATATTAAATGTAGACATTCTTAAAATAATATCTGGCAATGACAAAATGCCAGACAATCATTCAAATGTCACACCGACACAAAATACAGAAAACAAACAAACTATAAAATGTCATAACAAGCCCCGAAAAAATGTAATAGCAAATGTCAACTCGAACCAAATTAAAAGACAGACAAAAAAATGTCTGCAAGACTATACAAAACAAGTCAGAACATCCATTTTAGGCACACCGAAGTCTATATTCCCTCGCAAACCGATATTCATATCTTAATTTTGATTCTAATTAAAATTAAATTGAGCTATTGTTACTATGGGAGCTGTATGATATTGTGAACTGATGTTGATGAGAGTAGTCTTGATAAAAAGATTTGCATTCAATAATTAATTTTGAAGTCTATAGTTTTTACGACAGCCATATTGTTTTCCGATCCACGCAATAATCCACATTATGCAGACTTATAAAGTTGTCTACAAAAATAAACAAACCGACAATAATTATATTCTTGCTGCCACAGCCCCAACAACAACAACAACAACAACAAAAACAATAAGACCAAGCAACTGCTGTGACCCAAATTGGCGGGAAGTGTAGAAGTGGGAAGGTAGCGCAGGATGGAGAGGGGAGGGGTTGGGGGGGGGGGGGTTAGTTGGAATTACTAGTGAGGAAGCTGCCAAAGTTAAAGGCAAAGAAGCAGTTGGCCAAAAGTTGCAATTGTTGTTGTTGGATAATAGCGGCATTTTAAAACGCTTGCATTGTTTCGGTTGGTTTTGTGCTGCTAGTTGTGGTGGTGTGGTGGTTGCTGCTGCTGCTGCTGGATTATGCAACCGCACGAGTGGCAAACATGAAGAAACAGTTATCTGTGAAATTGCATCGACAAACGTGATGAACGTTACCCCAATAGAAAAAGACAATGGCAATAACACCAACACCAACAACGGCAACGACAATGACAACAATGTTTGACTCTAACTACCGATTACAAGGTAAATCTAGCACAAGCTCTTCTCTCTTCCGACTTGACTGCGCTTTTGCGCCTAATTCTCATGTCATGGCAAATAGTTTTTAGATCTCAGGCAATGCCAAGTCGAGTCAGTTAACGTGCTGCGGTGAAGATGCTGCACTTTTACTGCGCTTTTCTCACACCCATGCCCACTGGCAACAACAACAACAACAACAGCAACTTGACATAGTCCCGTAATACATTCATCTACGGAAACATCAGATTGGCTTAATTAGAAGCTGGGCTGCATTTGTTGTAGCCCTAAATGCGAGAGCTGCTCCCAGAGTAGAGAAACAATTATAATTCATTGTTTGTTGATTCCTTAATTAGGGGGCAGTTGCTAAAGCAAAATTTATTTAAAAAAAAAAACAAACAAACGAATTAATGTTTACTTTAGCTATAAGCTAAAAACAAATTGTATGATATGTGCATTAGGGCGGAGTGAAACTAGTCGACACAATTTTAATGGGTAGGGATAGGTTAGGTTAAGGCGGTTGTCAGAAAGAAAGTAGTTGTTGTAAGGGATGGCCATTACTAACTCAAGAATGGAAGACTTTTTGTATTAAGGAAACTTCTACAGTAGTCGTTATGAGGGATGGACAACCTAGTAAATATTTAATAACCCATCCGGTCCACTATTCCTTGGATGGGATGGAAAGGTGCAAAGAGATATTTGAGAATTATGAGGGAACTGTATTGTCGATCCCGCTTCGAAGTGGTGGGATGCCCATTAATATCTTGCGAATTAGCGTGTTGATTATATATTTGTTTAAAATATAGTTCTGGAGCTGTTCACATCTATTTAGATTGCAAATTAGACATAGCTGACTTCAAGTCAATGAAAATTCTGTGTGTGCTGTTGTTGTTTTATTGTGTGTAGAGAATTTGTGTTAACATTAAAGTTGCGCCTTTTCGGGTAATTACGTTACACACAGCAACATCAACAGCAAAAGCAACAGCAACAGCAACAGCAATAACAACAGCAAACGCATTGCACAGTTGCAGCTCATGCGCCTAATGAGCTGATTGTTCTGCAACAACAGCCAACGCGACTGAGTTAAAAACAACAGCAACAACAACAACTGCTATGACAACAAACACAATAAGTCGAGAAAACGTGCAACTAATTCGCTGCAGCACTTTGTTCCTATTCGCATTTCGTTGCTGTCCCACATTTTTTGCATTACTGTCTGGGGGCAAGTTCGTTTCCTAAGTCTTTTGTTTTGCACAGCGTGGGTAAAAAAAATACAAACAATATCCAACGAAAAGCCAATTCAAATCAAACTGAAAACGCAAACCAGCAGACATAACCGCCTTGCGCTGATTTCGATGGCTGCGACGGCCCCTCCTAGCCGCCTAGCCTTCATGCCACGCCTACAGCACAGTTGTTAGCCAATTGACAGAATTCTTTTTGTTCACGAGGGTATGGGTGTGAAGAAGCGAGGGGATTGGGGGGTGGAGTGGCTCGCAGTTATTTAACATATTTTTGCAGTGAGCGGCGCGACTCAAAGCTGTCCGAAAAACTCTTACGACATTCAATTATACAATTTGTGGGCGAAACTTATTCGATTTCAAGAGACTTCTTTTATTGTTTGAGTGCACTAAAAGCACAAGCGCCGCTTTCTATTAAATTTATAACAATAAGACACCAACAAATTGCAAACAGCAGAAGAAAAACAACAACATTGACACATTTGCGCTAATTAAAAGTCAAGTGTTAATTACATCAAACGACAATTTGTCAAGGATGACAATCGTAAAATGCTTGAAAACCACCAATGCAATCAATGCGCTGTGCCCACTTTTCCCATACCACCTGTTAAACTCGTAATTATGACAGCGGGCGACAGACCATAGAAAACTGCATAGCATATGTTAATTACCTTCGAATTGTAAATTGTCAAGTTTTTGCCCAACGATCACGTAAGCAAAATTTTAGGTCGTTTTGTGCCCTGTACCCATTGAAAAAGTTCAAATAAAAGGGTATAATGAAGTTGTGCCAAAGTATGCAACAGTCAAAAGAAAGCTTGCCCGACCCCATAAGGGATATATGTATATATCTTCTTCTTGATCAGCATCAAAAGCCGAGTCGACTCAGCCATGTCCGAGTGTCCAACTTAATGGCTTAGCCTTATAATTTATATTCTTCAAACTTAAATTTACAAATGAAATTATGTAAAATTAAAAGAGAGGAATTAAATTTAAAGATTTTAAATGAAAAATATAGACGAATTAATAAATCTGGGCATATTTAAATGTAAAATGGTACAACATTCATAGCAATAATTGGGAATTGAATTAAAGGAAGATTGAGTTCCATCAGGAATTCGTTGAAAGATTTCCAACTGACAAATTGCAGCGTCATCAGTTGTCTAGATGCAGTCAGATATAAATAATCATATGAGGGAGCCTTGATATTTCTTAATAGGTCGCCAGCTTTAATATTCCATCACAAAATCAGGATACCCTGTGCATTTGAGTAGGCTTTTTGTGGCACTAATTTTCAGTGCCATTGATACAAGGTCATTTACTCCCAAATTTTGTCAAATTAAGTTAAAATCAAATTGAATTTAAAGTCAATGGTATATTAAAGTAGTTTGCAGAGCAAAATGCATTTACATATAGAAATATATATAGAGAAATCATACACATATAGATATATATATATTTGATTTTTATGGTATCAAACCGAGAGGCTGCAGAAACTGAAACCGAACTAAAAAAAAGAAGAAACGAAAAAGGAAGAGACGCGTCGCATCAACCGAATCGGCGGTAAGCAAATTAAACAAACTTGCTTAGTCGCTGAGTTGTTTGGCTGTTGAGTTGCTTAGGTGGTGATTACGTGGCCAGGCCCTGAGATCATTACATCATCCATTGGCGTCACATCATTATAATCGAAGAGCTGCAAAAAAGACAATGGATGGTGCTCATGCTATTGCCAACACTGTTTGCACTCCCAGTCTGAGTCTCAGCCGGTGTTTTAGTCTCAGTCTGAGCTTAAGTATCAGACGCCTCGACACATTTTCTTTATGCTGGCTGTGCGACCAAAAGTTAAAAAAAAAAAACAAGAGTGCTCAAGTCTAGAGTGCCCGACTGGCAAATACCCGGTACCCATATAATCGCATTTTGTATATGATATATATGTATAAGAAAAGAAGGAAAACAAGCAAAACATGCAAAAATACACACTTTGGCAATGGTTGGGCTTCTTTTTGAAATTATACGGGTAGAATTCAAATGTGTAAACATGCCAAGGGAATGGTGTTCCAAATTATTTTGATTGTGATTTACGATAACATACTTCTAGAATTTGGTGTTATAGCTTTTTAAGCCTTCACCATACGTGCAAAAAATGATGCTTATCTATTTAAGGAAAAGTTATAATTGATCTTCGTGCGGTAAACAAGATCTGATTTATATTATAGTTGGTGTCTCTAGTTGATACAATCTCTGAGATTGGCGATCGGATCATACAGATAGACAGATTGATGGAGAGACAGACAGGGACATGACTAAATGAATATCACACATCATTTATGGCTTCCTTCTTCCTGTTATGTACCTTTGCACAACTTCAAAATGCCCCTTTTACCCATTTTCAATGGGTATAGAGTATAATATATATATACACTTAATGGGTATATAAATATATATGTATACACATACTTATACAAAAATTGCAATGCTTCAATGGAGCGATTTGCGGTCATATGATAGCCCTGCCTAAAACTGGAACAGCCGATTCACTCACTAATCACTACACTGAGTACTACTCACAGCTGATGACTGCTGACTGCCGACTGCTGCTGGCTCTGAGGTGTTACTTGACTTCATTTGCTGATATCGTTGTTGTTGTAATTAAGGTTTTTGTTTATGTTGTTTCTTTTTTTTTTTTTTTTTGCTTACACTTTGCGTATTGGTTTCGGTTTCGATTTAAGTTCGTTTTGTGTGCAGTCGACTTGAACCCTACCTGAGACTGAGATTGGCAGAGGGAAAATGGGGGGACTGTGGGCCTAAGCCTGGCTTCATGCATATTTTTAATGGGAAGTGTTTGCCTGCACGGTAATCAATACCATAGGTATACAGTACACAGTACACAGTACTCAGTGCTTAGTGCTTAGTGTTTGGGAGTTATTGAAGTGAGTCTTGTATCTAATATGAACCACGTAATCACAATAATTGTTTAGCATTCGGAGCTCCATTCAACCGCCGTTGATTTCATATGCTCATGTATTATGTACATATGTATGTCTGAGTTTATGAATGTATGTGCTCTTCGCATTGATTCGCACACCAAGCTAAAAGCCCCAATCATCTGACGAGCATTCAGCGCTTGTTTGCTACTCGTTATTATGTCATACTCTTGCTCATTCGCTTCCTGATGATTCGAATCTAAACTTGTCGTTAGTAATGCATAAAATTTGCCAACTAAAATGTTGGCAAACTCGGTACAAGACAAAGAGTTAAGCTGCTTGCTGCTGGCATCTGTTTGAGAGGTTTGATGATTTGCTCGGCAGACTATGATAAATATATATATATATTTTTCTGTACAAATCTAGTTGAAACTTTCTATATTAATATGGCGTTTGTTTTTAACAAAATTATATATACTTAATAAAAAATAGAAGAAAATTCTCATTCAGCTGACAGCTGACTGCAATATATCTTCAACGTTTTTTAGAGCGTAATGCCCCCATTCAATCTGATTAGCATAACCCGAATCTTATACGATTTAAATAGGTATGACAGTGCATTAGCTCATTGGCTTAAGCACGAATAAAGTGTGCTTTTAGTCTCAATCCATTATAAATGCCACAACTAATAGCCGGAGTCTGTTCTAAACATTTCTTATATTCTCGAATGTCCACGGAATGTGGACTTAGAGATTTTAGAAATTTGCCCCGATTATTTGGTGTTTTTGTAATGATTAAATATATATCAATGTCACAAACAGCTGATATTTCAGCAAAGTCAAGTGATTGTCTTATAATTATTTATAATTCAATTCTGAAAGCAAAGTCGTAATGAAATATTCTTTAATGGTTAAGTTTGTGTTCTTATTTACTGGGCTCTTTGCCAAAAAGTAGTTATTTTTCATTGCGCTATAAATCAAGTTAATTAGTTTTGCCACTCACACTTAAAACGACAACGGATACTCAAAATAGAATTGCGAAGTGAATTGAGAATGTTAATTTACGAAATGTTGGGCATAGTGGAATACGGCAAAAGACTACAACGTGTTGAGTGGTTGTTGTATTGTTGTATTGGTTAAAATTGGTATTATTCAAACATGTTGGATGAAAAAGTTTCAACAGCGGATCAACTATATAATACAGTTCCTATGGGAATTGAGTAATTATTGAATTTACTTGTAAGCATTAAAAAACCACCACTGGGATATAATCTTCGGTGAGTCGCAGAGTGCTTTTATTTCCTTTTACATTTAAATACATTTTGTTTGTTTGTTTGTTTGTTCACCATCGTAAATAGAGGCACACTTCAACCTCAACAATAGTAGCCTTCGTGATTTTGTTACTGTTTCTTGTTGTTGTCACTCTTTCATATTTTGTTCAACGCAACGCCCCCGGCACGCCCCCAGCTGGTGCACCCTTCGCCGACATTGAAAGGTTTCGCCTTGAAATCGCATTCGAAGCGGGAAATGATTTTTATGTTTTTTCTTTTTTTTTTCGGTCTCTGTGGGAACTTTTCAATTACGATGTTCGAGTATCTGGTCAAGGTAAAAACAACTCGCGTAATATATAACAACAACAACAACAACAACAACAACAACAATTACAGCAGCAGCAGCAGCAACATTAACTGGTTCTATAAATCATCATATTTTCTGCTGAAAATGCGTAGCCTAATCTCGAATGGGTAAATGGCTAATTTTTAATTTTAAATTTAATTGTTGCATTTTTCAATAAATAATTAAAATAATTAAGTCGAAACAAGCGTTGTGTCGGGCGTAACCTACTGCGAAATACTCTGATACCAGTATTACACCATACGATTATAATTGGAGTGGTCGTGTTCCAAGACTATTATTTCCGCTTTTAACCAGTATTACACACTTAAAATGTAGAGACTAACTTTGAAGCCCAGACAAAGGCTTAAAATCGGAGTGCTACATTCACTATTGGATTAAGAAATCAATAATTACAAATCGATATATCTGCCATATCCCCACAAATGCTAAGGCCATCAAAATTGGATGTTAGATTGCTGATGATGCCCCTCAAAAATGTTAAAGTTATATTCCCACTATCTTCCGCAGTTAAAAATATTAATTTAAAAATTTGTTAGCCACGCCTACCCCGTCTTAAGATCCATTACTTACAGCTCAAAATGTACAATAATAATTAATGATTTAATTGTCGAGGCATGTTCAAAATGCCTTTCTTTTACAAATTGTGGGAGATATGCTTTGGCGAGGTGAAGGTAAGTGACTGTAGCCTTAAAATTGTGAGAGATTTCTGGAATTATCGATTTGCGACTATCGATTTTTATCGATTTTCTGGCGTCCTGATGGATGTAGCACTCCCATTAATATATTTTGTCTGACCCGGGCACAGACCAGCTTATGTTCCAAGTTTTAAGTCTCTAACTCTAAGGGAGTCGAAAAAGTTGCGTTCATAGAGACGGACAGACAGCATGACGGGCATTGCACAAAACCAATATACTATGATACCTTTGATATCAGCGTATAATAATTTCACATCAATTTTATTTTACCTTCCGTGCACGATACCGCAACTTAGTGGGTCATTGAAGATACAACAACATCAACACGCGGCAACAACTATGTCTGCACGATTCTCTTTTGATTAGTCTTTTATGTATGAGTTATTGAATACAAAATTCATTTTGTTTAATCCGCAGAAAAGGCCACAATATGATCCGCAATCGATAGTACCACACTTGACTCAAAACGACAAAGGCCAAACGAGTGAAAACTAAGCAGCTGGACATAGCCGACTGCTTAATACTCTGATAGCCAAGTAATGCCAGCTTGAAAATTTGAAAAGACCTGTTGAGAACGGTGCGCTTGGCGGACGGGGCTCGATCTTTAAAAAGGTTGCTCATTTTCTCTTGGGGCGAAGTTACTAGTGACCTTCCTTCCGATTTTAAAACATTAGCTCTAAGTATGTGGGTGTCGCTCAGACACTAACATTGTAATATATAATTGTGGTACAGATTCAATTTAAACTTGAAAGTGTTATAGAAGGGCCAAACAAACCAATATACACTTCGGTATCAGGGTATAAGTGTAAATGCGACCAGCTAATTCCCACTCTTGTGGAACTGGGTCGATGAGCTGTGATAGGTCAGTATTTGACAGAAAAGACTAATGTTGGAGATTAAGCTAGAGACTATACGATTTTATTATATCGCTAAAACGTTTTCAACATTCTGAGACATGGTATTGATATAATATATGACTTCCTTCTTTATATGATTTGTTTTGCACTTAACAATCCATAAATCTGTTAACGGTACCAATAGTCGACACAATTTTGAAGATAAAGTGTTCCAATTGGGTGTGAATACATCTTAGCATAGTATTGATCAACTGTGAGAACTTTATTAAGATCGGTTCATACACACATAAATATATATATATATATATACATACATAAAGCTATTTCGACAAGAGCATTCTTACTGGTTTTTGTAACAAGAAAGCATCTCCGACCCCATAAAGTATTTATATATTCTGGGTTAACAGCCGAGTCGTCTGTCCCTCCGTCCGTCTATATGAACACGCAGATCTCACAGACTATAAAAGCTGGAGACTTCAAATTTGGAACATAGGTTCTGGTATAGATCGAGTTTGCTTTATTTGATCGATAACTGTCTCGGTTTCTCGATTATTGATACATTTAAATTTCCGATAGTAATAAATGCTATAATTTTAAAAGCAGAATCTTCAAATCAATACTTATTATGCATATGTATATTATTGATCAACTACCCAAATCTCATTAAGATCGGCTGAGAAAGACTCAAGTTATAGTCGAAAATATATTCTCATATTGATCGCATTTCTCTCAGCAGTTGCAAGCATTTTCTGTATGCGAGCGCATGTGTGAGAAAGAGATGGCATGACAATCATGATGATATATATATATATATATATATACATATACAGAGTGCACTTGCAGACCTGCTCACATTTTGGTGCAAGACTTTTAATGGGAAAGTTTTTCAAATCAAATAGAACATATTTAACAGCTGGGTTCAGGGTAAGTCGTAGTCGAGCTCACTCGACTACAGCACTCTTACTTGTTTTTTCTTGCTGGTGTAACTGAAACTTGGTTCACAGAGGCAAGTTGTAAACGACAGCGAATAATTAAAGTGAAGACTACTCGTGGAAGGAAGACCTGTTCACAAGCGTTGGTTGGGCTCCGGCACCGGGTCGACTGGTTGTCAAAGTTTGACCATTGGGCGCTGCTCGACCGCCAAAAGACAATGCGAAATGAAATAATAAGCAGCAGCGTTGCCCAAAAGACAACAGCAGCAACAGCGACAGAAAACAGAAAAATATAATAAAAATCAGGGTATAATAAAAATAACAAGCTACACAACTGCAACAACAACAACAACAACAACAACACAAAGATTAATGTCGCATGACAGTAATGACGGAAATCTGAAGCAGCCGCCTGAAGTGACCGCCAAGTGGACGCAGTGCGACACCTGGACAAAGCAGACAGACGAAGAAAAAGTGAAAAAGTTGAGCTTGAAAAAAAAAACAACAAATAAAATTGACAACACTTTCAATTGTCGCATGTCGGCAGCGTTGGCCGGGCAGCACAGAAATACCCCATTCGCCCCTAGCTCACCCAGTCCCTCCCCCAACCAAACGGGTCAGACAAATTAAAAACTCAAGTAAAAAAAATATAATAATAATAAAAAAAAAACCATTGCTAAGCGAGCGGACAACGAAATTGTATGCTTTTTAATGAAAGCAAAAGTGAAACGCGGCTTGATCAACGGGGCGGTGCCCAGCTGATGGCCAACTGGCCAACGCTGATCCGTAGGGCCCTGCGAAACCAAAAGTGGTTATATTAACATTTAATTAAGGCACAAGGCTCACAGGTCTGTTTAGTTACCAGTGGAAATCGAGCTGAGAATTGCGACAACGATTCGTGTATCTTGCAATAATTATCTTCCTGATCAAGTTTGGTATATGTACATATAGCACATAGTGTTTATTTAATCAATCAAACTGATTGTTTAAGAAACCAATTGGAATTAATATCTTGTTGCAATTTATTGTTATGATTAAGTATATAATATGGTAACTAGGTCATACATATGCTAAAAGCGGGCATTTGACAAGATATTGCCAACTGTGTACAGCATAAGACTTGAAGAAAATATCGGGCAAATTTCACCGCATAGTTATAATCGCCATCATTAACAATTGTATAACCCATTTGAATGGCCACTCAAATTTGTCTGCCTTAGTTGGACATGAAACTGAGGAGCATTAAATTGCTGGCGTTTTGTCTAAGGGAGCCAAAGCGAATCCGTTGACAATGCATATTACATGGACAGATGGGACAGATGGGAGCGGCCTTTTGGGCTAAATGATCTGGTCCCGTACCGCAGTACATTGAAAATTTGTTGCTGTATTTTAATTTGGCGTTTAAAAACGTTTGTTAATTTACATTTAATTTATTTTGCAATAAAATTCAGGCAGTGGCGCTCATAAATTGTCCATTGCTACCGTATCCCCCGGCACCATTCCATTTCATTCCATTGCCAAGACCCAAGCTGAGCCCAACTCCAGCCTCGAGTTACCAGACCCAAGTCTGGCCATTTTCAACCGAAGCAAATCGATTTTGGATTTTGCTATTTATTTTATATTTTTTTGTTTTTTTTTTTTTTGTTTTTCATTTTTTTTTCGCTCGTCTTGATTTTGTTGTTGTTGTTTTTTCGGATCGCTCTGCCGTTAAGAGAAAGGTGCTGCTGATCAGTCAGCAAACCAGTAAACAGCAACAGCAACAGCAACAGCAACAGCAACGGCAACAAAAACAACGATAAATAAAATTACAACAACAACACACGCGCAATTCACTTTCTAATGATGCACATAAAAAATAAAAACAAAACCAAAAAAAAAAATATCGCAAAAAAATATCATTTTATTGACATTGTGCCTTTTACGCTGACCGCAAAAATGCACAGCTAAAGCAACAAAATATGACAACGATAACTTTAAAAAATGTCCTGTCATAAAATTGACAAATTTATCAGCCAAATTAATTTCGAAACTTGAAAAATATCGAATGACTCCATGACTCCGTCCAATATTTTTTTTACAAATAATTATACAGAAATTTATGCATATGTTTACTTATGCATCAATCCATATATAGGATGTACGAGCATTTAAATAGCAGCAAACATTATTTGCAAAATTTATAACAATAATTATCAATTACAAGTGAGTCAATTTCCATTTGCTTTGACGAAGCTGCAATGCTCTACAAAACATGATTTTCAACTTATCCCATGAAGTAAATGTAAAAATTCAATATTTTTAAGATAGGCTTCGAATTGTCAGCTTCAGAAAAAGCCTTTACAAAGCAATTGTGGAGATTTTAGAAATATTACAGAGAAGTTAAAAAAGTTGACATTTTAATTTCTAATTGGTTCGTGACTGCTTGAAAAAATGACGTAAGTTAAACTAAATTCCATTATAAGCCAGATGTACTTCCTATAAAGATCATTACGTTAAGAGAATAATGAATTTAAAAAGAAGTTTGATCTTTTTAAGAGCTTAAGTGGTAGAACGTTTCCTGCTGGGTCACAAAAACTAATTTTAAAATGAAATCGAATATTTAAAGGTAGCTCACGTTATAGGAGATTAATGATATTTGACTATAGACTTTACCTTAATGATTATTATTTTAAACATAGCTTAGGCTAAGCACAAAGGCCAACAGTATACATAGGTGGACGTACTTCATTTTAATACGCAGTAAAACTATTAACTAAACTTATTCAACTTGAGATAAAGAGTATGACAAAATGTCATTTAGCTGCAAACTGGTTTCACAGTTGGCAGTTGGCAGTTGGCAGTTGGCCTTTTTGGCGGGTTTTCTCGTTACCATTTAGATGAGTTATAGGTGAAAATTGTCGCGAAAGTCGTGATTTATGAATCGGTGGCTGTTACAGCTCTTGCTACTGTTGCTGTTGTTGCTGTTGCTGTTGTTGTTGTTGTTGCGCAAAAAGTGCCGTGAAGGTCAAGAAACTCTTAAGTGCTTCACTGGCTTCGTTTTCAATAGGTTATTTCGTTTTTTTTTTTTGTTGTTGTGAGTATCTAATCTGACTTTAATTAATTAAAGTAAATCACTTTTCGCCCGCAATACCCGCAAACGCATTAATCATTAGGAAATTAGCCAAGATTTCCGTTCACCTTCAAATAACTGTATTTGCATGTAATTTATAACCACAAACCCGGGAAAAATTAACTGGAACACCGAAATTTCTGTGATTTACGCGTTGGGCTCCATATGAGGGCGAAACACCTGGAAACCTCAATAATCTTTCGGACAAAGTTTTTGTTATAAATGAGGTATTTTTAATTCAGACATTTGATTATTAATAGATCAATATAAATCACCCACAGGGACTTAGTTAGGTGAGGATAGGATTACGTTCGCCTCTAGATATTCAAGAAGCTGAAGCGTCTCTGTCGCTAGTAACAAACGGATCTCGGCTCATAACGGGAAACAATACTCCAAAATTACAGAAAGCTATATCAACGATTTGAGACAAGCAAACTAACAAAATTAGCTACAGATTGCTATTTAATCTTATCCATTAAGACTACAAAAAAGGACATATTTGAACGGGTTTTGAACTATATATCAGAATGAACTGATTGGAGTACATCCTAAAGTGTATTTGAGACACCGATTTTTTCTGTACTGTTTTCTAAATGTTTGCCAAAACATACGCAGCAGTCTCTTCAGCCACCAGTACTATAAATGTTGCTCCAACCAGTTATATCTATGCATATTTCATAAACCCGCATAATGACCAAATGTCTAAGTGTGTTCGCAATTCCTTTCGATCGGTGTATAGCATATATGTCTATATACATATGTATATGCCCGTCCACAGCTACTAGCTAACTGCTAAACTGCTAAGAGTTTTATTATTATTTTTTAGTAATTTTATGCGTATTCTGTTTGTTGTCTCCTTCATTATGCGAAACGGTTTAATTAATTTTCTTAATTTTTATTGTACTACTTAAGCATTGTCTCTGTTGTCTTTTTCTCTTACACTTTGGCCTAACTGTTAAGCTGACAGCGCTGTCAAATTTGTTGTTGCTATTGTTATTGTTGCTGTTGCGCTTCACACGTGCCTTAATTAATGAATGATGAACGCTAGATGTCGCTGTCTCGCTGTCGCTGTCGCCGTCGCCGTCGCAGTCGCCATCGCAGTCGCTGTCACCGATTCGTCTCTGCTTCCTCTTCTGCCAGCCTGCCTGCCTGCCTTCCTGTCTGCCTTCCTCCCCCTCTCCTGCCCTCCTCTACCCTAGCCAGACTCTTTGGCTGTTTGCTTATTACAGCTTTCGGTCTGTCTTTGTGCGTGTGCGTAAATTTCGTTGCTTTAGAGTATTCTTTTCACTTTTGCTTGTTGAGAGTGTGAAATTACAACAACAACAACAACAACAACAATGGAACTGAACTGGAGTGCGCCTACAACATCTACAACAGCTCCCAGCTGCGTGGGACAGCCAGACAGACAGACACGCAGCCAGACTGTGAAAGAGCAGGTGGACGAAGAAACTCGAAAAATAACGAGAGCGCCAAAGAGCTGGTGAGAGCGTGTGTGTGTGTGTGTGTGTGGAGAGAGGGCAGCAAGGCAGAGCTGAGAGGAGAAGAGACGACTGCATTGTTCGATTTAACTTTCACTAATTGCCCGTTGACAATGCAAGCAGGCGACGTCGACGCAAGCGCAGACCTTTGGCATTATTGTTGCTGTTGCAAGTGCTGCTGCGGCAGGTGTATAGGTGTGTGTGTGTGCGCGTACATATATTAACGAGCAAGTACACGGTCTCCGCCATGCCATCTATGCCAATTATTTTGCGCAGAAATTTCATTTACTTTCTATATGGAAATATTTGCACACACTTCAAAATTCTTAAAAGCTTAGAAAGTTTACACCAATAAGGTAACGCCCAGGCGTCGCCGCAGACTCTTTACAGATGCCCCAACCAACCGGCCAAGTAACCAATTTAAATTTTTAGCTTCATTTTTTTTGTTTGCTTTTATTTTTAATGTTATGGCGTGCGGAAATTGGCGGCCCCGTTTCTTCATCAACATCATCATCATCGTCGTCATCGTCATCATCGTCATCGTCAGCATTGACTTCTCCTCTTCCTATTAAATTGCTGGTGTTTTGTTGTAACTGCTAATTAAATGATTGTTTGATTTGATTTTGACAGATAAACGCGAATAGATAACAAAATAAACACATACGGAGAAGGGTCGCCATTTGAAAAGCAATGCGAAAGTTTCATTCGGCATCTCGTCTTGACTCAACTGGGTGATGATGGATTAGTGAAATGTGTCAAATCCACTTAGCGCTCCAAATTCATGGGCGTGGGGACTATTTGGCAATTTCTCCAAGTCAATTTGTATTAAAGAGAGGTCTTACTTAATATATTCATTTTTAATTCAATTAATAAGTATTTAATTTATTTGTCCCCTTATGTCATCCGCAGAACTACATATACATTTCTTAGTCGCTCCCCAAACATTCGGATGAATTATATAAACTACCCTGATCGAATTCAACGCGTTCACAAACAATCTTTTTCTTTGCATTGTTTTCAGTCTATAACTTAAATCTCCTATCGATAAAATAAACTTGATCTACGCACTTAGAATATATACACATATATACTTTATGGGGTCGGAGATTTGTCCTTCTGTCTTCTATTATTATTTGTAATGGGTACAGGCCATAAAATCGCATGGAGCAACTGCAATAATTGGGGGGAGTGGGGGGTGAGGTGGTGGTGGTATTAAAGGAATTGAAGCGAGCTGCAATTTAAATAGAAATACGCTGGGAAACTTGTTTCGTAGCGCTCAAGCGAAATGCTGATAGCAAATAAATGACGTGCGAGTATTCCCCTAAGATAGACTTTATGATGAGTCGACGACGTCCAAGGATTGCAAGAGTGAGGCGAGTGTGAAAGAATTTTCCAGCAACAGGAGATTGCCACAGCTGCATTGCTGGAGATGCTTTGCCACTCTTTCATATTTGCCACTCTTCAGTAATCCGCTTACACAAATTCTAATAATTCTAATAGCAGCCGTTAGAGCAGCTGCTGCTAAACTTGATTTCTATGTTGCTTATGTTGTATCTGCATGTTGATGCAGCCGCAAACCCCATCCAACCCCACCACATGACTCTGTCCCTTTGCAAATGGTCGAGTCATAAATAAATCTTGCTACGTAGCAGCAATGGCTGTGAATCGAACTGCCGATGATGTCTATTTAATTACTTACACACGACACGAATACACACCCAACACACACTACTCAGATAAGTACCTCCGGTAGGCGAGAAGATCTTGGTCATTAACATGGCAAAGACCAAGCCAGTCGGCTTGCCCTGAGTAGTGTTAGCAACTTGTGACCTTCGGCAGTAAACCAGGTATACCCCGTTTAGCCGCCGTACTCGAGAAGGTGTCTGAGACAGAGCTCAGTTATGTTTTGGGACATACTGGAACCATTTTCTTGAATGTTATGCAACCTGGGCTGACGGTACAGTATTCCAGCATCTCAGTAAGCGAAGTGATATCTTGCCGAAATGACTGTTAGGGCAATGCATCTACTGCCACTTAACGTGACGTTAAGACTTTTCAAATCTCCAACCCCATAAGGGCGGGTGTCAATCCTCGCATGACAGAGAGGCCATGGAAGCATGCAAAGATAACCATGGGATTATAACGTAACTGTACCACGACCAGAAATAACGACTCGGAGTTGAAACCCATTAAAATGGAACACAAGTATTATAAGAGCCTGTTGCCATACAGGTCCATGAATTGCCTCCATAGGGAACCAGGCAGACGGAGCGTTGCAAGAGATACCCACAAAGTGAGCAGTGGAAGGAAGTTACTCACAAGAAGAAGGCCAGAAGTCCAACAAATTAGGAGCCCTCGCTCAGATGTCATAGTTATTGTGGCAAATGAAGAGGTCAGCTACGCGGAGATACTCTACAAGGTATAGACGGATGAGAAGCTGGGCGAGTTTGGGAAAGTGATCAGCGATCACCCTCGTGGGTGAAATTCTAGGCGAGCAAGCATCGAATACAGGGATCTGGACGAGGTCACGACAAAGGAAGGTATTCGCGACCAGCTGATGAAGAAATTTGGTTTACACGAGATGACCTGGCACTAGTCATGCTGGCTAAGGAGCTTAAAGACTTAGAGGAGGCGGCAAACGTTGCTTGCAACTTGCAGGTCACAAAATCGAACTGTTCTCATTACAAGCCGCCAAGTAATTGAGTACATACAGGTGCAAGTCAAGATGGAGATTAGAGCTACTCAGGCAACATTGGGGGACCCTATTCCAATGGAGGCTATCCGAAGGTCGGGGAGATCAGCGTCTGCTAGATGAAGCGCAGCGACAAAATGAAGATGGACACATTGGCTAATCCCCAATCCCCAGTGGAATTAATCATCTTTCACAATTTCTTACAGGTCACAGCGACTGCAGGGACTACCTGCACAGACTTAGGTACGAGGACATCCCACTGTGTCCGACCTGCCCAAACGCCATCGAGCCTTTACCATTGTTCGAGGCATAGGGGGATAATAGTTTAGTGCTCTACCAGAGACTTTGGTCCAGCACTTGATGGAGTCTCCGTCACACTGAAGAGATGCCCGCTATCTCCGTGGTCTTCTTTATCTTCAGAAGATTCTCACCTCCATGGCGTAATACACATACACACACAGCCGTGTGGTGGGGCATAAGAATACCAACACAACGAGTCAAACCTTGTCGTATAACACACACACACAGGCACACATAGACATCAGCTTAAAAGACCTTAGTAGAGAAAAGATTTCTTGCCTTATTGCGACGGACGACAGTTGGTTTTTTTCTTCTGCAGCTGCGGTAGCTGTTACTGCCCCTCCCTTTCTTCAACAAGCACCCTACCACCTTTCCCCGTCAACCCTTCCATCACTTCGCCAACTCGTTCAGTTCACTTGGCTCGCCAAGCTAAGCCGAGAAGCGTGAAAAGCAACAAAAATAAATTTAAAAAAAAACGAGAAAAAATAGTATATAAAACTAAAAAGAAAAACCTGCAAACTACGAACAGTAACCCAAAAATTCAGGCCAACTGTCTCAAGTCGAAGTCACTTCATACTCTGGGGTTCTACGCTCTCCCTCTCTCTCTCCCTCTCTCTCTCTCTCTATCTCTCTCTCTCTCTCTCTCTCTCTTTCTCTCTTACTCTCTCTCTCTCTTGGTTGATGTTTCTCTTTCATATTACATTCATGGACCTGTGTTTTGTTTTTTATCTGATGCTATTCGCGTACAGTAAGTACATACAATATCGGACGATGCATGCGGTATTAGCTTTAAGTATATACATGTGCAACTTTCTAGACATTTTGTAGTCTGAAGTAAGTCTTTAAAGTATATCTTCGAACTTCTTGTTTTTGATTTGTGTCAAATGAATTAACATTTGCATTTATTCAGATTAAACGCTTTATTCTCGAACTTAATTCATAATGCCGAATAAAATTCTTTGTGTTATTCGTATCGATTATCAAACATATTATGACATCATTCTAACTCGAGTGATTTCCTTGCTAATCCAGTGATTCTAGTGCAATTCAGTCAGACTCTCAATTAGCATTGCATCTTTACCTGCCAAATAGTTCTCTGTTCGACTTTTGAATAATAAATGTCGATTTGAGATGCATGGCTTGACCTTTGACAAAAAAGTATCAGTCATTTACCACCCAATATTGGTAGCCATAGCAAAATGTGATTTGTTCAGCTTACAATGGAAATATAATTAGGTTCAATTACATTTGTGCCAAATTACAAGGTTTCAATTCAGATGGAAATATACAGCATAGATTAGCAAAAACCATACTCTAACTTATGCATACATATACATATATACATACATGTATATATATATATATATGTCTCGCAAATTGCTATTGGCATTCAGGCACAACGAGCATGCGCCTTTCTCTGCGATTCTCATGCGCTTGCATTGAGTACTCGAGGCATCGGAGCCGAGCGACTTCATTCATTAGCCGAGCATTTCGAGCTTTCCGATCGAGTCGCTAGATAGTGGGCGTATTTTTTTTTTATTATTGTTTTCCGTCATTGTCAACTTGACGCCACACAGCATTGTTCCCAGATGCCCAGATGCACATTTCCTAAGAATCTTCACTTGTCGGTTGCATGAGCCACATTAACCACTAGTTGCTGATGATGATGACTGTTGTTGTGGTCCACACTCACACTCACACACACATTCACATGCCTATCAAATTTAGATCGCGTTCTGTCATAAAAGCGAACACATCAGCAGCACACATAGCAAATTGGCTTAAATAGTTTGTTTTTAATAGCATCTAACGGCTGTTGTGGAAGTTTTGGCTTACCCCACTCGCGGCTCCCGTCCCTCGCTGCCAGCGCTTCAATTGCCGATCGCTCCACTTGTCTTACTTTCAAGTTGCACTCACGTCTTTCTCTATTTTGCTGCAGTGTTGTGCTCTCACTTTGAGAGGGGGAGGACAACTGCAGCATGCAACAAGTGTCGAAACAAACAATCAAAAAAATAATATTCTACGTATATGCAAAACATTAAAAAAAAAATATAAACAAAAGAACAACAACAATAATCAGAAGAATTGTAAACGATTCGGTGATTTGGTGTTCGTTGTTCGCTGTTGTTCGGTATTCGGTGTTTGGTGTTTGGTGTTTGGTGCAACAACCAACGTTGTCGAGTAGCGCGCACAAACTAACAGCCAACGAGCAGCGTTGAAACAATGGCAACAAGCCAAGCGGCCGCAACGCCACCGAATCGCTCTCGGAGAAATCGAGTAACTACAAACCGATTGCCAATGCCACACCGAAGCTGATACTGCTCTACATCCGATCAAATAATATATGCAAACAGCTTATTCAAATTTGAAAGAAAAAATTCAGGATTCATTAAGGAAATAGGAATATGATTTTTTGTAGACATTAAACTGTTTACACACTCGGCTCTAGTTAAACCAGAATTATATGTATACATATAACAATACAAAAATAATATAAATAGAATATATATAATTATTTATAACAGTAAATAAATATAAGAATATGATTTTCAGCAATCAAACCATGCCATTAAAAACTTGCCTTTTTTGAATCTGTAATTAATAAATCACGAATATTATAGTTAATTGCAAATACCTAAATAACATATATATATGCATTCTATATGTATATATTTATATTCATAATATATTTGAATTAATGCTGAGCTGCTTTAGCTGAACTCTTTTCTTATATTGTGTATTTATTTAATTATTTTTGCTTCTGGCCAATTAATTATATATGTATATAATACCTTTTGGGGGACAAGCAAAATGTTAAAGTGCACTTTACTCAACAACAGAAGCGTATTAAAACCGGTTCTTTTAAGCGGTTTTCGGTCTTCGGGCGAAATAGAAGAAAAACAGAAGAAAAATATGAAGAAGAAGAAGAAGCAATAGATGCAAGCGCAACAAGCGTAAAGTTTTGGTTCGGTTTCGCAAACGGCATAGAATATCGGTTAGATATTTTCTGAACATCTTGAAAAAATGACAGGCATAAAATTGTGTTCGATACAATACTAAAAATGTTGAAAACTATCGACATTTGTATAATATTAATAAAATTAAAACAATAATATTGTTTTGCATATTTCTATTGATAAATGCGTTTGTATATATATGTATATATAATTAGACAACAATTACAAGTCTTTTTATGCCCCAAACCCATTAAAAATGGGCAAAACGGGTATAATGGTTTTGTACAAATGTATGTAACGCGTGCTGCCTGAAGCATCAGCGACCCCATAAAGTATATATATTCTTAATCAGGGTCAACAGCCGAATCGCTATATCCACCTATTTGTATAAATACGGGGATTTCTGAGACTATATATACATATATAGAATATTTCTCGAATATCAAGCGCAGATCAAGAATGCTTATTTTATCGATATTTGCCTCCGTTTCTCGATTATCGATACATTTACATTTCCGATAGCAATAAGTGCTACAATTTTAAAGGCATATGCATGCTATTGATCAACTACCCAAATCTCATTAAGATCGGATAAGAAACACCCAAGTTATAGTCGAAAATATATTCTCATATTGATCTCATTTCTATCAGTAGCCGCAAACATTTTCTGTATGCATAAGGGAAATTTTCCAATAAAAGTAGACTATATTCAACAAGTGAGATCAGGGTATATCGTAGTCGCTCACTCGACTTCAGCACTCTTACTTGTTATATGTGAAATGTATGTCTAAAGTGAAAAGTGTTCATTAATCAAAGCTAACAGTATCTGTTGTTCAACTCCTAGCTAACATTTTATCGATCTGTTGTCGAATATCGTAAAATGAAATTTCACTGAACTAGTTTGTGTACCGACTAAATGTAGCACACTCTTAAGCGCTCTATTGCTATTTTGCACAACAGGTGGCGCCAGAGTGCAGATTTATATGTTCGTAAAATAAAGTGATGTTAAGTTAAGTTTCCTACCGGCTCGAGCGCTGCGTTGCTATTTAACACTACAGGTGGCGCCAGTATGAGGAAAAACGTTGTGTTTAAAAATGGATAAACAATTTTCTGTTCACCACACAAATTCACAGCCTATTTGGATTAACTTGATTTCTCAGTATTATTAAAATGGGCACCATTAATATTTGTGACCCAATGCAACATTGGAGACAGAAGGACTCCATAAGGCACTCAAGGTATACATTAATTGAATTTTAAATATTTTATTGCTAGGTTTTGATCAATATTATAAGTTATTAAGCAAATCAATTGAACTGTGTACACATGATGAAATTCTCAATTAAATAAAGATAAAACAGATAGCCACTTGAAAAACGGATCAGACATAGTATTTGGATTAAATATATTGAAATTAAACTAGAATTAAAATTAAAATGTGTTTAACAATTTGCCGAATGTGCTGAATTTTAATGAAATTATGATTCCATTTGTACTTTGGTGTTCTACGCAAAAATATTATCATAAAGTTTCGTGCAATGTTTCGCGGCAATTGCCAGCAAATTTTTTGAAACCTTTTCTTTGTTTTTTTGCGAGCTTTTATTATGAAAATCATAAAAGTTAAAGCCAATTTTTGGGTTATGTTTTCGCTGCACGCACAAAAGTTTCGACTCAGACGCAATTCCCGCGGCTTTGTACTGTTAAAATAGTGTCCACACACACACACACATACGACCACTTACACGTGTGCAGATATGTATGCATTTGTAAGTAGATATATATATATGTGTGTGTATATATATATATATGTGCACATAGAATTGAACAATTTTTATGCCTTTTTTGGGCCCTTTTTGCAAAGTTCAAATTGAATGCCGGAAGTGCTTTGCAATTGCAACTGCATTTTTGCGTAGGGATACGGAGAGGATGATGAGGGGGGTGAGGGGGTGGATATGTGGAGCTCTTTTCATGGCATGGCATGCAATTGTGTGAGTAGTGCTTAGGGTGAGTTGGGGGTTTGGAATTTGCTGATAAACGAACTTGAACAATTTTTGACAGTTGTGCGTATAAATCTTGAAATGTTTTAATTTGCTTGAGAATCGATTTAAAGCGAACGCAAAAAAAAAAACACTCTGAAATGGAAAAAAAAACAGCAGAGAAACCAAAACAAAACAAGTAAGACTGGTCTAGTCGAAAGTGGCCGACTGGGAGATACCCTGTTGCCAGCTGGTAAGGAAATTAAAATGGTTTCTTCAATTCTTGACTCGAGTGTCTGCAAATGAAGTATAGAAGTTACCCATCAGGGGCAACAGAATGTACATTCAACATTCAACAAAATTGGTTGTATTCTATTTTATATTATAATTAATTGTTTTATTATTCATTTCTCAAAGTCAAAATAAAGGGAGATTTGCTAATTTATTAAGAGACTTATAACGAAATCGGGATACTTTAGGAATGTGAATTTAAGAAATGTTGGACATAATGCAATCTGGCAATAAAATAATCTGATCGATGTTAGTGAAACTTGAAATGAAAAGTCGAATTGAGTCGTGATGTTCCAAACTAGATAACAAACTCGAACTCTAATAATCTTCTTCGCCTGTTACATACGTGTGCACAGCTTCATCATGCCCGATATGCCCAGTGTTCATGGACACAGAGTACAAGCAGGCAGGCAAGAGAATCGTTGCCAGAGCAATGCAATGGAATCTTAGTCCTTCCAGCATCGTTGTGCATGATTTATGAATGACATTTTAGCTTTCAGTTGCCTTACCCAACGAGAACTATTTGCACTTTGCCAGCCTGTTTGGCAACCAAATACCATCATCGTCTTCAAGCTTATATTTGCATAATATCGTAAAGTCAAGTTGAAGATCCGGTTTGAAATCAGTTGCACATATGAAATAGACGATTCCAAAATGTATAGAAAGTTACAAAGATATATTTGAGATTACTGCATGGAATTTGGGAAGATTGATTTGTCTTTTACTAAATACCACGGTTTTTTTCCATATGAGATTTGTGCTCAATTGTAGAAATACTTGTGTTCTTTTGTATAGAATTCTTACATTAGATTTTTGATACTTTTATATATATACTTATATAAAATATATCAAAATTATATTTATATTTATATATAAAAAAAAACCAAACAATTTGAGTGACTTGCCTCGGCTTCTAAAGCAGACTCAGACACCTGAGTGAGATTCTTCAATGAGATTGAATAATTCAAAGTTCATTTTCCATTTGTGTTGAGTGTTATTGATATTCGTAAGGGTATCCATGATTCGCCAATTCGCTTGCCTGACGTTTGCCACTTTTTAGTGCCGCGCGAATTAGCCAAAAGCTGTTGCCGGCTTGCCCTACGCGGACGTGTTTACCTTTGTAGCATTGCAAGCGCGCCATTTTTTTGTGTAAGCTCTAATTTCTTTTTATTTTTTTTTTTTTAGTTTTTTTTAGGTTTTTTTTCTTAGTTCTCGTTCCAATCTGCAGTTCGCAGTGAGCATCGAGCAGTGAGCGGTGAGCTGGTGAGCTGGTGACCAGTCGGCAGTCAGCATTGAGCAGTCGCTGGGCAGCGAGGCAATTCATATCATATTTTTGCACTGACCCCGGATCTGCCGCAGAGCCGAGCCGAGCAGAGCAGAACAGAGGAGAGGAGATGAGAGAGGAGAGGAGAGAGCAGAGCAAAGATACGGCGGGAGGCAGTGCAAAAGCGGCTCTTCGCTTTTGCTCTTGGCGTTTATAGATTGAGTACTTTATCAAAAAAACGAGACATCAAAGCGTATATCATGTCAGCTGCAGACATGCAGAGGGAACTGACCACTGGCCAGGCACAGACAGAGGCAGGGACAGCGACAGCGGCAGCGAGACAAAAGTGGTGAGGAGCGAGAGGTGTATGCATTTGCATGGAGTGGCCATGCACACACACACACACACACAGAGATATATATGTGTGTGACGCAGACCTGACCAGAGACACAGACACCATAACTTAGCCAATGGCCAGTGGGAGTTGTTGCTGCTTCCCAACTTGGGCGCCATTTTGTTTATCTTTGTCGCAGAGCGTGTGCAAAAAACTCGCAACAGTCCAGAAAGTTAGGCCATCAAGTCCTCCCACACACACACACACACACACACGGGGGGATTCTAGCTGGAAGTGCTTTGTTGTTGTGTGTTTTTTTTATCTTATCAAGAGCCAAGCCTTCCACACAGCGAGTTGCAGTTGTTGTTGTTGCTGCTGCTGCTGCTGTTGCTGCTCGTCACGGACTGCTCCCATATTCTTGTTGTGATTTCGATCTGGGTGCCTCAAATGATCATGCTACATTAGCTTTATGTATGCGAAATGTAAGCCCCAAATGAGTCGCAGCAGCAAGCGGCAATGATTCAAAAACTCATCGAATGTTTTTGTTGTGGTTTTTTTTTCGTTGTTGTTTGGCATCAATGAATTGCCATTGTTGCCTTAACCACTAGCATTGAGTTCGGTGCGTAAGCCATATAAAGTTATTACTCCCGCCTAACCACAACCCAAGCCCCTGCGCCAAATCAGTTGATAGCCATCGATAAATTGCAGCAGCGTCTGCAAATGCACATACAGTTGCGAACAAAATAATAGCACCACTCTCACAAGAAATGCTTTCAAATGGGCTTAAAGAACTTTTCAATACGTTTCTGGAAGTGGAAGAAAGGAAAAAAAAACATATGAAAAATTCAGAAAATCTACTATTTAGTTGCGTTCCCTTTATTGACAATTGGCACTAAGTTAACCAAGCTATAAAATGATCTTAGCGCCACTTCACTCCAGAATGATTGGCTTAGTAATGTTTTGACATCATCCCAAAGATTTTCAATTGGATTGGTTCATTTGGTGACTGCACAATTCACTCAAACTTGCTTGGGGTTATTATCTGAGCAGGGCAGCTTCATAGAATCCACAATATTATTATTAATAGGCTTGTTGGTTTCTTATAGTTTTGATACAATATACGAGTATTGAACCTAGTCCATTCAAGCCCATTCGATTATACTTGACCCTCCATGTTTAATGCCTTTTGTCGTGTGTTTTAATCCAAAATGAGGGCATAACAATTGTACTTCCATTTGTAATTAAAATATTTCTATATTTTTGACTCGCCAATTTAAATGTTCCTTTTCGAACTTTATGCACTTAAATCAAGTTATCTGAGATATGAGCGAACTATCTGCATTGTTGCACTTGTCTTGAAGTAATTAGTACGGCTCAGTTGCAGACTTGAAATTATGCTTAAACTTAATGATCGAAATAATAACAATTAAAGCAAATGTTTATAAATTATAAATAAAATAAAATAATGAATAATAAAACAATTAATTAAAAGATAAGTCAGGTCATAATTACTTTTCTGCAAACAACCCAATAAAAAAGAAACAAATCAAAAAAATTAATTTATATTTTGCTATTAAATCATATGCAATAAAAAATAAATATTTTTCATTAACCGCTTAGCTTTCTTGACAAATCGGCTGATATAGAAATATTTTTAGTCACATCTATACAAAATTCTGTAAATTATCGGAAAAGAAATCATGAATTTCTAACAGAATACAGAATATTCATTGAAGAATGTAAGAAATGTGAAATCAGGCTAGTAAATTACGTATAAAAATGAGTAGAAAGATCACAATGATTTTCAGCAAATTTGTACAAAAGACGTGAAATCAACACCGACCCCCAAAAAGGAAAAATATTCCTGATTAGCATCAAAAGCCGACTCTGTTTGTCCTGAAAGAACACGACGATCTCAAAAACTTTAACAGCTAAGGACTCCAAATTTGTATAGAATCAATATCAAGTTTATTTATTTTATTTCGGTTACATTCTCGGTATTTGTAAAATCCATAAGTCGCCTGGAACCGGATTACTGTGTCGTAAAACTGCAATTGGAACTATCGGCAGATAAATGTGAGTTTTTCTGCGAAAAGTTACTTCGTTTGTCAAGATATAATTCCCATGGTGAATCAGAAACGAACTACTAATTCATATTGCTTATTTTCTTATTTATTATTTATCATTTATCATTTAACTCTGATACCAAAGAAAGAAGAGTGTATATAGATCTAGATACCCGAGGCATACCATCCATACGGTTGGTCGCCGAGAGAAAAAATAGAGAATTTACAACTTAACTCCAGAGGAGAGAAGATCTTTTTAAAATTCGTAAAGGAATACTGCTTAACTTCGATAAACAAGTAAATAAGAACTTGTATATAAAAGCATCCTTTGCCATGCTTCAAATATAGTTAGATGAAAAATAGGTTTTTTAGATTTGCTTGTATGCGAAATGGAAATGATCTGTGCAGGCTGTGCACATATGTACATGTTCATCTAGATGTATGTATGTATGTATATGTGTACATATGTACGTTTGCATATATGTACATACAATAAATATGAATCGTTGAAATATGGTTAATCGTTGCCACTCGCTCGTTGCCACAGCAGGAAATCACAAATCAAAGCATTTTTGATTAATTTTGAATAAATGCAAATAGCAAATACACAAGATTCGCACATTTCGCCAAGGTTATCCGACTGACAGATGCACAAGCGTTGGACTCGGGACCTCGTCCAGGGCTGGACATAAGCGTGGACGTCTACATGGACATGGACTCTCGGCTTGAGCATGGAGCATGGAGCATGGAGTGCTGGCCGCTGACTCCATTCTTACGGCTGTCGCTTTTGATAAATTTGACGTGCAACGTTGCGAATTGCGTGAGTTGTTGTTGTTGTTGTTGTCGTTGTTGTTGTTGCTGTTCTTGTTGTTGTTGCTGCTACGTTGCCCGTTGAAAAGTAACTTGTTGTGATAATTTCGAGAATTTGTTGCACAAATATCAAAATAAAATTAATTTCGTTGATTTTTACAGAGCTCTGGCCCTGTCCGAGGCACTTGCCTCACTCACATGCTGCACGAGCCGCACGAAAAGAGTCCTGATCTCGTTTTATGAATGGGCAACAGGTCGCCGCAGTTCTTCCTGCAGACTGTCTGCCCATCTGTGTGCAGATCTGAACAGATTCCCTGTCGTCGTCGTCGTCGCTGCACCGGAAATTGAAATTTTAAAAGTTTTGACGTTTGTTTAGTTTTTATACCCTGGCTTCAGCTACAAACTGATATAGGTTGTGCAAAACTATATAGCATTCAGCAGAAAGCATCTCCAATCCCCCCCGATGAAGTGTATTTAGTTTCTTGATTAGCCAAGTGGATCTTAGCGACGAAAATTAAAACAAAATTTGATTTGACATTTGATCGACAAATTTTTCTCGTTTCTCCAATATCGAAAAGAATTGTTTTCCGATGGCAATCAAAGTGACTTCGATGGGAATGCACCTTAGTAAAACATTGATCATCGTTCAAAATTCAATAGGGAAGTCTAAGCATTTTGTTGATGGGTAAGGGGTAATTCATAGTCGGGTTCTCTCACTCGATTATATAGCATTCTTCACTGTTTTGTTTTTGGGATCCCACTTTTTGTTGTTGTTGTTATTTGTGTTTTGTTGCCTTTTACCTTCTGCTCTTGCCATTCATTTGTAGTTTTTGCCTTTTGCCGTTTTCTCTGTTTATTTATGGAAACAAATACATTTAAATAAACGCGAACGAAATGAATGTGACCATAACACGAGTCAGTTCACCATTGGCTCGGACTCGACTTAACTTTTAGATGGTAACCAAAAAAAAAAAAATGAAAAAATTTGTAAAATATTAATGGACTGGTCGACTCGCAGATCGGATATGGTAAACACCCACACAAACACACACACACACACACACAGAGAGGCGCACACCTGATTCATTTACCTTATATGCATACATCTATATAAATATATATACATTTGTATATATGTATATACTCTATCTGCCAATCTGTCTATGCTCTCATAACGCTTTCCGTTTCCGTTTCGTGAGTTTTGCATAGATGTTGCTGCTGCTGGCCAAGTTATTAGCGGGCAACGGGTATCAGTTGTGCTAATTTAAGCGTAGTTGCCCCAAAATAAATATTTGAGAATTGTGCATATGCAGAAAAACCCATAAAAATGCTTTAAGATATATGTAGCTTTAAGTAAGTAGGCGTCACTTTGCAAAGCAGTCACAAACACAGATTTTGAAATCTACTTAGTAGTGTATTACATAAATATTTATAGTTCAGCTACCTCAATATATGTTCACTGAGTTTGTTTTCGTTAGGTTCTCATTCAATTCCAAACTACTTAAGGGATCTTTTTTTATATGACGTACAACTATTTGAAGAAATCAGTTTAAGTTATTGGTATAAACATTGAATTAAGAAAGGGGTTTTTAATCTATTTAAGAAATTAATCAATTTTTATTTATTTAGCATGTTAAAAGTTTTATATGATTGGAATTCATGTCAAAGGTTTTTTTTTTATCAACATTTCTATGTTAATATCAAGTTTAAAAAGAAACAAAAAATACAAATCATTTTATGGTTGTCAAAAAAGCTAGATATAAAAATAATACATGTCTAATACCAGCTGATAAAAAGTGCTGTTGGGGTGGGGTTGTGGCAGCTGTGGCAGCAGTGGGTGTTTGTGCCTCGACCATTGAATAATTATAAATGTGATGGCTCAAGCTGTAGAGTTGCGGGAGGATCTTAGTTTGGGTCTACTTTCCAAGTTTGGTAACCTTAGCTTTCAAATTGTGAGGGAAGGGTACAACTAGTTGTATACGAGTATATAGATTTTAAATTTGTTGACTCTAGCTTTCAAATTGTGGTAGATATTATCGATTTGATTAGATAAACGAAGCTCCCAGTGGGAGGCAGCACCTTAATTTGAACACCATTTCTGTATCTTGAAGGGTGTTGATAAAAGTTGAGTTCATACATGCAACACGATGCAAACGTTGCACAAATTATGTTTACTCAACTGTAGCCGAGTTTAAGAATAAGAACATAATAAGACATTAGTATATGTGGGCATACTCGTATGCATGGTAGATAATTGAATGTAGATATGCATATATGTATTTATAATCACTCCGGTTTAAGCCTGCCTCCCATTAAATTATCTATCTGCATGTGTATTATTTATATATATTGTATACCACACCCACACACTCAAACACACACACACGCAATATGAATGTGTGTGGATGCAAATGTTTTAATAGGATAAGCAGTCAATGCCGCAGTTTAGTCGATGCATGACAGATTGACGCTTTGTTACGTCAACTGTCGCCGACGCATCGCGTCGTTGCGCATCTGCTGCTCCTGATGCCTCAGCTGCCACGTGAATGGCTTTGGCCAGTGTGTGGCATATGTCGATAGCGCTACTGCATAAGAGCCAACACATACAAATGCACATTTGTAATGTGAACTGGTCTAAATGACAAATGTGCCGCAATATTTATATATATATATATATATATATATATGTATATATATATCTATGATTAGTTTGTGTTGTTGCCAATGCTTTTATTTTTTGCAAAATCAAAATATGCTGATAGGCATCATATGAAGTGCATGCATGCATTTATGTATTTATATAAATGTATGCTTATACTCTATAGTGTGGTATGCCACACAAATTGAGTGCGCAAAAAAATAAAAAAAGGAATGTACATATATAAATATATACATATATGCACATGATTATAAATAAAATATTTGCATTTTTATTGAAAATTAAAATAATTTTTTGTGCAACGCGCTCAGACACAGTTAACAAAACACACGCACACGAAAACCCAATTTATTTATATTAAAATAGAAATTGTGAAAAGAAAAAGAAGGCATACACACACACACACAAACATGCACATACACATACACATACACATGCACATATAAGCACATTTACATACACACGCTTATATTTTGAAAAACGTGCGGCAAAATTATGATAATGGCCATATGTACCGTTTATTGAAAGTCACATCCTTTATCGAATGAATTTACAATTTTTGGCAGACTATCCACATTTCACGCATATTTTTCTACTCTTGTAGAGTGTGTTCTAATCTTGCTTTCAAGGTATAAGGTATATACCATAAGGTATTTATTCCTGATCAGCATCACTAGGCGAGTTGCTATCATTATTTAGTCTTTTACGTGCAGAATTTAGTTGGAGATTATTCGAATTGGATAACTATGGATATAGCTGCTTAGCTTTGAGTCACGTATAAGCTTGCACTTATCTTGATCAAGATAGATCGGTTATTAATAAGAGACAACATTCAATAAAAGACAAAGACGCATAAATCAAACTATTATTGTATGTTGAATTTCCGATTATATTGAAGTATTTTATTAATTATTTTCAACTGTGATCGGTGCATTGTGCATATATTCAAATTTTATTGCTTGTGTGTTTGCGCGAATTGCTCAGGCGTCAATTTTAGGTAGTTTCAGGCAAATGGGTTGTCATGAATCGCTTCACAGCTCTTGTCACCAGGCAGACACCAAATCGCGCTGGGTTCAAACGCGTCATAAAAGTGTTCGTTGCTCCAATTCAGCTTCAAAAAGTGAAAAAAGCACTGTATAAAAATAATAAATTGGAGTTGAAATATGGAAAAGCGTAAATTATTCAAATACTCATCACAGCCAGACATATAGTATGTCAAATAGTAAAAACTGCTCAAGCCAAGCAGCACTGAGCACTTCTCTAAATATGTATGGAGCAATTAAATGTGTTGGAACAAAAATAAATAAATATCTAAATACAATTCCTTGATAAAAGATATTAATTAGCTATATAATTCTACAGAAATTTGAAGTTTATATGCTGATTCGGCTAATAATACTGATCAAAAACATATAATGCCTTCTATCATCTAAAAATTAGATTAATGCGTTTTTGTTTTTATGGTTTTCGCTCTCAGATCTCATGGAAAATGTGCAAAAGGGGTATAATGAAGTTCGGCAACAGTATGTAACAGGCAGAATTAAGCATACATCTTGAATGAAGTTGCCTTGATCCAGAGATCCCATCTAGATACCAAATTCAAGTATTAATATGGGCAAATTATGGTATTCAAATTGAATGGGATTCTGATAGTAAAACGAAAAAATAGTAAATTGGATTAAAAATATTCCACATTTGAAGAACGTTTCTATTTCACTTATTGCATAAATATGTATGCAATTAATCAGTATATTGAGCAACTCATCCGCCGAGGTTGCTAAAGTGTTTAAAAATAGATAAAAAATCAACTTATTTTGCTGAAACTTCAGAAGCATTTCATTGACCTGGCGGACAGGTGTGAAAAATGTTGTTAAAGTTGTTTTGTTCTTGTTGCATTTTGCGTGATATGTGAAAATCGCATTAAACATTAAGCGAACAGATGGGAAGACACACGTATGCATATATATATATATATATATATATATATGTATATATTTGTCAGTATGCGTATGAAGTAGCACGGGGCTGACAAAGAGAGATGTGGAGGATGCAATACCGAGTGGATTTGTCGCTAAAGCCGACAGCTTAGTGTGAGACACACAGCTGCCTGGTTGCACTCTGTACCTGTGCATCGGCCTCGGTTTCGTCACCGGCCCCGGCTCGGGCCTGTAACTGAGACTGCGATTGCAACCGGGCTGCGATGTGGCAGCGACAAGTGACAACGGTGATTTGCATACAAAGCCAGTGGCATGGTTCTCACATTGTTGTTGTTGTTGTTGGTGTTGCTATTACTGCTGGCAACTGCTGCGCGTGCGGCTCATCATCATTTGTCAACCCAGTGCCCGCACAGAGAAGGGACGTGGACAGAGGCACAGAGAGTTGTTGCAGAGACAGTGACAGAGGCAAATACAGAGACAGAGACAGAGGCAGAGGCAGAGACTCTGAGGCTAAGTACCAAGTGCGGGTGCCGCTTGATAGCTGATGGGTTCCGGGTGCTTTGCTGCTATCTTAAATCGTAATAGCCGCTGCCACCTCACAAAATGTGCAAACGGTTTTAAGCCGCTCTCATCTTAGGCAGGCTCTTTAGCTCTTTAGGTCTTTGTGTTTTTACCTGCGCCGTTTGTTGCTCAATTTTGGCAATTTGATTGTCACTGGCTTAACCCAGTCCGCTTCATTTTCAAGTCTTTTTTAAAGCAAAGCTAAACTATTAAAGTGCAAAGTTCAAATGAAGCAACATGCCCATATAGAATACATATCTAACTAGATTTGAGTTTCACTCGAAAACTTTGGTCTGCCTAACAAATTGAAGTAAGAAATTTGTATTTCAAAACAATGCTCGTGATTGTTTTAAAATATTTATATAAATTCAGTAATAAACTAAACTAATCAATAGTAAATACTTTAAAAATCGAGAACTATTTTTGTTTAGTTTATTCTGTATAAAATAATAACTAACCGTAGATGTGTGAGACGCTGATGCGCTCGTCAGAGCAGGACACAGTCGTTGCAGATGATGTTGAGGGGAGAGCGGCAGAGAGAGAGGGAGAGAGGGAGAGAGAGGGAGAGAGAGAGAGGGGGAGAGGCTGAGAGTGAGAGAGAAAGAGGGGGAGAGACACTGAATGTCATGTGTCAAGTGTGGACGAAGACGCAAGTGTCAAGCATTTGGACTAGAGACTTGGACCTAGAGCCAAATCTCGTCCAGGCGCTGACGTTGCAGGTCGTGAGACGAGCGCGAGAGAGAGAGAGAGAGAGAGAGAGAGAGAGAGCAATAGCCTTCTCACTATAGGGAGAGACAGTCAAATGGGGCGGGGGCGTGGGCGGAGGCCGGGGATTGTTATCCTATTTCGAACCGGGCCGGGCACTGGGACATGGAGACGGACTTGGGCTAGTACTGCCTGACCATGGCAACCTCGTGAAGTGGCAAGTCGCAAGTGGCAAGTGGCAAGTGGCAAGTCGCAAGTGGCAAGTGGCAAAGCAGCACGCACACGAGCGCAAATAATCATAATAATAAAGAAGAAGGCGGAGAAGGAGAAAGAGAATGAGAAGGAGGAGAAGAAGAAGAAGATGAAGAAGAAGAAGAAGAAGCAGAACAAAAAGAGAAAGGTCCTTGCGGCCATAGGAAAATCTTATTTCACGCTGTAAACCACAAGGGAACGTGCCAAACACCGCAAGCAATAAATGAGATGATGGCGATGAGCAGAATAATTGCGAGAAGCGACAGCAGGCAGGCAGCGGGTAGTGGCAGCGGGCAGCGGGCAGCAGGCAGTGGCAGCGGGCACTGGGCAGACAGGACAGCCAACGGCAGGACATTCGGACAGGGCGGCAGGCGAAACATGGTGACATTGTAATAATTATGCCAAAGATTATCCTTAGACTCGCACACGCACACGCCGCAGACAGAGACAGGAGCAGAACCAGAGACCGACAGAGAGCGAGAGAGACAGAGAGAGAGAGAACGAGAGGATGGAGTGAGGGCGACGGCTGTGCCGCAGGATATGGCAACACGATGAGCGCAGGACACAACGGCATAGCGTCGTTGACGTCGCGACGATGGCAGCCGCGAGCGAGCCGTGTTAAGTAGATGAGCTTCAATTTGTGTGCCTCCTTCTCGGTCTGTCGGTCCTTCCGTCCTTAGTGTTTCGACCTTTCGTTCATGAGTAGCTATGTGTGTGTGTGTGTGTGTGTAGGTGTTATTGCCGTTGCTGTTGCTGTTGTTGTCCTGTTCTGTTCTGTTCTGTCGTCAACGCCTGTTGATGTTGATGGCCTCCGTTCATGGCGGATATCCTGTAACCAGATTTGCTCTATGTGATTAAGTAAGTCATTGAGATGGTCTTGGTGCCGATAAGCCAACCCATCCCAGCAGAGGCCGACCCAGACCCAGACCCAGACCCGAACCCAGACTCAGCATTCGACCCACACGACCTCATCGTTCAGCTTGTGTTCTTGTTGTTGCCCTCGTTAATTGTTGTTGCTGTTGTTGTTGTTGTTGTTGTTGTTGTAGCGCTTTATGATGCCCTTGGCTTTTGTCGCATTTGCATGTTAAATCTTAAAAAGATCTTAAAATGATCTTTGAAGAACGTCACCAGGAAATTCATTGACTCGACACGAAATTTTCATTCAGTATTTTACTTTGTATTAAATATATTTTTTGAGCAAAGACGACACCGATTTTGTTCTACAAATAATTGTTTTCCATTGCTCACGTGGGTGGGATCAATGTTTTGCAGCTAAGCTAAAATTTGCCACATCTTTAATAAGTTTCTCTAATGTTTAAAATATGTACTTTAGAAGAGATGTCTTCATAAAAGATGACATCTAATGTGTGTGTGTAAGAAGAAAAGCGAAATGTTATCAAAATAAATCAAGAATCAATTATTTTTTTAATGACAAACGTTCTTAATCAGCGCCCATAGGCATTAATTTCTGGTTGGGAATGTTTTGCAGAGTTCTTTGGGTGGTTTGAAAGGCAGAAACCCACTTTCAACTTTAAACCTTTATTGACTCAAAGTATAAACTAAAGTGATTTGTATGTGTATGTATTTGTTTGAGAATAGCGTTTGATTCTGGGCCCACTGTGCGACCTGTGGCCTGGCTGCATAACTAATTTATTTTCAGAGTGGGCGTGGCAGACATCACTCGTGACAAAAAGATGGACAGCCCCAGTAAACAAATGGCAGGCAGCCTGATAGACAGACAGCTATCCAGATATTGGGAGAGGATGGGGATGGCAAGTGGGGGATGGTTGCTGCGTGAGTTGGGCGACATGCGACAGAAAGTTAGTTACATAGGCCATGTAGCGTACATAGGGCACTGGGAGCCTCCCCCAATCGTGCATAATTTGTTTGTTAGCCTGTCCCGCCCGCTAGCTCTAAATCCCATTCCCAGCTCCACAGTGGCAGCCAAAACTGTTGGCGACTTGACTGACGCGAACACGAAACAAAACTGACACTTCAAGCGACGCAGCGACTGCCAACGGGGCAACACAGAATAGACAGCAACGAGAAAGTACAAAAAATAAAAATAAAAAATGAAAATAAAAATAAACAAGTGAGAACGCTGCAGTCGCACTAACCGACGGCGTAATACTCTACTATTGGTGTTACACCAGCTGATAATATGTGCAAATTACTCCACTTGCCGGGCTGGGAACGGAGTCGTCATGAAATATGTTGCTAAGAATCGATATTATGTGGAACATATTTTCCGACGATCTTTGAAAAATATTATCAACTAGATGGAGGTAAGTGTGACCATGCCGTTCTTTGAAGGACGTTGCAAGCGATACAGCTTCCAAATGTTGGACGAATTTTTTTTAGTGGGGAACCTAAATCTTAAACTGAAGAGCATCGGAGAGTATACAAAATCAATATACTCATCGATCTTAGAGTATCTATTTGGGTGTGTGTGTGTGTGTTTGTGTATGTTTAATGAGCAGAGAAACGTGTTGAGAAACGACTCAAAAGAAACGGAAAATCGCGTCACAAGTCACACAAAATTGTCAAAGGCGTTGAACAACTAAACAGCTACACCAAATTCCTGAGCAGTTTCCAACATATTTTCTTTATTGAAATTTGAAATTGAATTTCCTATTAGGTGGGTGCCTAATTAACAGCAGGCAAAGCAATTTTCTCAGAAACTATAAAAACTAATACCACACTACATTTGTTTAGAAACCAAATTCTTGGAAAGTCATCTGAACAGTTCTTAACACGCAATCCTCAGTCCTATGACATTAGAATTCGCTTCCAATCCATAGTTCTCCAGTTTTGCGATTTCAAAACGAAGAAATTTATTGATACAATCATATTGCATTTATATTATTTTAAAAAACTAAAGAAAAGTCAACATAGAAAGTTAGTTTCAGTTAAATCATAATTATGTTTTCATTAAGCTAAAAAATCGATTTCGCTTGATTCCGAAAAACAAAACATATTTATAAAATGCAATCCATGTGCAGGGAAAGTAATTCATTCAGAAAATATCTTTATTCTGTAGTAAGCATATCACCAACAATTTTTAAGATAGAGCCACCAGACTTGGAAGGTAGCTGGTAACCTTCTTCAAAGCATGACATAAACATTTTCAGACCATGATATATTCGGAACCTATTCAGTTAGTGTTATGCGATACAAATTATGTATATTCCACAATTTGTAAGCTAGAATCAGCAAATTTGAAAGGTATATTGCAAGTAACATCCTTCAATAATAACACTTCGGAAATACAATTTTGGTCCCGCCCTCAAATATGATAAGAGTCTATATCTCCCGCAATTTATGAGCTATAGCTTTCAAATATTTTGAGTAGCTGAAAAGTTTGCTTCCCGCTTCGAGCTGATCTCAGCGATTGGCGTTGCGTAATTTGAGTCGTTTGCTGCTTTCTGTCTTATTTCACAGTTCGCTTTGTTTGCTGACCATGTGACTTAATTATAGAGTTTCCACCACTTGGTGGTGGTACCAGTGCTAGTGACACTGGTGGTGGTGCTAGTGGCAGTCGCCAAGCAGCCCGTACCAACATTTGCTGCGCTGGTGTTGACTGCACATGGCTATGCCTAAACTGGCAAACTTCGGCACCGACAACGGCATCGGCATCGGCATCGGCATCGGAATCGACAGCAGTATCGGTGTAGGGACCCGGTAGCCGTTGTAATTGTAGCCACCTCCGTTTGCAACCGCTGCCAGCATTCCTGCCTGCAGTTCCCCCTGATGACGTCGTCTTCGTCATCGTCGTACGCCGGCGATTAGATGTGGCCGTAAGATACGCGCACGTTTATTAGATTCCATTAACTGATTGCGAATGCGTGTATGGTGTATTGTGTATGTTGTGTGTTGTGTGTTGTGTGTTGTGTGTGTAGATGCAGGCATGTGTGTGTGTGTGTGTGTGTGCACACAAGCATGCATGCAAAAAGCATGCGACGCCCCATGCAATCGAGCATTGCCCGTGCCTTTGCTCAACCACTAAAATCAGTCTACAAATTACTTTTGTTTATTTATTTAATGGCGACTAATATCAGTCAACACAGAAAATATACAAAAACTAAAAAAATAAATTAACAGCAATATTTCAATTCAACCTAAAAAATTGAAAACAATTTGAAGATTTCTGGCGGTATTTATGGGAGAGAGCGCAGAAAGCCAACCCAAGCAGACAAAAAATGAAGAAAAAAAAAATGGTTACTATGAATAAGTTAAGAAGAAGTAAGAAGTTAACCAGAAGAAGAGACAAGACGGTTGAGTTCTGAATTTTAGATATAGAGGTCTCTGAATTGATAACATAAAGTTAAAGTTAAATATAAAGTTAAGTGTAACACAATAATACAATACTCAAGAAGTAGTTTAGAAATTTAAGAAAAGAAGGAAGAAGGAGGAGTCTATCGGATTAACTAGAATGTGTAGCTAACAAATTTCATAAATGATTGCATAGTAATACTATATTATTTAATAATGCTCTCTCTCTTTCTTTGTTGGCAGTCCAATTTGCTAGAGAAACTATCTCACAAATTTGTCAAACTCTTCATGGATTTCCGTGTCTGGTTTCTAAAATATATTGTGAAATGAATATGCAGTTTAATAATACAATTTAAGTAATTCATCACTTAAAGTAAAAATCAATTGGGAATTAAAGTAGTATAAAAAAGATAAATAAAAAAAAGTAAACTCTTGATAACTTCAGCAGCATGAATGGTTTTGTTATTAAGTAATAAAGTAATTACAATTTAATCCTCTGCAAGCCAACACACACACACACACTTTTTATATAATTCTATATGTATGTATAGGCATATAATATGCCTGACATAAATGTGTACACATAATCAATTGTATATGTGTATTTTAACAAAGCACGACACATTTGCATGCCACATGCCACAACAGAACCATATGCCATTGGGTGCATACTTGTGATTGATGTTATATTTGTATAACCCTTGGCAAATATACTTTAGCCTAACAGGTATACGAACCGATCTATTATTATTGTTATGTATGTTATTAAGGATGTGAATTAAACCTCTTGACAATTATAAAGTTCCTAGCTAAGATATTCATAATAAATATCCTTTAATTGTAATTAAAGCAACTAACTGAAGATATAGCTTTCGCTCCTTTTTGATGATCGTAATACTATTAGTGCATTGAGTGAACGGATCTGATGGAAGTTAATAATAAAATTAATAATAATATATGAAATGAAAAATATCGATTGATCCCGGAGTTGCGCCCTATCATGAATATTTAAGCAATTTAAAATTAAATAATATTGACTGGGTGTTTACATTGCAAACACAAACAGCGGGCCTGAATTGCGAAAATATATTAAAAAAAGTTGATGTGCATATGCTTAAAAATTCAAATATTTACCGAAACAGCAGAGGCGTAAAATTATTATTATTGTAAATGCAGCAGCGACAACAGCAAGGAAAAAACAAGAACTGCAAAACAAAAAAACAAAAATAATTGCCACAAATAAATATATCAATGAAAAAGGACAGAAACATAAATAGTAGCAAGAAAAAAGAAACAGTAAACAAATGAAACATGTATGAGATACATAAATATATCTATATATATATATGTATATATATATATTTTCATGCATACATATGTGTGCATATCGTATGTATTCCCACAGTTATTGTTATTGCTATTGTTATTACAAATATATATGTAATATTATGCATGTTGTTGTCATCACCATCAGCGAGTTGGCATTGTCGCCAGTCCTCGTTAATTCAAATATTTATTTATGGCAATAATGACAAAATACATTTTGCCCATCAGCACGATGTAATAAAAACACGCATTGCAAGACTTTTGCGGAAAAGGCACGACTAAAACATACTCCGCATCCCAATTATATGGGATAGAAAAAAGACTATGGAAAGGAAGAGGCTTGGAGTCGACTAAGTTGTGGACTTGGCAGTCCTAAAAGATAGTTTTCAATGAATTTGGCATATTGACAAATAAAATAAAAAATAAATATTTATTCCATTGATTTGGGCAAATAAAAAGATGTAATTTTATTGTTTTAAAATGTCAAGTAAGGTTTTTAGCTGAAAAATATGTGAATTTTTAATGCACACTTAATTCAGAGGTCAAACCATGCCCAATTTGGATTTAAGGAAACATAAAAGTAATTTAACGATTTTAAATGTCATATGAAATTATTACTTCGGACAATTTTGATGAACAATTATTTCATGAGCAGACCAGAAAAGTAAGCCGCATTGTTATGCGGTTGAGCTTTGAAAGTAGTAATGGGAGCAATCACGCCTTGCCTCTTTCCGGCCGGACGAAAATGGTGTGTTGAGGAACAAAATTTGAAGACCAGTGGCCAAAATGTTCGACACGCTCGTCGCGTAGTTCAATGGACGAAAACGGAACGAAACCGATGCGAAGCGAAGCGAAGCTGAGACTATTACAGGTACAGATACAGATACAGGTACAGGTACAGGTACAGGTACAGGCACAGGTAGGAAGGAGTACGAGTAAGTATAATGCATATTAGTACGAGCTGAATGAATGAGCCAAGTTAAACGTTGAGATTGGCAGCAATGTTGTCGGTGGCCGGTGGATGTTGCTGGAGAGCATCAAGCAACATCAAAGAGGAGGCAACACACGACTGCCATAATCGAGACAACAACGATGCTGGACAGGAGTGCTTTCAGTTCGAGTTCGAGTTGTTGTAAATTCGAGCTGCTTCTGCTGTTGCTGTTGATGCTGCTGCTGCTGCTGCTGCTGCTGCACCATTGCAATTTCGTTTTAAAAGAAAAATTAACGCGAATTATAAAAAAAAACAACCAGCAAGCTGAAAAGAGATAGCGCGACAGTCACATGAAGATAGGAGAGAGAGAGAGAGAGAGGGAGAGAGGGAGAGAGAGATGGAGAAACAGAGGCTGGATTGCAAAACAGCAAAACAGGAGTGCGCATAGTGCAAGCACCAGCAACAACAAATAATTGGTAATCTTGCAGATATAATGATAATCACAACAACAACAGCAACAGCAGCAACAGCAGAAGCAGAGTGCAGAGCCAGTGCTGCAAGCTGAGCGAAAAGCTAACGTGCGCTGAATGTCCTCATTGCAGTGAAGGTAAAAATGGCAACGGCAGCCGCCGCAGTTGCTACGTGCCCCGCCGTATCGACTGTGGCAAACTTGCAGCTGGCAGTTTGGACCATTGGGCATTGGATCGGGTATTGGGGACTGGCGACTGCCGACTGCCGACTGACGACTGGCGACTGGCGACTGGTGTTCTTGGCAGCCACTCGATCTGCTCTCGACCGCACTGCTACGTGAGCAGCACGCGGAGTGATTACGGGCGGTTGCGGTTTGAGTTTGTGTTGGAGCTGCGGCTGCGGCTGCGGCTGCGTTGGCCTCCTCGCATCGAGGAGTAACACAAGCAATTTTCAATATACCAACTAAAGCGACGGCCTCTATAAAAAAACAAGTGAAAACGGTGCTGTCGGGCCTAGCCGACTGCAGTATACTCTGATACCAATATTACACCAGCTGACCACAGGTGGCAAAGAATCTTGATCTGGGAGTGAAGGTGGGGATTGTGGTATTGCTCAAGTAGCGCAATGCGTGCCGGTGTCTCAACTATTGAATAGTCATTAATGTGTCACCAAAATTTGGCAATCCTATCTAGAAAATTGCGGGAGACATAAGGCTATTGCAAATTGGTAGCTACAGCTTTAAACTGACGGGAGATAAAAGCTATTGCGATTTTTTGGGGCGTATTAACTAGCGAAGTAACCCACAAATGTACAGGTCGATCTCTGAAGAGTATTTCTGGTAATATATATTTAAATTTTGTGACTCTAGCTTTGAAGTTGTGTGAGATATATGCTTGTATCGATTTACACCATCAGGCATATCGGTTTTGGTGATGCGATTGCGCATGACCATAATTTATCTTTACTGTGGAATTTATAGCGATTTTCGATATTTATGTGCACAGTATCTAGAGGAGGATGGGATGGATGCAGCTTGGATATTGCTATATATCGATCTTTCGATAGGTCGTCACCAGTTACATGCGATCCAAATTTAGTAATTTGTGTTTTAAAATTGTGGGAGATAGACAAAAATGAAACAAACAGCATCTTATGGTATATACGAACTTATATGATCTCTTATATAGTCTCTGGTACGGCCGAACAACAGACGCATCCTGGCTGTATCAGATATGGAATACAAGTCGATAACATATCGATATACCTCGTAAGTGTAAGTCGATTATATTATCCCACAGTGTTATAGATAGAATCAAGTTAGAGTGCTGTAAGCCTTCTTCCAAAAATGGCCTATCAACTGCCTGTTTTAATCAACGTCTCCATTAAAGTTATATACACATATTTGATCATTATCAACACCCGAGTCGATATCGTCAGCCTGTCTATCTGCCTGTCTATCTGCCTGTCAGCATTATGCCCAGAGATACTTAATGCTTTGGAGCTGGTGCAGCTATGGCAAAGAAAAAGCACAGCTTGTGTTCCTTCCACAGTTGACTTGCTATCATTCCGCACAATGCTTACCAATACACCAAAGGACCACTGCCACATGCAGAAAAATAATTACCGCGAATTGTACAAATTCGCCATACTCTGGCACCAAATTTTCCTCACATAAACATCATATAACTTAATCTGAAAGAACTGAAGATTTCATGGGGATTCAAAGCACTTCGTTTCAGAACATTGCGCACTGGGCTACTTGGCCTTTAAAGCATACAGCAACTTAACTCTAAAACTATTTTCTGCATTTCAGAAAGGAATTTACTTAAAAACAACAGTTTGCAATTGTACTCTGCAAGTTAGAGTTACCAAATGTGAAAGGTATATTGCTAGGAACATCTGTCAAAACATCCGGAAACAAATTTTGGATCATGCCCACTTCCGCTTCAATAAAGATCAAATATTTAAGAGCTACTGTTACCAAACTTAGAAGGAAAATTATTACGAAACTCTCTCAGCATGTTTTGCGACCACGACCATTGCCGCCGCTAAATTTCACAAAAAGTCTACATCTACCATAAAGCCAAACTTGGTGGATAGATTACTAGGAATCTCCTTGAAAGATCGGGATTTTTTTGGCCACACACACCCTGTTCTGTGGCACCTGTTATCAGATGGTATTACTTATGGTATCAGAGTATTTCCCAGTCGGTCTCTCTTGTTTTTTTGTTGTATTTTTCGGAAATTTTCTTCATATGTTTCGTGTAGTTATAGTGTATCAAAAAAGGGCAACATTTATGTCTACGCCTGTCTCGATCCCACAACTTAAAACTCATCCTATGTCAGAGTTCCTGTCGCAGCTATTTCATATAGCTGATGAGGAGCATAATAAAACGCATATTTTGTTAGTTTGGTTTGGATATCTTGGATAAATAAAATTTCAATACGAGAAGAAGTCTTTCGACGGATGGTTCCTAATGCAGCTGTAAAAAATAGTGGCCCGACCTTGTCGCTCCCTCGTCATAAGTCACCGCAGCAATCAGGCCGATATTTGCCATGTTTGCCAGCTTTATTACTGAGAGAGTTTTGGCTATTTAAACAAACAAGCAGAGAGACAAACTAACATTTCAACATTTATATTTTGGCTAGTGATACTGATCAAGAATATGTATTTTATGGGATCGAAGACGTCTCTTTCAATATTTCAAGTCGAGTCAAGCAATAAAGAAATCTATCGTCGTGATTTGTAATAAGAAAATTCTAATTTGAATATCAACATATTTATGTAATTCTAAATCTGTTCTGTTATTTAATTGTAATGAATGCAGTAAGAATATACCCTGATATGTACACAATATTACTTAACGCCTCTCATAAGAAAATATCAGAAAATTAATAGTAACTAGAGACTTAAAAACTTAGCAAAATGATGTGACTACAATTCAGTCTCAGACCCTTGGAGACTTTGAAGAGTTTATTGTAGCCCTAGCTTTATATACCCCATTTGGGCTACAATGCAGGGCAGGAACAGCATCAGAAGCGGCAACTGCAACTTGTGGATTGTAAAAGTGTAATTCAAATGGCAACTCAGCCAGTGAGCAAAGCAGCAGCCACGGCATCCATAAACATAATTTCATATCTGAAACGTAGCAGTATATAAACTCTGTATATTACACACAAATACATATATACATAATATATATACATATATATATATATATTTATAAGCGTACTATTCTCTTTTTGGTGGTGGTGCGCTTCTGCGAGGAGGCGTGCTTTGTGGGGTGGCGGGAGGTGGCGCGAAATCAAAATAAAACGATGGGCGTTTAGCGTTATGCGAACTGAATAACTTCTGGAAGTTTGTTTTCTACGCTTGGGTGCTGCTGGTGGCGGGCTGGCTGGCTGGCTGGATGGCTGGCTGGCTGGCTGGATGGCTGGTTGGACCTCAACCTGAACCTGAACCTGGTTGGCCCTTGCATTGACGATAACCGATTCAGCATCCAGCATCCAGCATCCGCTTGCCTGCTGCCCACTCCGCCCCACCACAACTCAGCAAGCTGCCGCATTTTGTAGTTTTGCAATTCAAACGTGCCACCAAAACGTAAAGTTCCTTTAATGTTTCTTTGGCTTTAGTTTTGGTTTAGTTTTCGTTTGGTTTGCTTTCGACTTCTGCTTCACCTCCTTTCTTTTTTTCTTTGGCTGCTTGGCTCGCTGCTCTTCAAAATTATTTCCTGTGAGCGCCTTCTTTTCATTCTGGCTGGCTGCTTGACGTCTTTTCTTCTTGAACTCTTATAATACCCCGTATCCACTCAATATGGATGAGAAGGGTATACTGAAAATGTGTATAGCATGCAGAAGAAATCATATCCTACTAGTAACACCTTGTCATGATATTACACTTGTATCGGAATATTAAGCTCGACTGCAACATTTCTTATCTACAATTTATTGGCGACCCTTTAAAGTCATCTCTTCACATTTTAGCGAAAACTGTAAGCTGTTTAAATCAATTTAAGTCATTTAACATCTGAGTACATGATGCCATCTAGTCGGACATTCCCGACATAACCATTCCTACTTGTTATTATTATTTTTTTCTTTTCTTTTTTTTTTAATTTTACATACTCGTAGATATGGACAAGTTTGCTGTGTGTGTGTGCACAGCCATTTCGGCAGACTGCAAAGTTTTTCGAGCTTAGCGAATCTGATCTGCGAATCTCCGAACTCCCCCCGAACTCTGCTAGCCATGCATAATTCGCAGTTCGATGCTAATCCATACATATAGTTTTAGTTTAGCTCTAGCTCGGGCTTTACGGCCTGTCGGCCGATTGTTTCTGAAATGCAGTTAATGCTTTTGTTTTTTGCAAATGCTAAAATTCACAGATAACTTAAAACTGAAGTAAGAAAATCAATAATGAAAATTTGCCAGGATAGTAATGGACTTAAGCAGACATTAATAATCAATATAAGATAGTAAAAGATTGTGCATCGTCATGGTTGACCGATCGATACCCTGTAGTTGAGCGCTTGATTGTTTTAGATCAGAGTAAAGACAATTTTAAAATATTACACTTAAACTTAAGATACGGTAAACGGTGATAAATGAAAATCAAGACTCAATCTCAATCATTCAAGTGAATATAGAAATGCACCTTGCTCCGAGGTAGACGGATGGTAAATGGCTAACAATGTATTGGGTCTAAGAAATCTCGTCACTCTCCTCGAGCGTTGCATGTTCAGATTGTCTACAATGTGTTGAGTGTTATTAAAGTTGATGTGGCTTTGCTGTGTTCAGCTTGGAGCAGGTCATTAAGAGAACCTTTTTTCATAGCTTGGTTCTGGCTCTCGTCAGCCGTTAACGTTTTGGTTAATTAGCTTTTGGTCTTTTTGTGCATGCCCCGCTTGAGATGGTTATGTTTGCATTGTTTTTGCTTTTCAGTTTGTCATTTGCCAGTTGCCAGTTGCCAGTTGCCATTTGCCGTTTGCCATTTGTCGCCGCTGTCGCCGTCGTCTCAAATGAATTTTCGATTGTTAGTGCTGTTTTACGAGGTGTCCCGCAGCGCACTTTGTTGCGCAACCAAACATCAGACGCGAATGCTTTTGAGCTGCTTCTGTTTGCTGTTAATGTCGACTACAAATCTAATTTCAAATCACAAATGGCCACAACGATCGAAATTGCCCCATAAAAAACGGCGGCGAGTCGGGCGCATTGCGCAAAACGTTGCCACAAATGCGACATGCAATATCAAAAGCCACACACAGAACACGGAACATAAGCGGAAAATTGAATGCCTCCGGCCGATCGCCAGCCCCATAAAACCAAACCAAGTTCAAAGAAAACTCATAATATATTGAGCACCGTACCTAATCATATACCCGCTACTGATATTTCAAACTATTTAATTACTCGTATTACTATTTAAATATCTGAATAGTATTCACTTCCAGATACGAAATTTCTCTTAATCCATTTCAGCAAATACACTGTCAAAAATATCTTTTAATTATACAATATTGAGAGTCCATTAAGATGGCATATGAGCTTTTAAAGAAATCGATTCATGTTCATTACAAATCAGTTATAATTTAAATAGCTCGAGCTTCTTCGTTAACCACAAAGATAATGTACTTCAAGGCAACAAAGCGACAACTTTGTTCATTGCTGTGTTTTCGGTTCAGTTGTTGTTGCTATTGTTGTTGTTGTTGTTGTTATTGTTGTTGCCACAGTCTGATTATCACGCATACGCCGCGCTATCTGCGTCGACGGCATCAAATCAGAAATGGCGCCAGTAAAGTCGAGGGGCAGCGCACGTGACCGTCAAGTCGCGTCGAGTTGCGTCGCGTCGCGTCGCGTTGGGGCCAGATCTGGTCAAGTTGAAATGCAAATTGCAACTTCCGTTAAATTGATGCAGCTGCTAGCAGGAGGAAGAAAGGCAGCAAGTCATCAATCTATTCACATGACGAGTAGCTGCCACCCCATGGGCAATCAACTCAATGCAACTCTCTGCCGGCGATGGCGTTGTCCACGTCAATGTTGGCGTCGATGGCAAATGTGATTGCGGTTGCGATATCGATGTAGATGTGGATGTAGATGTGGATGTGGATGTGGATATCGATGCCTGCTGCATCTTCAACCTTTGGCATTGGCTAACTGGGTTGACTGAGGCACACTGGAGCACACTGGGTGCTGGCAGTCAATCACACGTAGCACTCAGCTCCTAGCTGCTTGCCTGGCTAACTGACTAACTGTCGAACTGACGAACTGTCGGACTGACGAACTGGCTGCCTGACTCGTCAGTTTTAACACGCCGATGAATTATGAGGCTCAGCTTCGCAGATCCATTTGCGTTTCGGACAAATGAGCTGTAACTGAAACCATAGCCAATGCCAAAACAAAAACTGAGGCTGCGGCTGCGGCTGCGGCTGAGTAAACTAATCGCTTGAAGTTTGGGTCTCCAAATTGATTTATGTGTCGGCATTTGCTCGCAGAGAGATTTTAAATGGCACGTTACTTTTTAAATGCCATGTTTGCTAGTTTATTTCATTGGTTATTTTACTGCCTTTTTATACCCTTGCAGCTTACATGCGCTGCCACTTTTGTCGTGAAGTGCGTAACGCATTGCATCAGACTTCGCCGATCAAATAATGAATTATGGGCACTAACCGTTAGTCGGTCAGTCTGTATGCCTGTCGAACTAGTTCAACTATCTTGAAGAAACTTCAATTACAATATATATGTCAGAGTCGGCCGCTACGGATAAGTGTAGCTGCCCTAGAAACAATCGGTTGGAAGGCGATTTCTTGTATGGAAAACAAATATATCCAGACTAAAAGTACTAGTTACAAGTTTTATTGTGCTCTCAACACTTACGAACAAATATTATCAGCATCGGACTAACTATCTCGCATTGAGATCATCGAACGGACTTATGACGAGGGTATATTATCTTTTTTTCAGTAAGGAAAGTTTCGTAACTTTTTGCATGAGCGTACTTAAATTGATTTATGAAAAAAGTTGCAACTAGTAAATGTCCTATAAGTGTGCGTAACCTATTAACCCCTAAACCATACCACCCCCTCCCTCGCCGTAATTGCTGACAGCTCCTCATCACAATCGTTAGCTGGTTAGAAAATTTTCTAATTACAAAACTAACATTTACAATGTAACTTAGAGACAAGCACAGCAACAGCAATAAGCCTCGAATATGTGTGTGAAAGTGTGTGAAAGTATGTGTGTGTGTGTGTGTGTGTCTTAGACTAAGTGTGTGTGTGTATGTGTAAGTGTGTATGCAAACAAAGAACCAGTTGGAAGCACTTTGCATGTCAAGTGGGCTACACTGCGCTAGTGTGTGTGTGTGCATCAGAAACAGTGGCAGAAGGATGATGCAACAAGTTGCGTACACAATTAGCACACACACATACACACACACACACACACACATACACACACACACACATACACACACGCATGCACTGAGCAACGGATTGAGCTCTCCTGCCCCATCGCCCTCTGTTAGCCTGCTCGTCCTTGCTTGCTATGGATCTCTGAGGTTGCGGTTGTGGCAACGTCAGGAAGCGTCTATTTAACTTTCAAGTGCTGCTCGACGATACTCATAAAATTTCCTTCAGGTAGTTTCAGCGTGCGGTTTTCTGTGTTTCAGTGTGTGCATCTGTATTGTTATGTTGTGGCACTGGACCTGATGCCGGGCACGCATAACAGCAGGATATTGTGTCCTCCCGTTCTGCTTCGCCTGCCTCTCCCCAGACCGTGTTGCACTTTTGGCCACTTAAAAGCTATGCACTCACAACACTTGCAGCATAGTCGAATTGTCATGCAGCGTAATTTAAAACTAGACACATTTTATCCTTTAATATGGTATGGATATGAATATTGTGTATGTTGCATCTGCAACCCTCTGAATATATATATATATACAAACTCGATTATTCTGTGGTCGAGTTAATGCAGCCTGTCGATCAGAAACTATAAAAGCTAGATATATCAATGAATGCTGGTTTTCGCTTAACATTTTGTTTGCTCATGTCTTGAAGGTTATAAGATATCATATTTAAGAAATATGTTCCCGTAATTCTAATTTTAATATAAATAAAAGAACAGTTGGTTTTTAATACTCTGGAATTCCTAAATAAAATTTGTTTTTTTGTTTTTTGTGCATTCATAAGACACAATAGAGCTGATATTAATTCGAGAATGATTTTGTAACCGCATTCTTAATTTAATCATGTTTCAAATTGATAAGCTACTTTGTGTGAGAAAACACAATTTCGAACTAATAAATCTATTTAAGAAATATCCACTCATTTTGAGGATTGTTTGGAATTGAGATATGTATAATATAAACAATTGCACGAGCAGCGGTTCAAAATCGCATTAAAATATAGATAAGGCAATTGTAAACAAATGAATATGTTTGTGTAGATTGGTTGAGAACTGACTTTAATAAAATTGCGCCTAATAAAAAATAATATATATTCCATAATTGATGAGAATAATATGAATAAAAGAAAGCAATGTCAAACTAAGCCAAACCAGGCTTGTCTGTGTTAATTGGAGCTCTGCTCAATAATAAGATCCTTATTCGGGCAGCACTTAGTTAGTAACTAGTTAGTAACTAACTAGAAGACGCTAAGCGACTGTAAATATTTTCCCTTATAACATTTAATTAGAAGCTGCAAGCTGAAAGTGTATATCAAGTTCGATTGGGATCTGTTTGGCATTGTTGTAAGTAACCCGGCAACCGTAGAGGATATCCTAGTCTGTTTCATTGTTATTGTTGTTGTTGCTGAAGTAGTTGTTGCTGTTGTTGTTGCTGTTGTCTTTGTTGTCGTTGTTGTTGTCGTTGTTGTTTTTTTGTTGTTGTTCACGTAGACGTTGCGTTGATTTGCTGCATTTAATGAGCGTTGCTGTTGCGCCTGCAAGTATGCAGCAAAATTTTGTCAAATGCATTACAATCTTATTAAGCAACTGTTTGTTCGTGTTTGTGCCTGTGTCTATGCATATGTATCTGTGTGTGTCTGTCTGTGTGTGTGTGTGTGTGTGATGTGTTTTTAATATTTAATTATATTTAGCTGCCTTAAGTACTTACACTTTTGCGCTCTTAGTGACAGTAGCACACACACACACAACGTCAGTTGAACAAATAAGGCAGAATTGCAACGTTGGGCATGTCTAAGATTTGCGATTGGACAGCTTACAACTGGCCGACGGCGAATGATGTGGCAAGCTTAGATGACTACTACTGCTGCTCCTCTTATCTGAATTGCATCCTATTTCTTGCGCTTGAATACGTTAAATATGCCAAGATAAATTGGAAATTATCTAAACTCATTGAAGCACAGCTGAACAGTTAGACAGAGACACATAGCGTTAGCTAGACGAACCAGTTGGTGACACAGTTGGTCAGCTTAGTTTCCCAGTTAAGTGCTCGGCTCGAACATATATTTCCATAAATAATTTTCATAAAACTTGTTTAAGTTGAAGACAAGTACGAGTAAATAAATAACATAGAAAAAAATCAACTGAAACAGGGCAAAAACAAAACAAACATTTAAGCTCCCTCACAATGCGCTCGTATGTTGCACGTTGCAGCTACATGTGGCAATGCGTCCATGGACCATCCATACGCCCCGAAGCACAAAGTGAGCACACTTTTTCAGCATCTTCATCGCAATGAGCTACAATCACAGCGGACGGCATATCGATGGATATTTATCATTATGGGCCTGCTGAAATGATTTCCATATATAAGAACACACCTAGTTTTTGCTGAATTCCTTCTCAATATACGTGTTTATCTTAATAGATGCAAGATATGTGCAACATCAGATTGCATAGCAGTTAAGTGAAGAACTAGCAAACTCTTAAATTGAATTTAAAAATAATATTTAAGTATTTCATGCAACATATCTATCTAATGTGTTTCTCAAAGTTACAAACTGAACAGAGATTATTGTGAATGTGAAAAGCATATAACATAATATCATACAATATTATCCAATATGCTCTATTCCTACAGGAATATTCGCCAATTATTATTAACACTGACTAACTGTTTAATATTGATTGTATGGCTTTTTCAGATTTGTCATCGAAGTGTACAGATAATTTACACTCTGCTGGAGAATAAAGAAAGTGTTTCAGAACTCAGAACTCAGAACTCAGAGCTCGAAAGTCATGCTGCTACTTGGCTCTTGGGTTTTGCATTGTTTTTCATTGGTTTCGGCATCTTTTTAAACGTCTGCCAACCAAGTCCATGACAATTTCACACAATTGCAATTGCAGAGCATTTTTGCTTCGAGCTGTCATTGTTTCTTTTGGACGCTGTCGACCTGCAGATTGCTGCATCCGCATCCCCTTTTGCTGCCACCGCATCCCCGCTCTACGCCTGCTGTGTGAATGTCTGCCATTTGAGTGGCTGTATTCACACTCGTACGAGTATTCGTATTCATATTTTTGTTGTTGCTTTCGTTCGCATTCCATTTGGCTCGTTTTGTGCGGAGCGCACATTTTTCTTCTGATTTCAGTATATTTTATTTTTGGTTTTTGTTTTTGTTTTTGTTTCCATGCATTTTTCTTATTTTTTTTTCCACAATATCTATATATTTTTTGTTTTTTGCTTACATCGTTTTGTTCGGCAACTTTTCGTGGCCATAAACACGTACGCGTTACCAGCGAGTACGGGCAGCTGCTTTTATCTCTTCCCTCTTCCCTCCGCAACCAGCACAAGCCCAAGCAAACGCACACACATCACATGTGTGTACTCCCAACTGAGATCGTTGTTGTTGGAAAAACTCAATTTAGCTTTTTGCAACCTTACCAAAAAAAAAAAAACAAAAAAAAAAGAAAGGAGAAGGAAAAACAAAAAAAAAAATAAAGAAAGAAAACGCTGAGAGAAACGAAAAACGATAGAGCAGCAGAAGAAGAAAAAAATGTTTGCGAAAAACGACTTTTTTCCCTCGTCTTTTCTCGTGTCAGTTGTCTGAGTTGCTGTGCTCAACGAAAATCCACTTGGCAATACACTAACACTCACACACATTCATATATACATACATATATATTCATATGTATATGTATATACATATGAGAGTGGTATATACACTCGGACATACATGTATGACAACAGCTACAAAATGTCTGTCAACGTGGCTAAAATAACCAAAAATGCTGAGCAGCGAGAAACAGGCAGCCAGAATCGGGCAGCGAATACCGTTCAAATGACTCTCTGGCAACGCTGAACGTGCCTTGCTTGCCGCTTATTGGAAATCAAATCCCATAAAAGGCACACTGAGCCCTGGAGCAGACCAACAGCAGCAGCAGCAGCAGCGCCCATGGAACGTTTAATGGCATTGAAAAACTAACCCAACTAAAACTGACTCCGCCATCAGCCCGCAACCCCATCAAATTTGCAAAGGGCAGGCGCTGTGAAAAAGTTGGCGCTTCAAAAACACAAATATAGTCAGTCAGTCAGTCAGTCACTCAGTCAGCCGATTTGTCTCTTTGTCTGTCAGTCATATAGTCAGTTATCTCTAACAAGCACGGACACACACACACACACTCACAATGTATGTACATTTCTGATTATGTTTCTGGCTTCTGCGGTTGCTTTTTAGATTTCTGGTCGACGTTGCAGGTGAACAGTTTGTCCAAAGGCTTCTGAAAATATCCAGCAAGCCGAATCGAAGTGTCCTTGCACAAACACACACACACACACACACACACACACAACGCTCTGCACCGCACAGAAGTAGGCAATTATTTTCAACTCTTTATTATGTTCAAGAGTTCCAAAGACAAATCTAGCATATCCAGCTTATATTGTGGATTTTTTGTTTGGAAGTTTCTCGATAATATGTGCAGCAAAAGCAGAATGGGTGTGTTGAGATTCTATGTGTTTGTGTCAGTTGTAAGTATATTATCTGAACGAAACACCTTCTTACAGTTGTTACTCAATTCACTATTCAGCACAATGAATACTTATGGACGTACTGGGAACTTTTTTGCCCTTTCTTTTGCCATATTTCACGTATTCTTGATAAACCTGTCCTCTCCCTCTTCCTTTAATTCCATTTGTTGAACTGTGATAAACTTATCTTACTCCACAGGTTCAGAGATTTCCCAATTTTTTCTTTATTTTTTGTCTCAGTCTTTTTCTCTTAGCACTTTTCTATATTCCTCCAATCCATGCGATATATGTTGGCCCACTTAACATTCTAAAACTCTTCGACTTATTATATCTCCTATTTAATTTTTTCTTTTTCTATTTAATTTTAATTTTAATTTATTTCCGATTCATTTTCTATTTACTAAAACTTAAACTCTTTGTAGTTTAAATTAAATAAACCCAAAAATGTATATATCCAACATGTTTTCCTGAAATCTTCTTAAAACCCATTTATTTGGGTTAGTTTATTTGTTGTTGAATGTGCAACAAATAAAGCAGTAAAAATATAATATTTTAGTGAATTTTGTGTTGCAATAGTTTCTTATACAAAATATTTACATGATTGAGTTGCTATGCTTTCTTTTTGCTTATTTGAATATTTGTCAATTTGAACATCAATTAAGTGCAAATGGTGAGTTTTGCTTAACATTTAATGCAGTGCCTTCAAACTCATCTAATCGCCAGGGACGAAAGTAACTGAAGAAGTATTTATTGTGGCTTTGTGGCTCTCAAGAGCAAGATGGAGGGATGTTGAGCACATTTACCATATTGTCAAAGTAGTGGGAGTATCTATGCAGTATCAGAAAGTCGAAGGAGACCGACCAGCAGCCAGTTGGTGGCTGCTGTAGCCTTGCAACGACTTTCGCAATGACTTGCACAACGCCAATGCTTGTAAATCTGAAATGTTGTCTTTAGCAGCGTGGTCCGAATCACTGAGTAAATGGCTACGGCCCAGGGCAAGATTGTGGCACGAGGAGGGCGGGCTGGGATGGGGGCGGGTGCGGGTGCTGTGTATAGTGCAGAGGTTGAGCTTGAGTGGACAATGAGCTGACACTGCACACAGTTGCCACATAAAACCGAAACCAACACACAAACACAAACACAGACACATACACACAGACGGGCAGAAAGTTGGATCGCCTGTGGTTTGGGTGTGTGTGTGTGTGTTTTTGGGTCGCAAATCTGCCCCGGGCTCGGCATCCAAGCAGAGCAGAACAGTTGCCGCAGCTACAGCTACAGCCATAGCCATAGCCACAGCCATAGCCATAGCCATAGCTATGGACAGCACAGGACATGGGACAGAACAGGATACAGGACGCAGGGCACAGGCAGTGCCATAGCTGGGCAGCTAATATTTTGTCATTTGTGTCACGTTCCCCATTCATGATGATTTCGTTCGTGCTATTCTCCCTTTCTCTCGCTATCTCTCCATTGACATCTCCATCTCCATCTCCTTTTCGCGCTCGCGTTCTCCACACTGCTCGCTTTCTCACTCTGGCTTCGTAACTGTATCTATGGCTGTAAGTTTATATGTATCTGTAGCTGTAGCTGTAGCTGTAGCTGTAACTGTATCTGTGGCTGGCATTTGAGCGCCATTTTGCCGTTTTTATTTATGGAATGCAGCTATTCTACGCCCGTGTGTCTCCTGTCGCCTGTCTCCGGTCCTCTGCTCCTTTGGTCCTCTGGTCCTCTGGTCTCTGGTCTCTGCTCTCCTGGATCTTATGCCCACTGCCACTGCCACTGCTACGTGTGTCCGCCTCACATTCATTTTGGCCATTTCGACTGCCACAATAATTCTCATGTAGCCAACTTTAGCTACGTTTCCATCTCCATCTCCATCTGCATCTGCTCTCCTCTCCTCTCCTCTCCTCTCCCAACTCAATTCGCAGCAACATTTCCGTTCTCATCTCTGTGTTAATGTATCCACTTTCAGCATTTTTTTATGCAAGCATAAATTTGCAGCATTTTTTCTTGTTAAACAATGAAAAAATACAAATAAAAAGAATAAGGAATAATCACAAAATCCATAGAACAAAACTTAACCATGTACATTGTTGGCATCGTGTGTTGAGGATGCGGTGGTTTGGGGGGCTTGGATACAAGATAGCAGATAGCGCCTGGCAATTTTGTTACTGATTTGCGGGGGCAACTTGATAAATTTGTAGAACATAATATGGTAAATAACAAACATACAAATAACATACGGAAATACTTTAAGTAAGTCCGAAAACTTTTTAGATCAATTTATTGAGTATGCCCAGTTCAATAAACAGTCTATATATGTGTACAGTTATAATTTGTAACTTTCATTGCGACCCAAGCAATTGGTTAGTTTGCGGTTTCAGGCATGGTTTGGTTTTGTTGCTGAATTGTTTGCTGGCAGAGGTAAGCTCTGTTTTTAACTGGCAACGTTGTCAGGTCCAAGAGGGATTTCCATTTTATTTGCACACCAAAACTCATGAAACAAGCAAGGACGTGCATAGTTCACAGTTTTGCCCCCATCCCCATCCCCTTTCCCAGCCCCAGCCACAGCTCAGCTCCCCTTTCCCAGTCACTTTCCGGTTGGCTGTGCTGCTAGCCAATGCAATACAGGGAAAATGTATTTGACAAAATATTTCAGTTATTTACTTTTGTTCAACATAACGGCAGCCAACTTTTAGGCTAACAAGCAGACAGCCGGAAAACCAAACATAAATCTTGTCACATTTATGTGGCTCTAGTACCTATTTCCAACAGCCTTCTTTCTTCTTTTTTTTGTCCTCTGAACCTATTCAAATTGGTTAAAAAGGGTATGATGAAGTTGTGCAAATGTATGCATCAGGCACAAGCAAGCATTTCCGCCTTCACTACTTCAATATACAGAGAGAGAGAGATAGTGTTTTATACCAGATGCGCAGATAAAACTTATTTACTGTGACCGATAACCTTCCTTCGCTTATCGATAACCATTCAAAAATACACACGTGGTGAGGTTTGAACATATGAGATGTGTCCGACTTAATATAGGTAAGGACAAGGGTTGAGAGTATCTTTAAGTCGAGCTCTCTTGTCTGAAGCACTATTCCTTGGTTATTTTTCCTTTTTTTACTCGCTACAGTTCCAGTTGTTGTTGTTGTTGCTGAGAGTTTTCGACAAAAGTGAAAAACATGAGGAGCGACCCGTTGGGTCCGTACAGGCTTACGGCTCTGCCAAAAAACAAATGAAACTTTATGCATATTCAACTTTTTACATTATTCTTTGTGGCCAACGAAAAGTTGCAATTACGAAAAGTGTATAAAAAACAGCATTAGTTGCCAAAACAAAACCAAAAAAAAAAAAAAACGGTTACAAGAAATTTTTAAAAAATATATATATTTATTTTACCACCTAGTTAATGTAGAAAAGTTGCAGCCTAACTTAGATCTGACTAATAAGTTGAATATAAATTACGCTTTTTCAATGAATATGTTTAATAATTATTATATTATTTATAATATTGTACTTACAATGCATCAATTAAACATTGTTGTATCTCAAAGTGAATTGAATTCAATACAATAATATTCTTGTCTTCTACTCTTGATTTCTCTGGGATCTGTTAGATCTATTGTGGCCTTTGTTAAGCTGTTCCTATAGCTGTTCCATCAATCCTAATTGGGAATGATAGAATCTTTATCGGGTTAAGGGTTCCTATTTCGACCGAGTTTCAAACATGTTTCTCTAGGATACTACATCTTCTCCTCCTGGCTAAGGCACAATCTTTCCTCAAGAGATCGGTAAGTATTGTAAGTCTATTACTTGCTGGCTAATACTTGCCTTGTAAGGAACAATCAATATAACTGATGCTTTAATTTGATGTAGTTTTAGATAAATAGAGTCACACTTGAGAAGGTCGAAACGGTCGGCCGCAGTGTGACATGGGTGGGAATGTGACATTCATGGCTACAACTTGTGAGCAATGTGTTCACAGTTTAATTTAACAACTCATTTTGCCTGCTTGAGTCAGCGTAGATACACAGACACAGATGCAAATTACAGTAACATCAGATACAAACTGCACAGATACACTCTCAGTTAGTTTTGCTGCAAAATGTTGAGCTTAAGCTACAGCTGTAGCTGTGGACACACACACACACATAGGCTCACCAACCAAAGCCAAAAACTAGACCATAAATAACTACAGTGTGTGCGCGTGTGTGTGTGTGTGTGCAGCTATGTCAAAAATATCTATCTCAACACACATCAGAGTGGCAAGCAGAGGGGACGAATGCATTGCACACTAGAAAATTTAAATTTGAGTTGTTGACGCAACTAAATAAATGCGAAGTCGCCATGATTCAGAGACACTCGCAATCCTAGCCACAGCCCCTTCTCTCCTCTTGTCCCTCCTGCTCTCTCTCTCTACTTATCTCTCTTGCACCCGCTGGCTGTCTGTCAAACAATGGTAATTTTCGGGGAGCTACGAAACGTTACGAAATCTAAAATTCGTGATAAGAACTACCAAAATCTAAACTGGAAATAAGCCTAGCGAACGAATTGCGTGAATATCTCAGTAAAATGTCGTTCTGAGAGCTCTGGGAAGAGTGGGGGGAGGGGTTTATTGGAGTGGAGTCATACATATATATGTCGCATGGCCTGATGGAGAGTGATGGTGGGGTTAGGGGTTGTTCGGTGGTGGTGGTGGTGGTGGTAGTAGTGGGGCCCATGCATGTCAGAAAACTTGGAATGAATGACGTTACGTGAAGCTGACAACATGTCAAAATGGAGAAAAGATACCGTAAATGGACAAGCGGTATGAACAAGAAAAGGAGGGCAGGTGGCCGGGGGTGCGGGGTGTGGTGGGCTGGTGTGCTGGTTGGGCGTGCTAAAGGAGAAGTGCGATGCTGGGCATTGGTCGGCGGGAGGTAGAAATGGAAAACTTACCTACGACTACGAAGAGCAACTTCCAAACAAGTGACTTTTATGTTGCCAAAACAAATAACAAAGCTTTGCGGAAAGCCAAAGGGTGAGTGAGAGTGTGTGTGCGAGTGTGTGTGCGAGTGTGTGTGTGTGTGCTGTATCATATTTATGAAATGTGAGGGGAAGCGGATCCACTGGCTAAATTAGAAATCGCAAATATTAGAATAAAGACTGTGGCTGGTGCGAGCGAGACGCAAACAGAGACAAGATATGTGCAGCTGTTGCAGCCTTAGCAATGCAATGCCAAAACACACACACACACACACACACACACACACACACACATGCACACACAGTCGGTGTGCAGCCAGCAGGTCGTACACGAAGCCCAGAACTGAACTCAACTCTCAGGAAAAAGTATTTTTCCGCAACAAACAAGCAAAAGTGACATGCAACAGCAGCTTATTGTTGCCGTTGTTTTTGTTATCGTTGTTGCTGTTGTTGTTGTTGCAACGCTTGTGACGCCAAGCATTCAACGCTGCACAAGGCGTGCCAGTTGCACACCGCCCACACAACTTCAAATGTTAGCTTGGCTCTGATTTGGTCTCGATGCAAAGATTACCAACCGGGTATATCTGCACATGTCTACACTCGGAAAGAAAATCACCCTGGCAAGGGCTCCTCGCTTTAACAAATTCAAAAACTGCTGACACTGACACTCTAGAAACCAGGGCTGGCATTGCATAGTTTCGGGTTGAATTTTAACAAAAATCCTCAGATTTCCAGGTAGTTTTTGTGTTGCTAGCTTTGCTTTGCTAGCTTTATTATTATTAAACTTGAGTTTTATATTGGGGCTCTCGGACCGGAAACCCCTCGTTCGAGTGACTTCCCACTGCGTAGCGCGGACCCTGACATAGATAGCAGTTAGCGTCTAATATGAGAATCGAGAGAGGAGATTTAATTAGGGTTTGCATTTCTAAATGCATTTCTTAATATTTCTTAATAGTCTCAACAAATAAGGAAAAACATCAGAGTTTTACAATATTGTTTTCTTAAATTTAGAAATGACTTTTTATTTAAGGTCGATTTTCAATATATCAGGGTGATTTTTGTTGCTGAGTGTATATATATAATTCATATAGAATATGTATTTAATTCGTATAACATTGACTCAAATAGACTTATTGTTCATTGTTATGTGTAGAGTATCTTGAAGTCAGTTACTTTTGACAGTTAATTCATAGTTTTCTTGTGGTAGTTGCAGCGATTGTTGTTGCTGCTTTGGCATTGCAGCAAGACAGAACGAGAGAGAGAGAGAGAGAGAGAGAGCGAGAGAGACATAAAGAAAGAGATAGATAGACAGGGAGAGTTTGTGTGTGTGTGTGTATATTGGGAGGGGAGGAGGGTGGTAGGGGTACACACACAGCAAGAGTGTGTTTGCATATCTGAACACTGCGATCGCCAAGTGTCGTCGCCGTGGTTGTTGTCGCCCTGGCTTGTGTTTTGGTCCTAGTCCTGGTTCTGGTCGTGGTCCTGGTCCTGGTCCTGGTCCTGGTTCTGGTCGTGGTCCTCGTCGTCCGTTTGCCGTGCTGTGTTTGCTCGATTCGTGATGGGGGGCGGCACCAGGCACTTGACGTGGCTGCCACATCCTTTGTGTTTTTACCTCGTGTTCACGTCGCCAAAGCCAAAAGTTTATGGCACGTCGTGCCTTTTGTTCCTGAACTTCTGCTGCTCTTCTTGTTATTGCCGTTGTTGCTGTTGTTGCTGTTGCTGCTGTTGCTGCTGCCATCGAGTTTGCGCCGCTAAGCGGGCCGAAGCCACATTTGGCCAACATTTTCTTGCTACTTGTTTGTTTGCTGCTGCGATTTTTGATAACTGACATTTGTTGGCGTTCGCCTCAGCTATAATAAATGGTGCTGAACGTGAGCCACCGCCGCCGCTGTAAAAGGTGAGGCAGTAACAGTAAAAGCAAAACCAAAATCAACAGCAGCAGAATCAGCAGAAGCAGCAGCGGCAGCAGTCGCTTCGAGGCCAAAGACCAATTTCCCTCTGGCCATATGATATGAATGTGCAATACGCAGATTGCTGGCAACGATATGAGCATTGGAGCAATTGGAGCAACTGCTCCCAAATTTCAACAGATAAGAGCTTTGGGCCCAACAATTTGGCAGCGGCCTTCGCATCTTTTGTGTGTTCTGCTCGAAAAAAGAACAGCAACAGCAACAGCAACAGCAACAACAACAACAACAACCAAACCCATTGATCATTGTTGTCACTATTCACAAGCAGCTACCAGTATGCTGGCGAAATTTAGTCGAGCGAAGAAAAGAAAACTCTTACCAAAAAATCCGCTCAATCCTAAATGGATCTTCGTATGCCGATTGTTGCGTGACCAGGAAGTGCCCGATCTCAAGTCTGCGAACTCTGGATATCTGCTGACCTTCAGTTTCCGGCCTCCTCCTTGCCTACTCATGGAAATTTCAGATCAACTTCTAAAAAACATGCCGGATCGGCTCATTGACCCGTCTTTAGTAACTGCCATCTGTGGCTCCAGCTCGGCGAAGGCAAACACCCAAAACGGGGAGTTAAGAAGAGTGGCAACTGGTGAATAAACTTCACTTAAGGGTCCACCATTTAGATATCTATGTTGGGGACACTTCATTAAGGGCTATTCGAATCTGCAGATATTTATGCTGCCTATTTTTCAGCAATGCTATGCCTGGCAAGGCGACTTCCCAACGTTTACCTCAGCCTATATGGGTTGCAACCAGCTGAAGCTTCCCTCACATCTGCTTCTAAGAAAGCGAATTAATTGGATTGGGTGAGGAAGCACTGACAATAACGAATGAGGTGAGTCTATTTTTCATTACTTCATATAATTAAAAAAAACGCAACGAAGTGCTTGATCTGATGCTTGCTTTAAATAAGTTACAGAGTAGTATTGAGTCTTATGTCTACACAGATATAGTTTTCTCTCAACCTCAAATCCGTATTCATTTCAGAAACACCAAACTCTCTTACCAGTTTATCCAATAATCAAAGGAAAATGTTAACAACACAAGAATTCAGTTAATAAACAAAAACCTCGCTTGCGGACTCAAAAATGTAGAAAACTTAGAATAGATGCCCGAAAATGCATAATCAAGCCAGAAACCAGAAATAGACAATTTTCAGTTACATTAACTATTTATGGCTAGACGACTTGTGTGATATTCCTTCTTTTCTGATATCAAAGGTACCTAAGAGACATCCAGCCAAAACTGTCCCAACTTTAGGGTATCTACAGAGACTTTATCAAAGATGAACCGTGTTTAGCGAAGAGTTCCTAGACCTTCTGTTAAGTACACACTTTTAAGATTGAACTTTAGAGAAAACGCTAAGAACAAATACATAAGGACTGGTTGATGGGCATTCACAAAACCAGACTTTCCGACTTTTGCAGAAGGGTAAAACAAAACCGATTCATTACTTCTCTGTTTGTCACTCTATGCGCCCCACACTGGGAGAAGACAAATATTTTTTGGGGGCCTCCCTTCCTTACAG